>NC_083730.1:83192342-83492342 GCF_028564815.1 Eubalaena glacialis
CAAATCCATTTACGATAACACTTTTGGCCACCAAAAATGATGCTGGGGAGAAGTAATTGCTGATGCTATACTATACCAGTAATAATGATAGCTACTCAAACATCTATTATGCAACAGGCTCTGTGTTAATAACTTACATGTTTTACTTCATTTAATGTCCTCAACACAGAGAGATCAATTCCACTTTTGTCCCCAGTTTATAGATGAGGAAATTAAGGCTTAAGCATCTTGCCAAAAGAACTAAATAGTATATGGTTCAGCAAGAGTAAAATGCAGGTCAATCTGATTACAAAGTCCATGTTTTTGACTGATGCCATCTGCCTCCCATTGGAATATGATTGTGCTGCATTGCTAAGGAAGGAAGCTGGTTATTAAATAATAAGTGCAGCCTCCACCCCATCTTTTTCAGTACCAAAAAGGCATGCAACAAAATATTAAAAGTTGTTATCTCTGGATGGTTAATTATGGGAGATTTTTGCATTTGTTTTTAATTTTTGTAATTAGAGTTAAACAAAAGCAATAAAAGGTCTCCATGTGTTTTTCTCCCCTACTCAGCCCCTGTCTTCCTCCCCTGTGGTCTCCAGACTGGCTCTGGTTTCTCTGTGAATATAAAGCTAGCATGGCCTCTTTCGCTTGGCCTCCCAGCTTTGCAGTTTCAGCACAATTCTCTAGATTGCTTCAAATTTTGCTAGCATTCTAGATGCTGAGTTAGTTGCAAATTTTTCACCTCCAAAAACAAAAGTGTTGTTTCTTAGCTAGAGGCTTAAATAATACGTTTGCAAAAGATCCAGCTCCCTAATGTTTTTGCCATCTAGGGTGTGGACTGGAGAATGACCTCAGCTCCTGAGGAGAGGGCCAGGGTCTTTGCTGATAAGAAGATCACTTAATTTGCTCAGTGAGGGGCTGGACCTGGAGAATAATGGGGGTGAGTGAGGTTCTGCTGTCAATACTGAGACCCGAAATCACCCACGTGTCCTCGAACACCATCTCAGGGGATGAAGATCTGTGTGTGTCCTGTGTTTGGAGGTAATTTCAGTGGGAGAGAACTCTCAGGCTCTGCTGTTCATGCATGCATGCATTTGTTCATAAAGGCAATATTTATTGAGCACTGACTCTCTCCAACACTGTGCTGACTGCTAGGAATTCAGCAGTCAGGAGGAAAGACCCATCCCCACCTTGGTGGAGTTCACAAAGTGGAGTCTATAGAGACATGTTCATATGTGACAGAAGGTGGAAATGCAGGATGCCATGGAGAAATATAAGAGGGGAGCTAGCTGAGCCTGAGAATTCAGGGAAGACAGCCCCAGGAGGTAGTGTTTAAGCTGAGAATGGAAGGATGCCTAGGAACAAACAAGGTAAAGAAAGAGGAAGAAGAAAGGGTGTTTCAGGATGAGGGGGTACATATAGAAGGACCTGGAAACGGGGGAAAGCAGGGCACTACTGTCCAGTTGAAAGAACATATGATACCCAGATGCAAGAGAGAAAGAGGCATGGGATGGCCTGGTGGAGAAACCTCAGCCAGAACCAGAGGATCTGATAAACCACATCACAAAGTTTGCAAGTTATCCTAGGGATGATCAGAAGAAAGCTGTTGAAAGATTTAATTAGAAAAAAAAGTTTTATTTTTAAATGACATCACCAAGCAAAGACAGTTAGAACTGAGAATGAAGTTGCTTCTCAGAATAGAGGATGGTTTTTTTGTTTTCTGTTTTTTGGGTTTTTTGGGGGGGTTTTTGGCCACGCTCCGTGGCATGTGGGATCCTAGTTCCCCGACCAGGGATCGAATCCACACCCCCTGCACTGGAAGCACAGAATCTTAACCACTGGACCCCCAGGGAAGTCCCAAAAGAGGATGCTTCTGTGCCACCACATTGTTCTTTAACTCAACAACTATTTAGGCAATGTCTACCATATAACAGGCAGAGCCCTGGATGCTGGGGAATGGAGGAGAACAAAGGTCTCTAACCTTACGGAGCTTACAGTCTACTGGGGAGAGAAAGGCAATAAACAAAAGAACAAATGAGTAGATAATATAATATTGAGTATCGCTACGATTCATGAAGAAAGGCAAAAGAAAGTAAAGGAAAGCATAAGGCCATGCTGTTCCCGTGGATGGACAGAGAGTCCTTCGAAGTTGACATTTGAGCAGAGAACTGGAGGAAGCGAAACCTCTGATTCACCAGACCTTCTCAGGTGGTCTCCCCTCCATGGACTTTTCGGGTGGCCAGGTAGAGTTGAGAGTCAAGTGAGGCTTTTGAACAATAAGGAAGATTGGTTCCCTTGGTCATTTGGACCCATGACCTTGGACCTTTGACCTTGGATTTTTAACCTTCCATGTCCAGCTGACCACAAATGAAATGTCCAACCACACCGTTCACATCCAATGCTGAGCTGAACCCCGAGAATTATTCAGCAATTGCTTTAACTTCATCTCCTGATCACGAGTTACTCTATTGGATGCATGTACTTATTGACCTTTTTATTTAAAAACAGAGATGAGCCTGATCAAACGCAGGGCAGAATCGACACTGCAGCCTAAGCACGTTATAGCAGTGTATCACTGAGATGGAAATCTCCTGGTGGTATAACAGGCATCTATTAGGGAGCGGAGCCCAGGGCTTTGCTCATTAATCAGAGCCTCCTGATAAAGTCTGCTGCAGCCAGAGTGGCAGTGTGTTCTTTCTTTCTTTTGAAAGATATAAAGCAGTATCATTGTCTTTATCGATCTCTGCTACTATGATTATCAGGACATACTCTTTCGAAGTCACTTCCGATAGCTCCTCTTCACACACCTTGCCCTGTAGCCTTGCATTCAGAGAGGCAGTGACTAGTGGTAGGTGAGCCTGGAGGTTTGATGTCTGATGTTCTGTGTTTGAATCACAGCTCTTTTACCTACAGGCTGGGTGACCTTGGGTAAGTCACTTCACCTCCCTGAACCTCAGTATCCCTGCACATACATTGAGGATAATCATGCCTACCTCTTTGGGTAGCTGAGAGGATTAAATGAAAGGGTGAGCGTGGAACTCTTTGGAAATGGTTCCCAAAATGTAGCTCATAAGAATGACTTAGGGAGTCTGTTAGAATTCAGATTCATGAACCTCATCGACAGATTCTGACCCAGTAGGCTAGGGATGGTCATTCCTGGGTGGTTTTGTATAAATGGTTCCTTAGGATATGCTTGGAGAAACATTGCTCTGTATTTGTATGTTGCTGGAATTTTTCTCCTGCTGTTTCCTCAGCCTGGATTGTGCAACACCCAGGCATCCTGGACTCTGCCTTTGCTCTAAGACCCATAGGAGATGTCTCCTCTTCCCTAGTGCCTTTCCCAGTTTCCCCGGGTTTGAAGGCATTTCTCCTTCTGCTGGCTACTCCATTTTATCTCTTCTTCATTAGGGTACCATCTACTATAGATTATAGACTCAGTATTATAAACTATATGTATAAACATTATCTTCTAGAACCATGCAAGTAATGCAGGTATACTAGATATATCTACTATATATTATCAATACTTTCACAGTAATGCAGATAACATGTTATATCAATACAGAGATAGGTAGTATACTTTGCAGATGTCTTCATTCATCCATCCAACTATAGTTTAGCATCTGCTCTGTGCCAGGCATTGTGCTAGCTGCTGAGGTTACAGCAGTGCAGAAGACTGACGGGACCTTTAGACACAGAGCCTAGAATCTGTCTGCCTCTCCTTCTCGAGACTAAAAACTCCTTGGCCCCCAGCCCCCATAGTAACCCAGCCACCACTGAAGAGAATGGCCTCAAGGTTTTCCGAAGCACATCGCCTGAAGCGAAGGCCGCCCTCACCGCATCTGTGGGATCCAACTTGTGCCTGTGGCTGATGGTCGAACACTGTCTTCTCGAAGTTAAGTCTCTTTGCGGATTTTCATCTTTTAGCAGTCAAGCCATTGGCCACTCCCCTGGGTTTGTGCATTTGTCACGTTTGCAGCAGCTGGATTAACACCCCTGGGGTTTTGCTGTGTGTTCAGCTCGTCTAGCTAATTCCCTTGGGATTTGATTGCTTTCTGAAAATGCGGTTTCCAGAAGAGGAAGCATTTTAGATTCCTCAACAATTTCACAATACGTAGACTTCCATTCATCCATTCGTTCACAGAACAAGAATTTATTTCACACCTACCCATGCAGTAGACACTCACCCATACAGGGTGCTCAGTTAACGCTGGTGAAATTGGTACTGTATCGGCAAATACTCTCTGTCTCTCGCTCTGCGAGTTTTCGCTGTCTCTAGTAGGCAGTGGGTGTGTGAGTGTTGTGGACCCAGTGGTTTCTGTCCTGCGGGGGGTACATTGACCGGCTCTGATGCAGAGCCATCAAGCACGTTAGAGCTCTATTATCGTCAATGCACCAGGACGTGTTGTGTAAGACCAAAACAGTGATGTGCCAGAACAGGAAGAAAGGAATACAGATTTTTTACATTTGCAATAAAACTCCCATCAATCACATCACCAAGACTTGGAGCAACTGAACTAATATCTGAGCTGTAAGATTGCATTTTCTCTGACTTTCCTGTCAATCGGAAATGTTTGTGCATAGCGATTCACCAGCTGATACAGACACCGAAAGACAAGGGGGAAGGAACATAAACAAGGACCCAGAAATATCCTGTCAGTGTGCCCACAGTGTGCTAATTACATTGAAGGCTGTCTCAGGTACCAGATATATATTGGGCCCATATTCATTCTTCATTCTGTTCGGAATATCTCCCAACCACTTAACACTATGCAAGAATGAAACAGGCATAGTATCATTGCATCATTGATGATGTCATCAACAATGTGATCATTATCATTGTCATCATAGCAAACACTCATGGGTGTCTACCGTGTGCCCCAAAGACTATATGTGTATCTATTCTCTCTAAGTCCTTACAACCACTTTATAGAGGAGGTACTATTATTGTCCCCATGTTGTAGATAAAGAAACTGAGACACAAAGAGGATAAGTAATTTTCCCAAGTAAGTGACAGGGCTGGGATTGGAGCCCAGTTCTGTTCTCGGATACCTAGGGTAGGTGTACTGCCAACTTGGATCATTTACTCACTGGAAAAATCACAAGCTGATAGATTCAAGGGTCATTTGCTTTATTAAGTCAATTGAGTTGGTGAGACCAAAGCTGGTGATTGGTTGATCTAGGGACCTGGATTTGAACCAAACTGGTGGTCAGATCCTCTCTTGATGCTTGACTCTGTGGCTGCCGAAGGGATCCTGAACTGACTCATAGGTTAGCGTTCCCATAGGCTCTGAGAACCAGTCCGCACTTATGGGAACGAGACATAGCCTGTGTCCTCAAGAAGCTCATCATCTGGCAGTGGGGAGAGGGGGTGGAGACAGACTCTGGGAGGGGTTCTGTTTGTACCCTTCACAAGATCTGTGGGAGCTAGAGGAGGAGCCCCAAACCTATTCTTGGCAGGATTAGCAAAAATTGGATTTTAGGGGTCATCTTACTCAAAGAACAAGTGGGACACCTGTCTTCCTGCCAGTAGTGCATTCATTAATTGCTGCTTTTTATAAAGCAGTAGGGAAAAGGTTTAGAACTCCAAGGAACAGAAATCCATCAGTACAGCTTTTTTTTTTTTTTCAACAAACTCCTTTATTTTCTACTCAAGGTACCATTAAGAAATAATAAGATATTACCCCCTTGGTTTCTTAACCCCCTGCTCATGAGGCTCTCTCCTTAAATGATTTCAAGGGTCTAACTGAAATGAAAGCACCTCCATCTCCCCTCTCCTGCCTTGGTCTTAGGATAATATGACAGAACGAGATTTGTCCAGGTCAAACTCCTTGACTACAACCTGGCTACTGCTGCACTGCTCCTTCCCTAAGAGGGATGATTGATAGTGATGACATCCAATTACAGTTTTTTCATTTATATTTGGGCATGGAGGGCAGGCTCCCTATACTCTGTGATAGAAATAACTAGTAAGCACACACAAAAAATTTTATGACCTAAAGTAAGATGAATTTAAAGGCTCGTGATTTTGTTTCTTCCCTTGTTGTAACTCATAGAAATTATCTCGTGGGCGTGAAATGGCCCGGGCCTTATGGTGCTGTGAGCCCCAAGTGACAACTTATCCAGTTCTGTATCTTCAAGGGAAGGAAGCAATGACACATGGAAAATGCCCTGGGGTTCTCCACCAGTTGAAACAGGACTGCCCAAAGGTCCACTGACACAAATTGTAGGAGGAGGGGACATCTAAGCAGAGACCTGAAGGATGAGTAGGAGTTATCTAGGAAGAGAGAAGGGATATGAATGTCCCATATAGAGACACAATGTACCTGCAAAAACAGAGAGGAGTTAACCCAGTGTTTCCTAAGGTGTAACAATGACTAGAAGGTAAAATCCAAGACGGGGAGTGTAAGGAAACGAGGTTGGTGTGGGTAGGCAAGGCCCAGAAGATGGAGAAATGGCCTTGTAATGAAAATTCTGATAATGTTATGAATTGCAGAATGGAGACGGGTTTGAGGAGGAAAGATTTCTGCTTTAGGGAAAGCTTTCTGTTTAGGGAAACACTTCGAGAATTTCTTCTTATGTGTTCAGATTCCCATTTCGTGCAGTTGATATTTGATACCTTCATGTCAAAGAGAGTTCCATCTCAGACACTCTAGTTACATCCTAATATTTTCACAGGATGCAATTTTACCTACAACACCAAGTCTTCTACCTTGCCGATGCCATTTCTATTTTCCTCCTCATCAGCATTTAAAGTAACCCATCTGTGTGTTTCTTGTGGGTCCAATAACTTTCTAGGCACTCCCTCCTTCATGTTTGTCCTCTGGGAGAGACATTTCCTGAAAAAAGTCTTTGAGTTGCAGTGGGTGTGTAAGGGGTACCATTAAGAGCATATATGCTATTAAGAGAACAAATGAATCCTGCTCTCAAACCACCATTTATACACTCAGATGCTGGAGCATGTGGGTAACTTCCTTCACCAAGTTTAGACAAGCAGAGATAGCCTTTCCTCTGGGCCTCACCCTAGTTCCCCCTTAGATTCCAAAGGGGTAGGGGAAATGACCCTTCCCAAGAGGGAGGAGATAGTATATTTTCTCCAATCTCATAATTAGGAGAGAGAGAGAAAAAGAGAGAGAGACAGATTTTGAGTCACCTTGGCAGGTTTGGTCCAATGAAACCTTTGCCCCAATCACACATCCTTGGCTTGGCCAATCCAAATGAACCTTCAGCATCTTTGGTGATCAAATGAGGGAAGGGAAATCTCTATGAGTATGGTGAGTATGACTAAACAAATATCTACTCTACTTTTGATTCTTTCTCCTGTTAACTAAAATTTCTTACCAGTCAAGCATATTACAGTCATCATATTCTTTCTGAGGAGAAAAAAACAGTACAGTAAGATGTATCTGGGGTGGGATGATAGAAGCCCTGGTCGTCATGCTCGGGTGGGTTTGGTAGAGCAAGGGCTTATCTCTCCATTGGTCCTTGAGTGACTAACACTTTGGCCTCTTCCAGAGGAAATTCCTGTGGTCTGAGCCCGGGGGGAGGGATTTTCACATTAATCAAGGATTTTTACCAGATTCTACAGAGCTGAAGAAAACCAACAACAACACCCATTTAAATTTCAGGGCATAATGGATTAAAGTTATTTCCAGAAGGGGTTAGGCAGGAGTTATATGTTATAAGGAGGTGATCATGGAAAGTCACACACATATGGACTGTGAATCAGTTAATTTCACTGCATAACAAACCACCTCAAAGATCAGTGACTTCAAACAATAAACATTTATTATTGTTTACTGGTCTACAGGTCAGCTGGGCAGTTCTACTGATCTAGGACGAGATGGGCTGATCTCAGCTGGGTTTGCTCATGAATCTGTGGTCAGATTGTGGTTGGTGGGAGGCACGCTAGTCTAGGATGGCCTCACTCATATATGTAGAAGTTAGCTGGTTGTTGGATGGGGTGATAGGTGGTGACTGAGCCTTGTATCTTTCATCATCCTGTAGAGTAACTCAAGCTTGTTATAAGAGAGAGTGGAAGTGTTTAAGATCTCTTGAACCCTAAGCTTGGAATCAGCACACCCTCACTTCTGCTGCATTCAGTTAACCAAAGCAACTCACAAGACCAGCCCACATCAAGGATTGGGGAGAGTCTTCCTCTTGATGAGAGGAGCTGCAGAGTCACATTGCACGGGGCATGGATACAGGGAGGGGTGAAGAATTTGGATGCTTTTGCAATTGATCTACTACAGAATTAAGGAAGCCAAAGGTTTTTGAACGATGGAAAAACTGTGAAGTGAGTTTTATAACCTATATAACTGACCTCATGGGTTTTTGGCAGATCTATCACATTTCCAAAGGTCACAAGAGATTTGGTTTTCACCTCTGGGAATGCAGAGTATGAGAGATAGGCACATCTTCCCTCCCCATCCTCTCCTACCTCCCTGCTGCTGTGATGATGCCCACGCTCTGCCCCAGACACCTTTAATCCTTGATCAGCTATACCTGTGTTTGGCGGAGTCAGTGGGATGAAGTCAACCAGCTGGAAGAAAGATGCCGGGTTGTGTATGAGGCAGCAGAGGAACAAACCCAGACTCTTGCTCCGCTCCTTGACTCTGCCAGCTGCTCGTCCCCCTTCCAGATGGATGAATCAGAGCCTTTCCAGAGAGCTCAGCTCAGGCCTGCCATTGCTACACAGGCGTTTAATATGGGAAAATTTTAATCACGTTTGTTTTCCCATGTTTCGTCCTAACGACAAATCATTTTTAATGGGAGGCTAGGGGGTGGGAAAAAAAGATGTAGCAAATCTTGGCTGACAGTTTTATCACCAGTCTCAGATCTCTGGTCCCAGGGCTGAATTCGCCACCAACTGCAAATCATCCTGAGTGAGTGAGACGCACAGGAAATGGGAAGAGGGACCAATGTTAGGTTCTCCTGGAGGGCCAGGGCTGCTCCCTGCCTCCAATTTATCCACCATCCCCAATAAGAATTTGTAGACATCTACTGTATTCCAGGTGTTTTCACGTTTTAATCCTCTCCATAACCCCTCAGGATAGGGAATTGCTCTCCCCTTTTGGCATGTATGGAAACTGACACTCGAAGCCCCTGGTGGCTTGTCAGAGTTCAGCTAGCTACTGAGCATGGAGCAGGAGTTTAAATCCAGGTCTGTCTTACTCAAGAGCCTGTGTTCTTCACCGTGGCACCATGCTGACCTTCTTTACGAATCACAGAACATTTCAAATTTCCTGATAGTTATAATTTCTAAGATTTGAGAGATCCAAAATTGATTTCCCTTACAGAAGTCTATTTTTCTAAAGTATGCTTTCACATACAGAGAGACTCACCTCAGCAGGGATAAATATGCCATTCAGGGTTCCATGTGTGGATCCTGGCAGGGCCAGGCCTGACAACATTTCCAAGTTTCCTCTGTCGTAACATAAACGCATGGTCCTTGACCTTCCATTTGTCAGGCAGAACACTATGAACCCTTGCTCTGACTAAGACCTCTCTTGGATCACCTGAAGTATGTTGATCTTTGTGGTAGAAACACCATTGGTTTTAGGACTCCAAAGGAGACCTAGTTTTAGAAGATGGAATTGTGGTGGTGGATCATATAACCTTTTATTTTATTTTAATTTATTTTATTTTAAAATTATGCTTACGTTTTTAATTGCACAGACAATACATGGCCACATCTGGAGTATTTCAAGCAATTCCAAGATACACCATTTCACTCAAAAGTACTTTAGTGAATATCTCTAACAGATGAGGCCTTTTGAAAAAACATATTCACAATCATATGGCTATTGTATCCTTAGTTTATTCACCTGTGAAATGGCATGAAAAACCCCAGAAAGTTCATTAAAGGGTAAGAAATGAGAAATCACAGTCAAAGATGTAAGTGAAGAGCCAGGAGATAGTACTGTGAAAATCAGAGGGTAGGAGAGTTTCAAGCAGAAGACAGATGGTCAACAGCAGCGAATGTTACTGAAAGGTCAAGTAGAATGAAGGCTGAAAAGTGACCGTTGAATTTAGCAATTGAGAAGTCCCCAGTGCTCTCGAGGGCAATTTCGGTGGAACTGTGTGAATGGAAACCAGATGGTAAAGGAAGCAATGCATGAGGAAGTAGAAGAGTGTATGGACTGTGTTTTCTAGAAGTTTGACTGAACAGAAGCTTGGGGGATGCTTCTACTCTTGGGGGAAAGCCAGGATTGAATGAAAGTGCTCTTTAGGATGGGGAAGTATGGCTTTCTTGTTGTGAGGGAGGATCTAGGTAAGAGAGTGAGCTTGTATATATAAGAGAGAAGGGACAATTGATGCAACAAGGTCTTGGTGAAGCGGGAAGAGTTGCTGTCAATAGCGCAAAGGCAGGAGTTGGCTTTAGAAAGACGTTAGAGCTCTTCAATCCTCAGACGTACATTTACTGAGCCCTTTTCATGTGCCACTGTCCAGGGTCCTGGAGGATATAATGGGAAACAAGTCCTGGCCATCTCTTCGAGGTTTTCCCAGTCT
The DNA here is from genome assembly GCF_028564815.1 of Eubalaena glacialis. Classification (NCBI taxonomy): domain Eukaryota; kingdom Metazoa; phylum Chordata; class Mammalia; order Artiodactyla; family Balaenidae; genus Eubalaena; species Eubalaena glacialis. Next base: position 83,202,840 of record NC_083730.1, read on the forward strand.
AGTAGTTGCCTGGAGCCAACTAAGCAGGCAATTATGGGCACTGTGATACATGGTCTCTAACCCAGGTATTTAGAGAGGGTCAGAGAAGACCTTCTGAAAGAAAGCCTCTGAGCTGAGACTTGAGGGGGATGCAGAAAGAGTGTTCTTGCAGAAGGAACGATGTGTGTAAAGGTCTGGAGGCCAAAGCAAAGGTACTCTACCTTTTACCTTCAGGAGGAACAGACATAGGTAAAGACGGGTAAAGATGCAGGTAAGTTTGGGATGGAAGTCAAAGTTGCTGAAGTGCAGGTTGAGTGGCCTGTTTTCTTGGAGAGTAGGAGGCTGGGGGAGCTCATGGAGGTGATATATTTTGAGTAAGGGCTGTGAGAATGGAGATGAGATGAGTCCATTTATCATGTGTTTGAAGGGCAGGCATTAACTTCCACCCTGTAGAAAATGTGTCTACTTCTCACTTTCACTGTCATCAATGAGTCCAAATTATCCTCACCTTCCCCCTGGACCATAGAAATAGCCTCCACCTCAGTCCCTGCCCATCCATTCCCGCTTCTTCCATTTCCTTCTTTACGCAGCATCTGTTAAACAGACCACATAGCTGCCCTGCTTAAAACCCTCTGGTAGCTTCCCCTTGCACTTAGGGAAAAAAAAAAGATCTAGACCCTTTGCCACATCCTACAAAGTCTTGTGTGATGTCTCTGTAGAGTCTCCGGGCTCTTCTTGAGCCTCCTCCTCTCTGCTCCAGCCACTCTGCCTCCTTTCAACCCTTCCTCAGATCTGCCATGCTTCCTCTTGCCCCCTAGCCTTAGCATATAGAGCCTCCTGTGGCTGGATCACTCCTGTGTCTGTACCATCTCGCAAACCCTGTCCCCACCCCCAGCCTAGTTAACCCCACACGACTTACGCCTTAGACCTTAGCTCAATCCTCATCACCTCCAGGAAGCTTTCCCTGACCTTACAGGATAGGTCACATCGCCTTCTTGACAGCGCTCAGAGCATTGTAAACCTCTTCACTGTGGGCACTTCGTAGGGGAGCAATTTTACATTTAAGTGCCTAATTATTTGACTGACATCCCTCTCAACCATTACTGTAAGCTTCCCGAGAGCAGAAACGGTGTCTGTTCTTCCCTTTCACAATTATGACCCCAGGACCCAGCACAGGGGCTGACACACAGTAGGCACTCAATGAATACTTTATGAATGAAGACGTGAATGCATGAATATTAATTAGCACTCCTTGAAAAACCATTGCACCCTTTGCAGATCCTTGTAGAGCTGTTGATTCAGTCCAGTTTCCTCTGAGCATGAGCAACCTTTTCCTCCCAAACACGTCCATATGGTGATTGCATCTCTTTGTTCCAATAGGCCACCTCCCCGCAGCCCATGCACGTGCGCTGGTGTATGCAGTCCCCCACCCCAGTAAACGCATCGTTTAGACAAGAGACGGCAGACACGCTCTCATCAAATCCATGCCTGCGACCACGAGGTGAAGCAGCCCTCATTGCTTTAGCACACATGTTTATTGATGATGCAGATTAAACTTTAATCAGATTGCACGGTTTCAATTTCCAATTGAAATTGAAAGTCTGAGCCACGTATGGGTTTTTATTACCTTCCACTTACGCTGCTGATGGAAGCGATCGGAGGGGAGCCATCTTCTCGGGCCTCAGGTGGGGCGGCTGGGCCATAAATCAAATTAATACTGCAATGTAGCGGAGGTGGTAATGCACAATACAAGATAAGGGTTAGGAGCAATCTAGTGAGTGTGGGCTCATCATCGGGGCGGGATGGGAGTGATGTAAGGGGCTCCAAAGTGGAGAGGGGGGCTTCTGCCTCCAGTTCCCTGCCGGGCATGTGCCAGCAGCAGGCATTTTTATAAACAAAGGGAAATGCTATTCAACCATGCTTTCAAAAACAGCTATGATGGCAAAAGTTCCTCCTAAAGAAGAGTATGGCTTTTGCATGTGAGCGTTTTAACTTGGGAATCCCTGAAGACAGCAGACACTGCTGAAAGGGATGACAATTGGTGTTTATCTCACATTAGAACAGAAGGAATTTTTGCAAACGTATTTAGTATTTTTGTAATAACACCTGTTGCTAAAAATGTGGGTATCAGTATTTTCACAAATGCAGAACATCAATGTCTGTGATTTTTGGCTGAGCTTTTGTTCTCTGCTGGAAATATCATCCATCTATTTGGGTGGAAGGAAGTTGTCTTAGGTATCAGGCTGGTACTGGACCAAGAAATAGAAGTTAATCAAGTCTTCATGCCCCAGTAGAAGAATAACAACAGCAATAAGTAGCATTTATTGAATGCTTACTGTATGCCAGTCTCTGTGCCGAGCACTTACCTAGTTTGCATAGCAACCATATGAAGTAAGTACCATTAATAATGAACATGTGTGAAGTACTTGTTTGGTACATGGCGCAGGGTAAGTACCCGATTATATTAGCAATCTGTTGTTGTTGCTATTCCATTGTACACTTGGGGAAATGAAGATCCAGAGGGATGAAATGACTTGGCCGAGGTCACAGAGCTAGGAAGTGGCCCAGCTGTGATTTCACATCCAGATGTCTGATTCTAGTGCCTGGATCTTTAACCACTAGGCACTTCTGCCTCCTCATCTGGAAGCCTCCCTGTGAAGAACAGAGCTGTGAAAAAACCCATCTGTGGGGCTTCCCTGGTGGTGCAGTGGTTAAGAATCCGCCTGCCAATGAAGGGGACACGGGTTCGAGCCCTGGTCCGGGAAGATCCCACATGCCACGGAGCAACTAAGCCCGTGCACCACAACTACTGAGCCTGCGCTCTAGAGCCCGCGAGCCACAACTACTGAGCCCACGTGCCACAACTGCTGAAGCCCGCATGCCTAGAGCCCGTGCTCCGCAACAAGAGAAGCCACCGCGATGAGAAGCCTGTGCACCACAACGAAGAGTAGCCCCTGCTCGCCGCAACCAGAGAAAGCCCGCGCACAGCAACGAAGACCCAACACAGCCAATAAATAAATAAATAAATAAATTTATTAAAAAAAAAAAAAAAAATCTGTGTTTTGGGGGGGCAGAGTACAAGGATGAGTCTATAACCAAGGAATTCAATGCGGATGAATCAGTTGAAGAATTCCAGGGCTCATGAGAAATTGGAGGGTTGGGTGGATAGCCGGCTGGCTGGATCAGTGACCTGATAATTATTTCTAAGGTGTCCACTCTCTGGTAGGCTTTTGGGATGCAGGAATGAAAAGATGCAGCCCTGTCCTCAGATATCTTAGTCTATAGGACAATCCACTGTTTCCTGTAGGTTTTCCCGAGAGTCTCAGCTGCTCCGCTGGTTTGCTCAGATCCCTTTCCCAGTATGAGAACTTACATGAGGATGCAGCCTGGCCAACTGCCACAAGCACTCTTCCTGTATGGCTTCACTTTTGCTCCATCAAAACCACCGTGGGGGAGGCTGCCTGAGCTCCATCTTGGGCACCTTTCAGGACCCTGGCTTTTTTCCTCCACCTAAGACGTGCTCAGCAGCTCAGCACTGGAAAGTCTCCATGCTGCTAGCGGGTAGAAGAGGGAAAGGAAGAGGGAAAATCTAAGCTAAACCATCTAAAACCCCAGCAGGATAGCGAAAGATGATAGTGCCATTGGCCTGTGTTATGAGATCATAGTTCCCACTGTGTGCTGGGTATTTCACTGGGCGCATCAGATACAGCATCACAACAACCCTTCCAGGGAGGTGGGACGATCCCCATTTTACAGAAGACGACACAGGCTCGGAGAGGTTAAGACACTTGCCCAGAATCACTGGGCACCGATACACACATCTCATCCCAAAGTGCATGCTCTTTCAACTATGCGACATTGCCTTGCGTTTTTATTATGAATTTTAATGTCTCTTACTTTTGGACTAAGTTATATCTGCAAATGTTACAAAATCCAAAGGCGCATCAGTGTATAGAGCAAAATCTCCTTCCCTACCCCTATCTCCTGGTCCCAAAGTTTGGCAGTGAGCATCCCCCAGAGAGGAGGAGGTGAGAGGTCTGTGGAGTGTCCTCCAGGAGTTTCCAGGTCAACTGTGAAGCCAGGAAAAGCACCACAGAGGCAAACTTACCGGACAAAGCAGATCAGTGTGACAGGTGCCTTCCAAACTGGATACAAATGCTTTGGGAGAACAGCCAGCATATTTCCAGATATTGGAGAGAGACAATCACGGCTGCCTGCATGGATGAGGTGGTATTTGACCTGTCATTGACGTATGGGGAGTGCATGCAAGACTAGAGAGGAATATTTGAAAAAAAAAAAAAATGTCATCGAGGATGCATTTTCAGCCCCAGGGTCTTCCCAGAGGCTGTTCCCAGTTGCTGGAGCACATGTCCTTTCCCTTCAACCCAACCAATTTCTGTTTATCCTTTCAACCCCAGCTGGAATGTCCCATCCTTAAGGAAACCTTTCTCAATCAGCCATACTTAGGTTAGACCACCCTCTTATCTGGATTTGTATGCGCTTTCTTGGCACCTGGTACATCTTTATTTGTAGCACTTACCACACTTTCAATTATTTGAGTAATTCCCTGACTGATGTCTGTTCTTCTCCTCTAGACTAGAAGCCCCATGTTATCAGGAACTGTGTCTGTCCTCAGTTACTGCTGCCCCTCTAAGTGCACAGTTGAGACTCAGTTGATACAACCTGAGTTCAGTCCTTACTCACTAGCTGAATGACATTGGGCAAGTGACTTAGTTTTCATTATTTTATGAAAACAATAATAGCAAACACTTTGATAACGCTTTCTGTATATGCCAGGCCCCAATCTAAATGCTTTTGCATACAGTAACTAACCTAATAATACATAATAACCTTATGAGGTAGGCACTATTATCTCCATTTTACAGATGAGGATACTGAGACCCAGATACGGAAGACAGCCTTCTAAGATAGCTTCCAGTGATCCCCAGCTCCTGGAATCCATGCCTTTGGGTTATCTCCTTCCCTTGAGAGTGGACTGGACTAGTGACTTGCTTCTAACCAGTAGAATATGGCAAAGATGATAAGATGTCACTTCCCTGGTTAGGTTACAAAAGATGGTGACTTCCATTTTGCCAGCAGACCATTTCATTTGCCTTCTCAGCTTGCAGGCTTTCACGAGGCAAACTTCCATGTAGGAGCTGAGGCCAGCTGTCCAACAACACTCAAGGGATTGAATCCTGATAGGCTTGAATGAACTTGGAAGCAGATACTCCCCCTGTCAAGCATGGAGATGTCTGAAGCCCTGGCTGACACCTTGATTATCGTCTTGTGGGATACCCTGAATAAGAGGACCCAGATAGGCCATGCCCCAAACTGTGAGATCACAAATGAGTGGTGTTTTAAGCCACTGAATTGCAGGGTTGTTACACAGCAATTGATGACTAATAACAGCCAGGAAGCTTAAGTCACTTGCCCAAGTTCACACACCTAGTACGTAGAGAATCTGGATTTAAACTCAGGGAATCAGGCTCTGGAATTCATGCTCTTAAGCACCACACTCTACTGCCTTACTGGAATGCAGGGATACTTCTTGTACCTACTTCAAAAATTTTCCTACAGATTAAATGATAACCGTGAATGGAAAATGCTTAGCTGAGCACATGGCACCTAGTAAGTGCTTAATACATTCAGCTATAGTGATCATTACCTTTCTTGTTGTTTGGTACCTTCAAGACACGAGCAACGAAAAGGGTCAGTCCCATAAACAGGAGAAGGCTGAAAAGATGCTCGTAGTTGCCTTCAGGAGAGTAGCTCTTTGCCTTCATCAAGAACCATCCCAAGGAAGGTATTTAATAAAACATTCACGAGCCACCTCTCTACTGGGGAGGCTGAAATGGCAGCCCCCAGGTGACCTCCAACCACAGGCAGATGCACTTGTCTAGTCTCCCCTCCTCCTCTGCATTGTCTCCACAGAAACCCCGGAGAGCAAGGAGGGAAGGGTTTGTCTGAAACTAAGCAGACATCATAGCTGGGCAGGAATATGTTTGAGAATTCTAAACAACACTCCCAGGATACAGTTTTCTTCAAGTCAGGGTATCATGAATAGAACCTATCTGGGCTTCTTTAGGCTGCTTCCCTCCCCATTTTTTTCAGGGAGCCACAGGGCAGAGGAAGTTTCTGGAGGCTGTATCCTGGGCAAACAGCCACCATCATTCTGTGCCCTTCAACCTTTCCCAGAGGACAGGATCAGGGAATTGCATGGGCTTATGTAGAGGATGAGGATACCGTGTATTGATACCCAGGACTTGGGCACCGTGTTGGGAAAGCTCTTTCTCTCCTGTGTGTATCCTTTACTCCTCATCCAGAACACTTCATTTCTGACCCCTCCGGTCAGCAAATGTGTGGCGGTTTTCCCCCATAGCAAACAATTCTCCATGGCACCAGCTGAGTGTTTTACAGTTTAACTTAATTTTGACACCGTCAGCCTAGAGATAGTGTCACATCCCACAGGGTAAGGGCTCAGTTCCACAAGACTGTTCCCACCCCACTTTAGCTGTCAATCGGAAGTAGTAGGTCCCCAGGTTACCCACAACTTCTGTCCAACTTGGCTGTAAATCAGAGGTTCAGTTAATTCGCTAGAGCAGCTCACAGAACTCAGGGAAATGCTTACATTTACCAGTTTATTAAGGGATATGATAAAGGACGCAGATGAACAGACAGATGAAGAGATACATAGGGTGAGGTCTGGGAGCATCCCAAGCACAGCAGCTTCTGTCCCCGTGGAGCTGGGGTGCATCACCCTCCTGGTATGTGGATGTGTTCACCAACCTGGAAGCTCCCTGAACCCTGTAATTTGGGGATTTTTTTTTTTTTTTTTTTTTTTTTAATTTATGGCTGTGTTGGATCTTCGTTTCTGTGCGAGGGTTTTCTCTAGTTGCGGCAAGTGGGGGCCACTCTTCATCGCGGTGCGCGGGCCTCTCATTATCGCGGCCTCTCTTGTTGCGGAGCACAGGCTCCAGACGCGCAGGCTCAGTAATTGTGGCTCACGGGCCTAGTTGCTCCGCGGCATGTGGGATCTTCCCAGACCAGGGCTCGAACCCGTGTCCCCTGCATTGGCAGGCAGATTCTCAACCACTGCGCCAGCAGGGAAGCCCTAATTTGGGGATTTTTATGGAGGCTTTATCAGTTAGGCATGACCGATCATTGACCCCATTTTCAGCCCTTCTCAAGAGAATGGGGCTGGGGGCTGAAAATTCCAAGCTTCTAATCATGGCTTGGTCTTTCCGGTGACCAGCCCTCATCCAGGAACCACCCAGAGTCGCCTCATTGGAGGAAAAGACACTCCTTTCACCCAGGAAATTACAAGGATTTCAGGAACCCTGTGGCAGGAACTGGAGTTAGAGACCAAATATTAGAACAAGAGACGTTCCTAGTGCTCTTATCACTTGGGAAATTCCAAGGGCTTCAGGAGCTCTGTGCCAGGAACTGGGGGCAGAGACCAATACATATATTTTCTGTTATCTCACAGGGACCCAGAAGAATGGGGAGGACGTGGGCCTGACTCAGAGGTCTGCCTTTCATCCCTCTAATCATAGTGGACTCTGATGATAGAAAAGGTATAACACTATTCACAGCAAAGCCTAACATTCAAACAGAATTAGAATGCATCCTTCCCAAGGGCAGAAAAATATGGGATATATTCTGGCTCCTTCTCTATCTGCCCCACCAGGAATCTGCATAAAGCTGACTTGTCTGTGTTCACACAATGGTCCTTCTTAGCATTTCTCAGTTAATTTTTTAGTATATCTATCATCTCTGACTCTTACATTTTTGCCTCTCCTGATAGAGGCTGAGTTTTCTTCTTGGTATGTATACATACTCTAAATAATTTAAGATTCTTGATGTATGACTACTGGCCTTCAGGAAAACACGAACACACTTACCATCGTATGAGGATCCAAGAAATTCAGAATGTTTGAAGACACCGATGGCTGGTCTGTTAGTAGCATACCTTGAAATGTCAAAACTTATACCCAAAAAAGTCAATGCCTGAGTTCTTCCCTTATTTGTTACTGCTTCTACTTTTTCATTATAGAGTGTGGGTTGTTATGGTGATGGGCAGCTGGGATATTGAGAGGCTCTTGGAGAAAATATATTATGTGTGTGAAATGATCCATTTCTAAGTCAGGTTGCAGATGGTGTATAATCTCCTCCTATGGCCCAATCAGTCAGCCACCATAAGGTTGAGAAAGTGTCTAAATGTTACTTGACTCCCACAGCTTTGCCATCATTAAAGCTCTTGGGACTCTCATGGGTCATGGGAGGAGGGGGCTCCTTCAAGCACACAGGCGTTTAGTAGGGGTTGGCAAACTATGGTCCACAAGCCAAACCCAGCCAGCCACTTTGTGGTAAATAAAGCTTTATTGGCACACAGCCATGCCCCTTTGTTTCCATAGTGTCTAAAGTTGCTTTTGTGCTCTAACAGCAGAATTGAGTAGTCATGACAGAGACCAAAAATGGTCTGCGCAACCTAAAATATTTACTGTCTGGCTCTTTAAGTAAAAGTTTGCCAACCCCTGGCGGGGTCATGGCTATGGGAGAAGCAGGGTCCTTTTCTGATACCAGTCTAGAAAGATGATGAGTTCAGAGACCCGAACTAAATCTTATCCCCTTGACTGACCGGCTGGGGGAGCCTGAATACACCCATGCCCCCCTCTTGGTCTTTCTCCTCATTTGTAAAATGCAGATACCTCTGTCCACAAGCTGGCATCCTCCTCTAGGGCAACAGCCATGATTCTCTGGCCTTTCTGGGAGAGTGCTGGTGATACATGTTGCAGGAATTGAACAGATATTTGTTGAATGAATGTGTGTCGAACATTATTATCTTGCAGAGTTGGCATAAGGCTCAAATGGGATAATAGTGCACACAGTGAGAAATAGAATATGCTCCAGGCCCCAGAGGCTATTTTAGATGGATCCGTCTCTGGTCTGGAAGCTAGGGCCAGAGAAAATTGGCATTGGTTCGCGTGGTCTTCACCTTGGTCTTTGTGTCCTGGCTTCCCTTTGTTTCATTCGGGCTCTTTCAGTTGCAAGAGACAGACTCCTTCAAGTTGCCTCCAAAACAGCGGTGTATTGTTAGGACAACCGTGAACTGTAATTAGATCTGGAAAGCTGTCAGGACCTGAGGCTGCTTTAGGCACTAGTCTCTGTTATTCTCTCTCTGTCTCATCCTCTCTCTTGTTCTCTCCGATTATTTGTTCAGTTCTACTTTCTCTCTGTGGGCTGATTTCCTCTCACTCTTTATCTTTTCTGCTCACATAGAATTTTGGTTTATTCCTGGTTTGAAGGTGTCTTTTCATCCTCAGCCCCTGTGCCATCTCACTTCTCAGCTTTACAGTTTTCAGTACCTCAGAGCCATCTGGCCAAATATATCTTTGCATCCCGGGTCACACAGGTCATAAGTCACTGCCATGTTTTGGACCCATCATTCTTGGGTCATGTAGTCCACATGTGGCCCAGTTAGCTGGCAGGAATAGGAGGTTGTTGAAGAAATGGGGGAACATAGGGTAGATCGTTTCCCTGAAATGAGTATGCGGGGGCAAGCACCGAATGACGTCCCTAATGTGACTCTCTCTTTGCACCTCCATCCTTTTTTTCTTTTTATTTAAGCTTTTATTTTATTTTATTAGCTGTGCCACAGGGCATGAGGGATCTTAGTTCCCCAACCAGAGATGGAACCTGTACCCTCTGCAGTTGAAGCATGGAGTCCTAACCAGTGGACCGCCAGGGAAGTCCCACTCGTCTGTCCTTTTCTAGACTCTGCCTAATACTGGATGCAGTAAAATTATTTAATATTACCTTTGTGACATGTGACTGGTGGCAATTGAAGGTGGAAGACCAACTTCACAAACCTCCAGTTTGCTTCCAGACATAGGGACCATTGGAAAGCCGTGGTATTTTCTGATGTGCTGTCCCCACAATGTCCTGGAGGTTTTCCCTCCATGCAGCCTGTGGGGTTGGACCATTACGTAGAGATAAGGTGGGGACCCCATGGCTGGGCACTCGGATCATGTGGGAAATGAGACAGAGAAACTAGGCTCAAGGGGGACGTATATCAGGAAGGCCTTTCGAGTCCTACTAATCACGCAGAATCCCCACCTCCCTACCTGGGGCTAGACTGATGAGGGTCTTTAAATTTACTTGAGGTTGAAGCTGAGCAAAATAAGCAAAAATTGGTTTCCTTTGGCAGACCTCTCCTGTTGGCTTCTTACCACTCCTAGGACTTGTCCTCCTCATGATTTTACCTTATTTTTTCTCCCCCTCCTTTTTTTCACTAAAGATTGAATTCATTTGAGTATTTTCCTTGGACGAGGCTAACTAATAAATGTGATGAATTACTGTGTTATTGGGAGAGAGTTTGGAAGCCCAGATGATGGCTTCCTCCTGCCCTCACCTCTTGCTCTCCAACCCCAAGTATCAGTTAGAGATCTCGGGTCATAAGATGTTTAAACAGACTCAGGCTAATTTAAGCAGAAAATGAATTTATTAGAAGGTACTGGATCATAGAATCAATGAGAAGGCTGGAGAACCCAGCTCAGAAAAGGAAAGTGATACTCTGGTATCTGGGTGGTGTGAAGTGGACAACAATCTTGAAAAGGTGTCCCTCTGGAAGAAGTGATGGCAAACACTTTTCCTCCTTATGGTCCTCTACTCACGATTCAGAGTCACAGCAGGAAAGGACTGATCTGCCACCCTTGAATCATACATCTCTGGGTGGGAGATGAAGTGCCTTGACTGTTGGTATCATTAAGACTGTACACACTGAGTGAGAGGAAATCTCCCAAAGGAAATTAAGCTATGAGGGAATGGATCCTGGAGTAAAGAACATTTGTCCCCAAAGCCGACAAATGTTCTTTACTCCAAAGCAAAGACTATGGCAGTAGGGATCTCAGAAAACGGAGGCGAGGAGGACTCTGGGGGGCGAAGGCTGCCCCATTCAGATCACTTCTTATCAGAATCAGATCATATTTTGTCGGACACGTCACACATGGTGAGAACTGAGTGGTGTTCTTTGCTCCTAAGACAGTTTCTGTTCACTGAAGCCAGACCAGCGTGTAATCAGAGCAGATAGGCATCTACAAGCAGTGATCTGATGAGTTCTTGGAAGCCTCCCCTCCCAACACTATCCCCTGAGCCTCTGGCCGCTTCTTGATGCCTGGAGTCACCCCATGCATAAGCCATCTCTTTGGATTCAGCATCGCTCTTCCAATCCCCCTACTGAAATGGCAAATGCCCCTAGAAAGGGCAGCATCTGGGGTCTTAATATCTGAGATTGAACAAATTTTTCACTCGTTTACATTAAATCAATTCAAGACGACAAACACTGAGCCAGACACTCTGCTGTATGGTGGCGTGTAAATGTAAACACGATAGAAGCAGTGCTTAACGTGGACCGAACGGATCAGCAGGAAGGACGGATACATTAATACGCAGTGATGCTAAAATGATGAGAGCTTTGAGAGCAGTGCACCCCGGGAGGAAGGAGGGGGGATAGGCACAGTGCAAAGGGGATAAGGGAAGAAAAGGTGAGCTCTGGGACTTCTTTAGAGGGTGGTGCCGTCCTTCCATGCCCCATCTTCTGCTGAGCCCTCTCCAGGTCGCCTGCGCTGTTTTTCATCTTCCCCTCCTATCAGAGCTGAGAGTAAGGATCCCAACCGAGAGCATCATACCTGAGAGTTGCAATTAGCACATCTGACAGATCCATGTATTTGAAGACAAGCAAGAAAACCTTTGGTCTTTCCAGAGGCCGCCAGCAAGCATGGGGTGAGATAACCCAGGCTGCTTTACCAAGCTGTTTGCTCTACAGCTTGCAATAAAACGTTCCTTTAGTATTCTTTTTCTTTCTACCAGATCATTAATTCTCATTGCTTTGGCATCTAAACATTTTTGCATAAATATCAGACAGCTGAGTTTTGGGGGGAATAGCTTCAAAGAGTGAATCTGCCAAGGCTATAATATATGAACTTAAATCTTTTCTTGCCTGTGTCTATGTATGTGTGTGTGTGTGTGTGTGTGTGTATCTTAAGGGGTCTATTTTCCCTTTTATATTTCTCCGAGTATGAGGCTAATATGGTTATAATAACAAAATTAGTTCATCACTTACTAACTGTTAATTTAATTTTTAATTGTCCATTAAATCAGGCGCTGGGCTGTTTATATTTTAATTTTAATGTCAGAGAGTTAAATAGCTTTCCAAATGAAGGTTAACAAGGGAGGGCTATTCCTGACTCTGCAAACAAGGGAAATTATGTGGAATCACAAACATGCTGCTGCCGTTTGGGGTGTGGACAAAGCATGAAGAATGAGGATAATCATAAGTATTTATTGAGTACTCACTATGTGCTGGTCTCTGTGCTGAGTGTTTTAGATGCATTATCTCATTGATTCCTTACAGAAATGCTATGATGTAGCATCTGTTCTTATCACCGTTTTATATATGGGAGAGCTGAGGCTCAGAGAGGGCAGGACATGAGCTTAAGGCTCACAGCTAGTTCCTGGCTGAGCCAGGAATCGGACCGGTCTCCCTACCTCCAATTAGAGTGCTCTGAACTAAAATGCTACACTGCCTTGTTTGAAGATATTGGTCTGAGGAAATAATGAGAAAAGACATGAGAGTGGGAAGACAGTGTAGTATAATGAGAAGAGTCAGGCCTTGGAGGGACAATAATGGATTTCCCCCAAAATTAAGATGAAGAATTCCTAAGCAAGGCAATCTCACAGGTCCCTTTGGGCTGTTGCATCCTCAGATTCCGTGACATTTCACCTGCAGCTAAGTGCTATTAGTAGCTGAGGTTCTCATGGGCAGAGAAGAGGTTGGAGCTGTGGGCATCCCTGCTGCCCAAAACAAAGAGAAGTCAGCTGGAGTGATGTCCGCCCTTGGGTCCTTTCTCTCGTTCTGTGCAAAGAGAAAAAGAACAGCAGAGCACGAGGTCTCGTGGCTTAACTGTTGGGCAAACGGTGTTCTGTAGGGGTGTGTGTGTGTGTGTGTGTGTGCGCGCGCGCGTGTGTTGATGTTCAGCAGTACATAAGGGATCTGGAAAACCAGGGGGGAAACATTGCAGGAGAGTGAGTGAGAAGGGACAAAGCCACAGCAGTTTCTGAAGTTTTCTTTTGAGAGGATCTCTAAACATTCTCAGGAGGAGCAACACGTTAAGCTCTCATCAGCTAAGCCCTAGCTGGGGATGGATGATGGGCAGCTGACAACTAGATAGTTCCTCCCTTCTCCCTCTCTTCCTTGCTCACTCCCTCCCTCCCTCCCTCCCTTAGCCCTCCCTCCTTTTTCCTTAGCTCTCTTCGTCCCTCCCTCCCCCTCTCCCTCCATTCCCTCTAACAAATACTTACTGGGCATTCTCTGATTCAGGCATTGCATTAGGTGCTATGGAGACAGTGGTACAAAGAGTGGCTCTCTCCCTACCTGTTGTGAGTTCATAGTCTAGAGGTTTCCAGGGACATGAGATATGGGAAAAGTGTCTTGTGTTCAACCTCCACCTCGGGAGGTGGGGTCTTAGCCCTCTCATTCTGAGTGGAGTCAGACTGAAAGAGAAACCATGCCATTGCTGGACACATTCAATCAGTTTCAGTTTTTGCCGAGGTCTGATTCTTCCGTGACACCTTAGAAGCACCGCTGCATAGAGGTAAAGAACACAGACTCCGGAGGCAGACTATGGGGGTCCCAATCCTGCCTTCTCCATTTCTAGCTCTTAGACCTTGGAAAAGATACTTATTCTCTCTGTGCCTCAGTTTCTTCATCTGGAAAATAGGGATAATATGAGTTCATATCTCAGAGAATTTCTGCCAGCATTCAGTAACAATATTGACATAGTGCTTAGAAAAGTGTCTGACACATAGTAGATGCTAGATAATGCTTGTTAAAGAGATGAAGCTTCTTTTGCATTTCCCTGCATAGCTCCTGAACTAAAAACCATGCCCAGACTTCGCTAATTTCCTCTTGTGCTTTCTTGTACATGGCCTGGGTCTCTAATCAGAAGGTAGTGGGACATCCAAGCTGACTTCGGCCTTTCTCTCCTGCCTCCTCATGAGCAGGTTCCAGGCACAGCCAGCTTTTACTCTGTACCAGGAGTGGCCAAGGACATTTGTTTTGTAGAATTCTTGGAAACATTGCTGGACAGTCGGGTTGCCTGGGTGATGTGCACCATTTCATTGTATGCTTAATGCCCACGGCCCAGATTTTAGTTCCTGGGAATTCAGTGTTTGTGCTCCAAACTGGGCCCCGAGGGAACAAATCTTATATGTGTAGACTCTACATGTTGAGGAATATTAGCCTTGTAGCAAGACTGCCTGGGTCCCCAGATGTCCCTCTAAGAACACCAGGGAAGGTCCAAAAGCATGAATCGATTAAATAAAGCTAACATTCTAAACCCATCCTCCCAGAGCTCTTCCAGACCCATCCAAGGGCTTCTGAAAAACAATTGAGTCCTAAAAGGAAACAAGAGGAACAGTTGATGGGGCTTGGTGGTCTGGCTAAATTCCCCCTGTGATTAAATTTCATATTTTACCCTGGGCTGGGATGGTTTCCAGAGACCAGTCTATGAAAACAACTAGATTGAGCCAACTCCGTTTTCCTAAATAACTGTGAAATTCAGAGCCCCTTTCTGACTTGGCAGGGGCTCAGAGAGGAAAGGGCTCTTGTTGGTGAAAAAAACACTAGCTTGGAGCCTGATACCACTCAGTTTTCCAGATTACTGCAGGAGATGTGCAGAAGGAGACATTGTCCTTAATCAGAATGATCTGGTAGAATGAACATGGTTTGGGGGGTGAGACACCCTGAGTTTGAGTCCTGGATCTGCTACACATTAGATGAATGCCTTTGGGAAAATCACTAATCTCTTTAATCCTTAGATTCTTCCTCTGTAAAATGGGTGTGCTAGTCGGCTTAAGTTATGCTGTGGTAACAAACAGCCCCCCAAATCTTGGTGACTTACAGCAACAGAGGGTTATTTATGGCTCATATTATATTTTTGCTGTGGTCAGGTCTCAGCTATGGTTTTGTGGCTCTTCTCCATGTGTATTCTACATTCTGAGGTCCAAGATGAAGACACATCCACTGGTTTTGTGCCCAGGGATAAGGAATGAGGTAGAGTCATGCAGTGTCTCTAAAGCTTTTGCTCAGATGTCCCCGATATTCACTTCTGCTCCCGTTCTGTGGGTAAGGATGTTATACTTCTCCCACAGAGAGGCAGTGGAAATCACATGGCAGTAAGCAGGGTTGTATAACCCTCTCACAGGCAGGGCAGAAAATAATTTGGAACCGTAATATAACCCACACCAGTGAAATGATAATACTCCCTTCTTCATAGGATAGTCATGAAGCCCAAATGAAATCATACACATGAAAGTTTATTACAAACTATTAAATTCTGGGTTCATGCTAATTATTACTCCCTAATGCCAAGCTCTCTAAGGGTCTCATAGAGGTTGAATGGAGACATATTTTGTACATATCTCTATTTGCATGGAAATCTGTTTGTCTTCACGTATACTCCCCATGTGCTTTGAGGGCTAGCCTGCTGATTTCAACATCAGTGTCACTATGTCCAGCCCTTTTTATAGAATCCTAGAATCCAAAGAGTTTAGTTTTGCCTGCAGATGAATGCCCAGCCCAGTATTTTGGAAACTCCTGATGAAGAATTGTGACATTGCCTGGCTTCGTGTCACTAAGAATGACAGACTCTCCTGAATGGAGCTGAGCTTTGTCCGTTGGGATATGGCCCCTCATTGTCACCTACTCATTGATTGACTTTGTTCTTGCTCCTGGAGAAGACATTTACAGAACCACATCAGAGAGGGACAAAAAAACTCCACGGACAATTGATTAGGATGCTGGAGACCCAGAAACTGGAAAAGGGGATTGAGAAAGAACCCTGAAAACACCAGAAAAAAACCTCATTTAGACTTATAGAAGACTAACTTCATGAGTTAATTAATTTACTCAATCAGTTATATTGATCGCCTACTATATGGTAGGCAGTTTGTGTTCAAATAATTTGCTCATTCGTTTATTCATTTCTTTGACAAATATTTATTGGACATCTACTGTGCGCCACACGCTGTTTTAGGCAGTGGAACTATATGGATGAGCGGAACACTCAGAATTCTTTGTCATAAGGGAGTTTATCTTTTGGGGGTGCGGTATTACTCAGGAGACACATAATAAATAAAACAAATAAGCAAGTAAAATACATGGTATAATGGTACAAAATTAAGAAAGTAAGAAAGGAGGATGGGAAGTGTTCAAGAAGAAACTCATTTTTTTTTGGAAAAAAAATTTTTTAGTTGG
Source organism: Eubalaena glacialis (assembly GCF_028564815.1). NCBI lineage: Eukaryota > Metazoa > Chordata > Mammalia > Artiodactyla > Balaenidae > Eubalaena > Eubalaena glacialis. Next base: position 83,219,137 of record NC_083730.1, read on the forward strand.
AGTATAACCGATTAACAGTGTTGTGATAGTTTCAGGTGCACAGCAAAGCGACTCAGTCATACATATGCATGTATCCATTCTCCCCCAAACTCCCCTCCCATCCAGGCTGCCACGTAACACTGAGCAGAGTTCCCTGTGCTGTACAGTAGGTCCTTGTTGGTTATCCATTTTAAATACAGCATTATGTACATGTCAGTCCCAAGCTCCTTAACTATCCCTTCCCTCCACCCTTCCCCCCGGTAACCATAAGTTCATTCTCTAAGTCTGTGAGTCTGTTTCTGTTTTGTAAATAAGTTCGTTTGTATCATTTCTTTTTAGATTCCACATATAAGCGGTATCATACAATATTTCTGTTTCTCTGTCTGACTTACTTCACTCAGTATGACAATCTCTAGGTCCATCCACATTGCTGCAGATGGCCTTATTTCATTCTTTTTAATGGCTGAGTAATATTCCATTGTATATACGTACCACATCTTCTTTATCCATTCCTCTGTCAATGGACATTTAGAATAGGGTATCCAGAAAGTTTTGATTGAGAGAGTGGCATTTGAGAGAAGGCCTGAAGGAGGTGAGGGAGCAAGACTTGTGGGAGAACAGTCCTGCAGAGGGAGTAGCACATGTGTCTCTGTGGGGCGGGAGTGTGCCTGGTGGGCGGGAGGGACTGCGGGGGGGCCACAGGGGCTGCAGTGCATGAGGCAGAAGGAGGGTGGTGGAAGATGACATCAGGCAGGAACAGAGGCAGCATCGTGGAGGGCTTGTAGGCCATTGTAGGGACTGCAGTTTTTTCTAAGTGAATGAGAAGCCCAACTTAAAGTTTTGAGCAGAGGACCAACCAATCCTGAATGTTGGTTTTTTAAGGTACATTTTGGCTGCTGTCTTGACGATGGCTGCTTTTTTTGGCTGCTTCCTAACAAGAAGGTGGCTAAGGACAGAATCAAGGGAGACCTGGAAGGAGGCTAACGCAACAACATGGGTGAGAAATTAGAAGACTAACTTCATTAGTTAATTAATAGAACTAATTCTATTAGTTAGAATAGAATTAGTGGGGCTCAGACCAAGATAGTAGTGGTGGTGACAACCAGTGGTTGGATTTGGAATATATACATATATTTCAAAAGTAGAGCTGACAAGATTTGCACATGAATTGGATATGAGGTGGGAGAGAAAGAAGACTAAGAAAGGACCCTTTCTCTCCTGGGGTGACAGACACCCGAGCATACGATCGATCATAAAGCAGGATGAAGTGCGGTGACAGGGGTAATACGAGTCCTTCTGGTGCACCTAGTGTGAAGTAATGAAGATACCTTAGCTGAGTTTTAAAGGATGGGTGGGATTTTCCCAAGAGGAGAAGAGGCTCTAAAAATGGTATATGCAGAGGAACGGAAGCCATCCAATGTTGGTGGAGGGCAAATTATGAGGCGTGTTGAGAGATGAGACTGGAACATGTCAAAGCCAAACTTTGGAAGGTCTTGTAGGCTGACTTGAGGAACTGGGACCCTCTTTTTTTTCAGGTGATACACCTTGGTTTTAACAGCAAGTAACGTGGTGAGGTTTGGGTGCCCAAAGGGTCCTCCATGCAGTGTCAAGAGTGGACTGGGCGTGGAGGCAAACATGGAGGCAGGTGTGGGCCTCATAAGGAGGAGGGGTGAGGCTTGGCTCAGGAAGGGATTGGGTCGACAGACTTTGACATCCGGTCCTCTAAGGGGAGCAGGACAGAGTCGTGGAGCAGTGCTCCAAAGACTACTTACTGTCTGTACCACTTGCATCTAATACAGGCTTCCCCTTTCCAGAACCTGCAGGGAGGTTTTGCAGCATTCAGGTGAAATGTTGGAGAAGGTTACCATTTTGAAGGACAAAGCCCAATTTAATTTACCAAACATGTAGCATGGAAGGATACTGGGGAGTCACAGATTCACATTTTCAGCTGCTTACCCACAATGGGAATAAAAAAACAACTTTCTTCAAATATGTCTCTTTAAAGAGCAAAGCAAGGCACTGATTGGCTGCATCTGGATCACATGGCCACCCCTAGGCCAATCCTGGTGATCAGGAAAATATAGAAGATGATTGGCTCCACCTGGGTCATATGATATAACCTCTGTGGACCTGCAGAAAGTAGAGAAATAGGGGTGAGGAAGCTTTCTAGGTAGACACAAAACAACAGGGTCCATAGTCCATTATTTTATGAAGAAAGCTCTCAGGAGGGACGTTGGGGAAGGAGTAGTGAGCTGGGAGTCAGGAGTTCATCCTGGCTCCAGCGCTCTCACTTCTGTCTCTTGCCTGACCGTATAGGCTGCATTAGAATCACACAGCTATCATCACTTCCAAATTAAGCTATGAGCTCTCAAACAGCAGAAGCATTCTTAGGTAGTTCTCTATGCCAAGATAACCTGCCCTTGGGTCACCGTTGCAACTCTTCTTTTGGGGAAACACCTTTCCCCGTCTTCCATGCTTAGTTTATGTCCGCCTGTCCAATCAGGCTACTTCATACCCCTGGCCACAGAGAGTGAATCAGACATGGGTCCATGACCCAAGATAGGTAAATTGGGGGAAAATATTTTCTTTCTCTGTATCCTAGACTGTAATCTTGAGACTTCCATGAAACAATATTGCTGTCCAACACAAAAGCCTAATAACAAAGCCAAACAGGGAAGAGATGTTCAAATAGGTGAGGAGAGAATAGGCAGGAAGAAGAAGGGAGAGGAGGGAGGGAGGAGAGACAGATTAGATGGCATAATTTGAACCCCTGGACCCTTTTAACCTAAAGTATATACAATCCTAGGCGATAGAGTTACATGACCAATAAAGTGTCTTTTTGCATAACCTAAATTCAGCTGGGCTTCTGCCATTTGCAACTGAAAATGTCAAGATTAATACAATATTATATCTGCTTGTTAGAGAGGCACAAATTCTATTGGGATATAAAAGTTTCTGACAAGTCCTGCAGGAAATAAATCTTTCACTTTGTTTAACCGAGTGTCTCTAACCAAGTGTTTCACTTCATTTAACCAAGTTGAACCGAGTATATCCCAAACTTATTTGATCACCAATTCCTTTTTTCCAGTAATTAATATCGGTAGGTCTATTCTTTCTACACTTTGTGAAATATGGGCCTGAAACACGTGTTATCTTAGGCTAAGAGAGCATACATTTGATAGTGCAAAGTGAAGTTAACTTGTGTGCTCAGGGATTGGGTCCATGGCTTAGGTCAGCTTAGTGGGGAGAGATCTAATAAACTGAGTTAGGGGGAACCTCTAGCCCGAGAAGCCTTTGTAGCACTTGAGTTTATAATACTAGTAATGGGGTAATAGCAGTATTAGCATTATTACTTGTTAACAGCTACTGTTTGTCAAGTGCTTACTCTGTGCCAGGCACAGTGAAGAAGCTCAGAGAAGTTGAGTGACTTGCCCAAGATCATAAAGCCAGGAGGTGGAGGGACCAATACTTGAACCCAGGTCTAGCTGACATTGAGACCCATGCTCTTTGCCACTAAATGTTCTTCCTTGAAAGCTTGGAACTTAATCACCTAACTAAATGCCTTGATTATTGGTTGCTTACTTGGCACATCTGTGTTTGCATCAAGGAAACCAGCCAGAGCACTTCCTCACATTTTAACAAGCACATTTTCCACCCTGGCCAAAGCAGCCCATGTGGATTTAAAAAATGGGCTATTACTATTATATTGTCATTTGTCTCTTTTAATGGGCCAGTGTTTGCATTTCTATAGAGGTGCAGAGCAAAATAGAAATTTGGGGGAAAAAACCCCCAAATCCAGCTATCATATGAACACTGCTAGTTGGAGGGTGAGATGGCGATGTAAACACAGGAGCTGCCAGAGCTGATTTCTTGTCTGCCAATAGATGCTGACTCAGTAACAGCACTGCACTTCCTTCTATGGCGTTGCAGCAGGACCTTCTTGCAGCATAAGAATCTGCTTAACCCTGCGACTCTGATGAATGGCCATCAGAACTTAGCTTGATTATTTCCTGGGATGGAAAGTTCACTACCTGATATGTTACCAGTCACAGAGAGGAGTCCGGTGCATGTAGTCAAGCAGGAGGAGACCTGGTCGGTATTAGGCCAGGGCATTTACAGGGAAGGGCACTGGATGGGAAGTCCTGGACTTTGAGCCTTGGCTCTGTCACCTACAAGTTCAGTGACTTTCTTAGATAACCACCTAATCTTTCTAGGCTTCAGTCCTCTCCTCTGGAAATGGGGAAGCTTACATTTGCCAGCTGACAAGGTACTTGTTGTGAGGGCGTAAAAAATTCTGTTGTGTAAAAACACTTTTAAAATTCCTATCTGCCCATAAAACATGAGGTGGTCACGCACAATGTTATTGTTTATTTGGGGAAGGGCAGGGAGGAGTGGAGTGGTGTTAATATATATATATATATTTAAAAGTCAACAATAAAAACTTATTGTATTATATGATGCCATTTACATAAAATATACATGTATATGCATAAAAATATATAAGAGGATGTTTTCAAAATACTAGCAGTTTTAGGTGACTTTTACCTTTTGCCATTTACTTTTCTGTGTTGTTCAGATATTTACAGTGGACATGGATTATTTATCTAGTCAGGAAAAAAAAGATAGAAGAATAGCTCTTTCCGTTGAGAGTTGTGGCCGACACAGAAATACATGGCTCAGATCCCCCTTCAGGGAAGGACTCTCTGTCCAGCTCTAAGGAGTGTGGTCAGCCTCCCAAGGTCGCACCCTTTGAGGGAGGCCCCAGCCAATGGCTAAACATGAGAGGGATAAGAGGGCCCAGCCATTCCCACCCAGAACAGATGCTTTTAAAAAGCTTTACTGAGGTATAATTGATATACAAAAAACTGCATTTATTTAATGTATACAATTTGATGAGTTTGGACATGTGCATACACCCTTAAAACCATCATCACAGCCAAGGTGATAGACATATCCATCACCTGCAAAAGTTTCCTTTTTCTTTAAATTGAGGTATAATTGACATATAACATTATATTAGTTTCAGGTGTACATAAAACGATTTGATATTTGTATATACTGTAAAATGATCACCACGATAAGTCTATTAACAAAATTTTAAGCGCACAGTGCAGTATTGTTGACTATAGGTGCTGTACTCTACAGCAGATCTCTAGACTATATTCATCTAGCATAACAAACTTTATACCCATGGAACAACAACCCCCCAATTCCCCCTCCCCAACAGTCCCTGGTCCGTTATGCCAAGTGAAATAAGCCAGGCACAGAAGGACTAATTCCACTTAGGTGAGAAACCTAAAATAATCAAACTCATAGAAGCAGAGAATAGAGCAGTGTAGATGCTTCTAATGGGCACTCTTTGCTCCGGGGCTCCCCGCTGGGCTGGTAGAGACTGCCCCGGGCTCTACTGCAGTCTGACAGCTGCCTCTGTCCAATCCTGCTCCCTTCCCTTTTCCTTCAAGGGTTGTTACTCTCCAGTAAACCTTTTACACTCGTTGTTTTATCTCAGCATCTGCTGCTTAGAGAACTTAACCAACACTGAGGTAAAAAAGGGAGGCATGTTAATAAATAGTGCCAACTGTCATCCAGAGACCTATGTTTTCATTTATTCTTTCTCTGCAGTCTTTGTCAAGCCATAGCCAGGCCATATCTAGGTCTCCATCCCCCTCGCTAAAATTTGAGAAGGTTGGATTGTATGATCTCCAAGAGCCTTTCTAATTTTAGAGATTTTGTGGGATATAATCCCAAGACAGGGCTGACCTTTGGTTAATTTGTGAAATTTTCCCTTGACTCACTTTCCTAACTACCTTCTTAGCCCAAACCTGACTTTTCAGACTCTGGACACCCTATGGGATCTCCCCAAGCTCCTTATCTTGAACTCCCTCCCCAGTACTTCGAGACCATCCTATGGGCAGGAATTTTCTTTCCTTTGTCTGTCTTCTCTTTCTAGTCAAAGCATACATCTCCCGTATCCCATGTGCTCACGTTCTACAAGGTAACTGAAAACGCTGGTAAGCTAAATAATGCTGAATTGCTCGTGAATCTTAGTGGGGAACTGCAGGAATCTCTCAGAGGTCGTCGGGTGCGTTCCTCTGTGTCGAGACTCCCCCAGATGGAGTGGCTTCCTCTTTGCTGATTCTTGGTAACCACTTCTTCCCCCACTTTACCTGAATAACTCATGCAGCAGTTTTATTATAGTGGTTTTACTATAGCACTCTGACATCAGACAGAATTGGGTTGGAATCTTAGATCCACTGCATACTAGTTGTGTAACCTTACTTAAACCCTCTGAGCCTCGTCTTCTTCATCTGTTAAATAAGGGTAACAATATCTGCCTCATAGTGCTATTGTAATGATTAAATGTAGTAACAAGGCAGTGTGCTTAGCTTAGTGTCTAATACATGTTGAGCATTTTTGGAAAAGTGTGCTGTTATCATGATGTATAAGAATACATAGGAAACTATATTTATAATAAATGAATTACAAATATTACTTACAGTAAATTATAAACATTTATATATGGTGGACAATGCTAATGCACTGCCCGAATCCTCCTTCAAGGAAGGACGTGTTATCCAGCCGTGCGGGTGTTGTCGGTAGCTGGTCCTCACCTGCCGGCCCTTCAGGGATTGCCTCAGCTGCAGAGAACTACCTCATCCAAAGACATAACCCTTCTCAGGGCAGCCCACAGCGAATTAGTAATCCACGTGGGAGTACAAAGATCTGACCATTTAGACCCAACTTGAGACACCTCTGAAGAAGGACCGTTCTTGCTTCAGAGCGCCCTGTGGGGTTAGCCATGGTTATCTTTGGGGGATGCTTCACCCAGTCCTTCTGCGGTTCCCTCCCTTCCCCACTTCCCCCTGCCTGAAGTGCCATCTCTGCAGCCCATCATATCACATCAAGTTTTCTCCAGACACAGCTGCTGGAGAAGGAGGAAGAGTGTCTAGCTGTGCGCGTGCATGCGTGTGTGTTAGTGTGAGTGTGTTGGGAGGGTCAGTGTTAGGGACTCAGTAGTAGAGACATCTAGTTGTAGAAAGGTGGCTCATGGGGCCTCCTCCCTGTGTGGTCTGGGGAGACAGTGAAAGAGCCAGGGAAAACAAGGAGCTATAAGGAGAATGAGGGGGGCACTGCAGGGCAGGTGAACTCAAGTCTTATTTCTCTTCTGCCATTTCCTGGATCTGTGATTTTGGGTGAATCACTTTCATCTCTGTGCCTAGTTTTCTTTGCCAATAAAATTATAAGATTGGGATAGACTGACCAGTGGTCTCCCTACTTAGCTGATCACTGGAGTCATGTGGAAAGCTGGTTAAAAACAGCTTCCTGGGCTCTAATCCCTAGAGACAGGTTTAGGGTGTTCAGTGATGCCTGGGAATCTGAATTTTAACAGGTTCATCCACGAGTGGGAAACACTGGGCTAGATTATTTCTAAGACCTTCTACCAAAACAAAGCATTGATAAATATCCTATCCTTCTTGGAATAGTGGAAGCCTCTCTCCATACCCTCCCTACTACTGTGGTTCTGGTGGAGCTGCCATTCACAAGACTCCATCCAAGGCCCAGGCCTATCCAATCACAGGACCACACTCCTCTGTGGTCACGGAGAAGGGCCTGTGAAAGTCATGTGACCAAGCCAAGCCAATCAGAGCTCTTCCCTGGGACTTTTTACTTGGAGCTGGAGGAGAAATAGCCTATTCTCTGTAGTCACAGAACTCAAAGGCCCTTATCCAGAGCTTCTAGGTGCTATATGTGCTCCCAGATGGAGAAGGCCCATCTGCTGCAGAAGAGTGTGACATGGGGCAGAAAAAAAAGCTGAAATGAGATGGGCAGAGTCAGACAATCCCAGTGGCCTCCAGTTTCTCAGGCCTCAGAACTGCCCTAATTACCTCAATTTATTCTGTAAGCTACCCCCTCTTCTGTGGATCAGTAAAGGCCCATTTTGCTTAAGTTGAAGCTGGGTCTCTGTCACCTTCAACTAAAAGAATCCTCTGGTAAATTCAGGATTCAAACCTAGGTCTGTTTCCAAAGTCCATACTTCTAGCCACTGTTCAACCTTGTCTTCTTCAGTGGGGGCCAGCAGAGCAGTTTTCATCAATGCCCCCTGCTCCCCCCCCAGCTCCAACAGCTTGTAAAGCCTTAACACTCCTGCATGAATCTCACTGTGTTCTTCTCCTCCTCTTTTCTGTTCTTTTTTTTTTTTTAACATCTTTATTAGAGTATAATTGCGTTACAATGGTGTGTTAATTTCTGCTGTATAACAAAGTGAATCAGCTACGTATGTACATATATCCCCATATCTCCTCCCTTTTGCGTCTCCCTCCCACCCTCCCTATCCCACCCCTCTAGGTGGACACAGAGCACCGAGCTGATCTCCCTGTGCTATGCCGCTGCTTCCCACTAGCTATCTATTTTACATTTGGTAGTATATATATGTTCATGCCACTCTCTCACTTTGTCCCAGCTTACCCTTCCCCTCTTTTCTGTTCTTATGGTACTTTCTGCACAACTCAGTTGCTAATGATCGTTTACTGCCACGGACCATAACTTCTCATATCTATATTAAACCTTTGTAACTTTTTTGGTTCTATCTCCTCAATTAAATTATAAGACCCTGGGGAGCAGAGGACATAAGTTATATTTTTAAACACAGATTCTTCACCATTATGGGCGCAGGGATGATCAAGAAGCAATTTCAGTTCTGTTTAATTTGTAAGTGAAGGAGCTGGGATTCAAACCCAAGAAGGGTAGCTCCAGGACCCACATTATGAGACACTGTGAGATGGTTCGGGGACTCCAGGGAGAGAACACCCAGAGGAACCTGCCTCTTCATTTGGGATGATTTGGAGGAAGTCAGTTCCCTCTGCGAAAGCAGCCACATCTGCCCAGCAGCAGGCACGATTCCCAAAGGAAACAGAAGCCTCGTTTATAAATCTGGCAGACATGATATAGATGGAAGTCATTAACCTTGATTCCCTGGCCTCACTTCCTTAGAACACCAGCAGTGATGGAAGCTGCCCTCCCAAGATCCAAAGCTCCCCTGCACCTCAGTGATGTGAGACTCGCAGCTCTCCAGAGCCACTGCCTGGGGAAAATCATTCAGCCTGACCCTCTGCCCCAGCTGAATGAGCCCTCACCCTGAGTGGCTGCACCTTATACTGAAAGAGTCAGAAACAAAGACCCACAGGAAACCAGGGACCTGGTCCCCGCCCTCAAGAGAGTCTGGAATTTATTTGAGGACACAGCTCACATCTGCACATGAAAACCAGTTTGGAATATTTATGAGGCTGCCCAGTATCCCGTGTAAACAAACAGTCGTGCTGAGTACTGATGGAGACAGCGTGCCCTGGAGCAGGAGGGGACCTTGCAAAGTATCTAGTCCAGGAGTCACTGAATGGTGGCTCATGAGCTGAATTAGCTTGTGGATGTGTGTGTTTGACTCATACAGTGTTCTGTTTTATTTTTATTTTCTTTGACCCAACTTTTAAACTTGGTGAGAATTCATATAAAATACAGGTTCAGGCTTCTCTTGAAGAAGCAGGTGATCTGGCAGCCCTAGGCTTCTATTCCTGCATGGCAGCACCTGGATAGAGCAAGGAGAACACCCTCTCAAGAAAAGACGTATGCTCTTCAGTTGGCCAGCGTCCTTGCCAGTCTCTGTTGCCTCCCCAACTCTGAGGCCCAGTGTCATTTGCTATGTATGTTGAATGTGTGCTCTTGTTTTTCTTATAGTAGAGAAAGCAATCGCTGTCGACCTGCTTTTTGCACTTAAATAAACTGCTTTGTGCATTAAGCTTCTGAACATGTGGTCTCTGGTTTCTTCCAAACCCTACTTTTCATGAAATTGAAGCTCAGAGAGAGGAAGAGACTGAAGCCTGGCATCATGGAACAACCTCTGGGCTTGGTCTGAGTCAAGAGGACTGGAAGCCTCGGTCTGAAGCCCGTCACTAGCACCTGATGACTATATGTTCCTGAGAAGTTTGCCTCAGGCCTCCGAGTCTCAGTTGACCCTTCCATAAAATGGACACAAGCATAAGCATCCTACAGGACTTATTGGGAGGATTAAAAGAGATAATTCCATGAGCACTTCATAGACTTTATAAAGTCCAGGAAACCATAATACCATGTCTGTTTATACAGTGCTCTGAGTGTTCCAGTCTTCGTAATTTGTATTTAATTTGGGTCTCTGCCACTGACTTACTTAAATCTTTGCAATGCTGGAAAGAACCTTCAGGCTTTTAGGTTTTTATTTGCCCCGTCTCCCCTCCCTTTAGCTTAGATAACAGAAAGGTTATATTCTTGGCTCCACATCATCTGTGCTTTAATTAATTTATTGATGCCTCTCAAGTGCATGTTTTTACAGACACCCCCCTTCTAAGTCCTTGAATCAGAGCAAAGAGCAAATAATTTACTTTTATGGCCCAAAATAACAATAATGAGTGATATTTTCTGAGCTGTTATTGTGGGTAAAGCACTGTGCAGGAAAGATCCTTTACATGCATTTAAAATTCACAGTGGCCCTATGAGGTGAGTGTACTAGGTATCTATCGCTTTATAACAAATTTCCCTGAAACTTAGCATCTTAAAACATCAGTAAACATTTACTACCTGACGCATAGTTGTTTTTTTTTTTTAATTTATTATTTTTTAATCCTCACACATTCCTGATGGTCAGGAATTTGAGAGCAGTTTAGCCAAGTGGTTCTGGTTCAGGGTGTCTCTTTAGGTTGCAGCCTCATCTGAAGGTTTGACTGGCGCTGGAGGATCATTTTCCAAGGTGTTTCACTCACAAGCTAGCAAACTGGTACTGGCTGCTGGCAGGAAGCCGCAGTTCCTTGCCTCCTGCTTGAGCATCCTCATGACATGATGGCTGGCTTCCTTCAGACTGACTGATCCAAGAGAGAGCAAGCCACCAAGGCGGAGTCTGCAGTATCCTTTATGGCGTGCTCAAGAGTCATGCTCTATCATTTTAGCAATGTCTTATTGGTTGTGTAGATCAGCCCTATTCATTTTCAGTAGGGGCTACGTAAGAACTTGAACATCAGGAACAAGGATCATCGGCTGACTAGTACAGTGAGAATTCCTATCATTCTCATATTAAAAACAGAGGAACTAAGGCTTGGAAGGATTACATAACTTGTCTAAGGACACATGGATAGTATTGGCAGAGCTGGGATTCAAACTGAGATTTGTCTATTTGTAAATATGCAAATATATACTCTGAACCACTCAGCCATACCACATCCCAAGTAGTTTCAAAACTGCAAAGCACTCTGCAAATACATTGTATTAGTGGATAGAATATTCCAACAATGGGTATAATTTTACTGATGAGAAAGAGATCATTCACCCATTCATTCATTCATTCACCTGTTTAACACATATCCCTGGAATGCTTCATTTATGCCGGAATCTGAGATAGATGACTTGGCCCAAATCACACAGCTAATAAACGGCAGAGCAGGACTCAAACCCAGGTCTGTATGACTCCTAGTACAGTGATCTTTCCACGACCTATAAGATTGTTTTGAATTTATTTTATATGTCTTCAGAGCATCTTGATGAGGCTCAGAGAAATGAAGTGACTTCCCACAGTCTCAGAGAATAGGCAAGAGAAAGCACCAGCTTTCTCCCTCTAAATGGCTCTGAGCCCTGGAGCAGACAAGCATTCCGACCTACAAGAAAGATTCAGCTGGAATCATGATTTGTATCTCACAGGATCTGTAATTATGGGCATCAGGTTTAGCCCCCAACATGTTCCAGGCACTAATCAAAAATATTGTTGTCTACAGCCAACAAGCACATGAAAAGATGCTCAACATCACTAATAATTAGGAAAATGTGAGTCAAAATCACAATGAGATACCACCTCACATCTACTAGGATGGCTACTATCAAAAAAAAAAAACTCCAAATAACAAAGTGTTGGTGAGGATGTGGAGAAAGTGGAACCCTTGTGCACTGTTGCTGGGAATAGAAAATGGTGCAGCCACTAAGGAAATCAGTGTGGCAGTTCCTCCAAAAATTAAATACAGAATTACTATGTGATTCATCAGTTTTACTCCTAGGCATATACCCCAAAGAATTGAAAGCATTGACTGAAAGAGATATTTGTACAACCAGGTTCATAGCAGCATTATTCACAATAGCTAAAATAGAGAAGAAACCCAAGGGTCCATCAATGGATGAATGGATAAATAAATGTGTAGTGTTGTATACATACGAGGAATATAATTCAGCCTTAAAGAGGAAGAAAATTCTGACACATGCTACCACCTGGACAAACCTTGAGGACATTATTCTAAATGAAATAAACCTGTCACAAAAGGAAAAAGCACTGTATGATTCCACTTATATGAGGTGCCTAGACTAGTCAATTTCACAGAGACAGAAAGTAGAATGGTGGTTGTGGGGAGGGGAATGGGGAGTTAGTGTTTAATGAGTACAGAGTTTCAGTTTTGCAAGATGAAAAGAATTGTGGAGATGGATGGTGGTGATGGTTGTGCAGCAATGTGAAGGTACTTAATACCCCAGAACTGTATACTTAAAATGGTTACAAAGGCAAATTTTATGTTATATATATTTTTACCACAATTAAAAAATATATTGTTGTGTTATTTAATTACATCTTGGAGACAAGCCCCAATGACAGCCCATCTTATGGGAGAAGAAACAGAGGCTCCAAGATGCTAAGTCACTTGCTCAGAATCACAGAGCTGGGGAGAAACAGAGTTGGGGGATTTAAACCCAAATTCTTTCCACAGAAATATACAACTTGCTCATGGATTTGCTGCCAAAGGGATCCCTGGTAACCATTTCACCATTGCCGGGGCAGCAATTTGTCAGTCAGTGAAGGCCTTGGGGAGGCAATTGGATTTTGTGGTCTGAGATCAAGCTGGGAGAGGGAGAGCTGGGGCTCTGGGATGCTTGACTGGGGACAACTGAAATCAGAGCAACACGTCTGCTGTGAGCTAGTTTTCTTGAAAACATCCCAGGGTTGGGGGGGGGGGCCTTGGCTGCACAGCTGGGATAATTGGCCAGCCTGGGAACACCAAGAAAGAAATTTACAGGTCCAACTGCTGTAGTCGAATATTTTCCTGCAGCAGCTGGGCCAAATACCCTCAGTTTTAAAAAATCCCCGACATACTGGGACTTATTTTTGTTTAACTTGCAGGTGGGAGGAGGTGGTGAGGGGCAGCATCATTGTGGCTCCAGGAAAGGGGGTGGGAGCTGATGGGGGGGGTCTGGGGGGGTCCCGTTTTCCCTCACTTGTCTTCCAAGCTTTGCGCTTGTACTTTCCACCTGCAGCCCCTTGCTGGGAAAAGTGACAGTTTAATTCAGAGAAAGTTGAAAGGAGGCCACACTCAGCTTAATGAGAAGTGACCAGGGAGCAGGCTGGATTAACCAGGGGAGGTTGTAAACTGCTGTGTAATATCAACTTCTGGACTGCTGGGGGCGGGAAGTTACTTGAGCCCGTCTGGAAGCCGCAGTAGCTCCCCGAGGTGAGGCTGAGGTAGCAGCTTTGCAGCCCTCTGAAATTTGGAACTTTCTGGGTGCTGTCTGAGACAGACAAGTTGGTTATGAAAAGAGCTTCCAGGACTATGAGCCTGGCAGGAGCTTCTTACTGGTTATGATTCTGACACCCAGTGTGAGAACCACTCAGCCATACTGCATCCCAAGTGTGGGTTTTCCCCCGCCCCACCAAGCAATTCCCCAACACCAGCTGGATGTCCTACAGTTCAACTCCATTCTGACGCTGTCTGCACTGAGAGTAGCATCGGATCCCACAGGTGAAGGGTTCAGTGTCACAAGGTCACTCACCCCCACTTCAGACACCAGTGCCAAGTCCAGGTTGTCACCTGTGTTTCTGACCTCCTGGCCGTAGATGGGAGGTTCCAACAACCCACCCCTCGATTAATTTGCTAGAGTGGCTCCCAAACCTCAGAAAAACATTTTACTTACTAGATCACTGGTTTACTATAAAAGAATATGATTCAGGAACAGCCAGACGGAAGATGCGCAGGGCGAGGTAGGTGGGAAAGAGCACAGGGCTTCCATGCCTCACTGAGCACCGGAAGTAGTCAGAACCTGTCCTTTGCGTTTTTATGGGCTTTGTTACTTGGGCACGATTCATTAAATCATTGGCCTTTGGTGACTGAATTCCATCTGCAGCCCTCTCCCCTCCCCAGAGGTAGAGGTGGGGTGGGTCTGAAAGTTCCAACCCTCTGATCACATGGCTGGTTCCCCTGACCACCAGCTTCCATTCTTAGGTTACACTGGAGTTTTCCAAAAATCACCTCACTGACATAACAGTACACCTTTATCACTGTCATCACTTAGGAAATTCCAAGGGTTTTAGGAGCTCTGTGCCAGGAATGGGGACAAAGGCCAAATATATACTTCTTATTATAAATCAAAGTATCAACCTGGTTTACAGGGGTGGGAGACTTGGTCAAGGAAGGAAAGAAGAAAATTTTATTTATGGAAAACTTATCAGAGTTTCCTGACTCTGCAGAGCCAGGGCTCATGCTGAGTGTTTCCGCACGCAGGAGGCTGAGAGCTCTGGAGCCGTACATGTCCACCTTCAGACCCTTGATAGCTACTTGAACTTGGGTTTGCCTCTTGACCTCTCTGAGCCTCATGTTCCTCATGTGTGAAAGGGGTTAATAATACCTGTCTGATGGGTTGCTTGGGGGAACTAGAGAGGATTAGGCCTGTGCCTGGCACACAGTCAGCACCCAGTATCTAGAGTTTGTTAATGTCATTAATGTCATCTCCGGGGGTCCTCATGCTAATATTTATGAGGTATAATCAATCACCAGTGGATCTAGAGAGAAGCACAGAAGGTGGGTTATTTTCAGTATTGGTCACTTCTCTTCTACAGCAGGGGCCGGCACACTTTTTCTGTAAAGGGCCATGTATTTAGTAAATATTTTTGGCTTTATAGGCTGGGTGATCTCTATAGCAACTACTCAACTCAAAAGCAGCCCATGAGCATTATGTAAACCAATGGGCATGGCTGTGCACCAATAAAACTTTATTTACAAAAATAGGCAGCAGGCTGGATTTGGCCCACGGGGCCATAGTTTGCTGACTTCTGTCTTTCAGTGCTTTACTGCCTCTTCTTTATGACTTGGTCACTTTTCATTTTGTGTTACAGCTAGTGGTGAATATGCCTGCTTTTTCCATTGGAATGTAAGCTCCTTGAAGTCAGGATGCATTAGGAATTGCTCTTGTGTATTCCCAATTTCCTCTAAATAGGGAACTCAGTAAATGCTTCCTCACTGGATAAGCATGGGATACTTATCACAGGTTGAAGGACAGTAGAATGGCTAAGAGCACAGGATTCAAAGTCAAAAATGCCTGGTTCAAATTCTGATGCCTTTGGTCAAGTGGTGTCACTCCTCTGAATCTCAGTTTTTCAACTGTAAAAATGCAGATACACCGAGTACTCATTTCATTGGGTTGTTGGAAGGATTTACAATGATACGTGTAGAATTCTTAGTGAAGTGCCTGGCAGGTAGAAAACACTTAAGTGTTAGCAGAAGGGGCAGATCCCTCAACTAGAACCAAGATATCCCAGACACTCAATAAGTATTTGTGGGATGCCATTCATGAAGCCTGAGGGAAAATCCCTTTCTTTCTCTGGGCCTCAGTTTCCTCATCTGTAAAATGGCAATAAGAAAATGTGTTAAACAGGTGTCGTGAAGTACTAGTGAAACAGTGCAGTGAGAACCCTTGGTAAATCGTGCAGGTTCTCTAACAGTGGAGCTGCTTCTACAAGTGTCACCCTGAGTACTTTTCTCCCCCTCCTCCTTCTCATCTCCTTAGGAACCCCCCAGCCGTCAGCTCTCCCTCCCCTAATCCTTTTAGACAAGGATTTATCAAACTTGGTACTACTGACACTTGGGCCTGGACAGTTGTCTGTAGTGGGGGCCGTCCTGTGCATTGTAGTGTGTGTGCAGCATCCCTGGCCCCTACCAACTAGATGCCAGTAGCGCCCCCTCTCTTCCCCCATCAGCGTGACAACCAAAAATGTCTAGAGACATTGTTAAATGTCAAAATCGCCCCCTCCCTCCCCCCCATTTAAAAACCACTGCATTAGGACAAGCCTGATCGATAGAACAAGGCAAAATTTTGGAGAAGAAAGAAGGCTTTGGAGGTGTCTGGGGCGTTCTGTGCCGCAGAAGATACATGGAGAAATGATTACCCTTTCTGCAGAGACTCCAGTGTAGTGAAGTGTGACCTTGGACAAATGACTTAACCTCTGTGAGCCTCAATTTCTTCCTAAGTTTGGGTAAAAATCCCTGCTCTCCCCGGGGTTGTGGTGAGGACTCAATGGAATAATATAAACAAATTGCTAAGCACACAGTAGGTACTGAATAAATCATAACTATTCTTTTTACGTGTTTTTCGTCGTTGTGGTGGTAATTGATGATATATTAAAATTCCCTTCCGCCTCTGGAATTTGGAATTTCTTTTCAACACTCATAGCACAGTTTGCAAACTTGAATGAGTGAGCTGGATTTGACCTTCAGGCATGTTTTATTTGGCCTGCAAAGTGATTTTTAAATGTTTGAATCCATAGCTTACATTTCCATGTCAGGAGATTTCACCTAAAGTTCCAGATTTGGGGCTTTTCCTGAAAACGTGGGTAATTGGTCTGTGCTGGAGCTGCAGACCCACCCGGGGTCTCCAGCAGGCAGCTGGAACTGGTGACTGCCCTCTCCTTTAGATGGGGTGCCATCTCCTGTTCCCCTAAAGCCTCACCAAGCTCATTTCAACTTCACTAAATGGTGTTTTTCTTCTCGGTGCCTAATAGGTATTTGAGTTTGCAACCCCTGTACCTGGAATTCTCTTTTAAGACCCTCAGACTTGATGATTCTTACCTGCGTGTTTCAGTTTCTTACTTAAAGCTGAGCCTCCTTTCCAACCTGAGAGGGTGGTCACTTAACGACTCACCCCATCGAATCTCAATGTCCCTTTGACTGTCTCACTCTTGACAGGGAGTCAGGCAGGACCATCTCCAAACCGTCATCTCCGTTTGGGGTGCAGTGCAGCTCTGAGGCTCTGGGATCCCCATCCTATCATCTCTTCTCTTCCTCCCGACCCACATCCTCCCCCAATCCAATCTCCCCCAGCGAAAACAGAACTGGCAGCTTCTCGACAACCGTTTATCAGAAAGGAGGAAATAACAGCTTTTAACCACGGTTCTTATGCTTGAAGACTGTGATCAAATTCCAAACCATTTCCACAAGTGCCCCTTGGAGCCCCAGAGGAGACGTGGTTTCCATGATAACAAGTCCTTGCTGGCTCCCATCTCCACTCCCTCGAAGGCAAGTGGGTCGTACCTTCCAGTAGCGCTGGGGGGAATTTGACTGCAAAACCCTGCTAGGAATGACATGTACAGAGACAGCTGCACTGCTTTACTGGGGACCAGTAATCCAATGTGTTATTGGTGACTGCAGCTCTAAGGGAGAGACTTCCGGCACCATTCCCTCCAGATCCCACTTCCAGCTCGCCTGAGCCAGTGTGCAAACTGGAGCATCAGGGGAACCATGGATGCGGGGAAAGACACAAGTTCTTTCCAGACAGGCCTATAGCCTCTCCCTCAGACAATCTTGGGTCTTAAGTGCTTTCCTGGGAGTGATAAAGCACTAAGTAGACAAAAGAGAAACCAGAAAATTAAACTAGGAAAGGCTCGGGTTGTAGGGAAGATGCTTCATGGATATAATGATAATGTGTGCAGATTACTTAGAGTTCTTGGGTATTGAGAAAGCACTCCATGTTAGTGATGATATTTATTATCATCTGATTGGCTCTGCTTCAGAGGCTGCATTGATAACCATAGCAAACATCTATGGAGTACTTATTCTGATTTATGTCCCTGATCTTATTTAATTCTCACAGCAATCATACCTGGGTGGTGTTATTGCCTTTTAGAGATAAACTGAGGCTCAGACTGGTTAAATAGCCTACCCCAGGCCACACAGCCCGTTAGTGGTAGAACATGGACCCAAATCCAGGTCTGTCTGATTCCACAGTCTGTGATCATATCTATCACACAACACTGCACCGCCTTATTTGAGAATGGGTAGAGAACAGTGTTCAGTCTAGAGGGGTGGGTAGGGGAGCTTGTGAACTTCTAAAGGCAATGGATGTATCTACCTTATCTATCATTGTATCCCCACTGTCTAGTACAGAACCAGAAATGTAGTTGGTGCTCAATAAATATTTGTTGAATTAATGAGAGAGCAATGATGAATTCAAATGGAGGTGCCTCTATGGGTGGGCTTTCAGGCAAGGCAAGGCGATGTTTGTATCATAATTTTCTGTTTAATTTTCCTTCTCTCTCTCTCTCTCTGGAGGGTGAACCCCTGCTTCTGTGATGGTATCTGTGTTAGTTTGCTACAGCTACCATAACAAAATACCCCAGACTGGGTGGCTTAAATAACAGAAAATTATTTTTTCACAGTTCTGGAGGCTGGAAGTCTGAGACCAAGGTCAGCAGGTTTGGTTTCTTCTGAGGCCTCTCTCCTTGGCTTGCAGACGGCTGCCTTCTCACTGTGTTCACATGGTCATCTCTCTGCCTGCATGTGTCCATTGTCTCTCTTGGTCCATGTCTTGATTTCCTCCTCATATAAGGACGCCAGGCATATTGGATTAGGGCCCACCCTAATGACCCCGTTTTAACTTAATTAACTCTTTAAAGGCCCTGTCTCTAAGTACAGTCACAGTCTGAGGTTAGAGCTTCAACATACGAATTTGAAAGAAGATACAATTCATCCCATAACAGTGTCTGTCTTAGTTTTGTATCCTCAGAACTTCACAGGGGGTCTAGCACACAGTTTCCTAAGTAGATTGTATAAATGAAGGAAGGAAGGAACTATCATAGTGTTGTAGGTCAATTATACTTCGATTTTTTAAAAAATGAAGGAAGGAAGGAAAGAATAGAATATGGAAGGATGAATGGTGGGATGGATAGATGGATGGATAAATTGGTGGATGGGTGGATGGATGGATGGATGGATCTTGGGTGTGATGGTTTACCACAATGGGCAGCCTCCTGCCAACATCTGACCGCTAGACTGGGACTCATGCTTGTATTGATATAATATTATCTTATATCCAAATTTGAAACATGTTTCTACCAAAGGTCTCTGCTTTGTTTTTCTCCTAGTGCTTATCGCCATCTTACAAGCTAAGTATTTTGCTTACATATTTTGTTTATTGCCCACCTCTGCCAACTAGATCCATGAGGACAGAGGGTTTTCTCTGTCTTGCTTACTAGAAGAAAGCTTGGCACATAGCAGGTGTTCAGTAAGAATCTGGTGAATGAATCACTGAGTGCATTAATCTCCTCCTGTGGCCCCCATCTAGATACTTCAAGACCCAGCAAAAGGCTGGCTCTCTTCCTCCGAGAAGCCTTCCCTGACCACTCCAATTTGCAGTGATCTTGCTAGTCTCACCAGCTGCTAACTATGCTTCCCCAGCATTAATATGCCTTGATTCAGTAAGTCAGATAAGTAGAAGAGCTTGTATATCTACAAAATTCAGATTCCCTAGCGCCACCCCCCAGATGAACGGAATCCACTGAATCCACGTGTCTGGTGCAAGGCCTTGGAATCAGCATTTTGATATGCCTCTCCCAGCATATTAAATTACATGGTCCTTGAATTAACTTTGAGAAACTGTGCAAAGTTAAACACTGGGAACCTGAGGTCATAACTCCCTGAGAATTTAGCCAAATCTCCTGCATTTCTTTATTTTTTGCAAACAGATAGCTGGTAACTTTCCCTGGATTTGTCTTAGAAGGGCTTGCTTTTCCTTTGATAGACATGTACAAACTATGCCACATGGAGATCTCTTCTGATTATAGACGCTGGATGTGAGGGAGGGACTTGAGCCTGAATAGATTTCATGAAGCCCAGACCCTTTGGTGTTTCTGTCACAAAGTCCCAAATGCCTCTAAGAACTGGTTCTCAGGACAAAGGTTGCAGATCCAAGGGCAAAGGTGCTGGGGGCCAGCTGCTTTAGTACCTTCCTTCTTAACCTCTCAACTCTCACCCCGTGCCCCTGGGCTTACGATATGGGTGGTTGTGGTATTATGTTGCTGTTTTGTAGGGAATTAGGGAATATTTCACTGGGGAAAGAGTTTTTTTTTCTTCTTTGTTGGTCTTAGATGTGTTTGGAAACTGACTAGAAGCTCTTATTTCCCTCTGACTCTTCCTTCTTCCCCTCTTTCTCCTCCTCTTCTCTCTTTTTTTTCCTCATGTCTCCTCTTCCTCCATCTCCTCATCCTCCCTCTCCTCCTTCCAACATCTACCATGTATTTTTGGAGAACTTCCATGAGTCTGGCTCTATATCAAGAGTTTTACAAGTACTATTCCCTCAGATCCTTACAACACTCTGGAGTCTGTTTTATTACTTTCCCCACTTTACTTAGGAGGAAGCTGAGGCTCTGAGTGGTGACGTCACTTGCTCAAGGTCACACAGCTTGTGATAAGGCAGAAATGGGATTTGAACTCACCATGTCTGATGCCTAACAAAAGCCCATGCATGCGTAGAACTGTGATGCAAGGACGAACAAACCCAAACGCCTACATGGGACGTTTAGACCGTAGGGAGGGATGGGAACTGTGGCAAACTTGTCCTGTGTGAAGGGCGCTGCTGCTACCCATCTCCATCTGAATGTTGGCCGGTGGGGTCTTCTGGTTTCTTCAAGAGAAGCTAGAAATGCAAATCGTTATGTGAAACCTCTTGGTTTTTAAATGTCAGCAACCAGTTGATTTTTTTTAAATTGTGTAAGTCAAACAGGCGTACAGGTTGAATTTTGCCTGTGGACCACCAATCTGTGACCTCTGCTTGAAATATCTACTAGAGGGTAGTTCCCATGGGCCTGGAGCATCATGACATCCATCCACTGGCCCCAGATTCTGTGAATCAGATGGATCATCGTCTTCTTGTATGTTATCCCAGGACTCACAAAGAACTATAGCTACTGTAGAAGGAAGGTCCAGATAACCCCAAAGTAGCATTTTGTAGAGCTGCACTGTTGGGTATAGTAACCACTAGTCACGTGTGGCTATTTATATTTAAATTAATTAAAATTAAATAAAAAATTCAGATCTCTTGTCACACTAGCCACATTTCATGTCGTTTGTAGCTACTATATCAGCAGCACAGATACAGACCATTTCCATCATCGTGGGACATTCTTCTGGACAGTGCTATTGAGAGTCACACTCTGGACCTGACCCTTTGCTCCTCTTCCCCCATAAAACACCTCTCTGCTCCCTAATCCCCTCGG
Source organism: Eubalaena glacialis (assembly GCF_028564815.1). Classification (NCBI taxonomy): domain Eukaryota; kingdom Metazoa; phylum Chordata; class Mammalia; order Artiodactyla; family Balaenidae; genus Eubalaena; species Eubalaena glacialis. The sequence continues at coordinate 83,240,423 of NC_083730.1, forward strand.
GAACTCTCAGCCAGTGACAAGAGAGCTTATCTGGAGGGAGAAAAGAAAATCATTCCATATGTGTTAACGGGGGAGGGTGAGTCGATGAGCTCACCTTCCTCTCAGGGAGTATGTGCATCATCGTGCCCTTCTGGAGACTTTTGCCTACCTCTCATTAGTTCCGAAAAACTAATTCTTGGAAGGTATTTCAGAACAGACAGAGGATCAGCAAGCCCCTGGAAGAGAGGTTTTGCGGGCTCACGGTGCCAGCAGTCTACGCCTGGGAGCCCCACCCTGAGGCTACGTCTACTGCTGCTTCTGCAAGTTCATTAGAATAAGGTAGTTCAAGTTAGTCCTAGCTCAGTTATGGGAAACATGGAGGTTTTCAGATCCATCAAGGAGGAAAGAGATCTCAGAGGGAATGTAGAACAGCTAATAAAATAAGACAAGCTTGAAATTAATGATGATTCAAAAATGCCAGAGTTACCAAGTTCCTTTTTTTTTTTAATAAGATTCAGTAAGAAAGTGGAAAAGTTGGAACATGTACCAGACATGAAGAAATTGCTAGAATAGTTATCAGCCAAAATGTAATTAGAAATGACTTGGATGAGTCAAGGCATCTGCAGGGTTGGCAGAGGGCAAGGCATGGGTATGAAGTGGATCCGCCAAATTGCTGTACGATTCAGGACCTGGGTGGGTAGGAAGCCAGAATGTCAGGCGAGAGGAAAGCCAAAGGCAGAGCTGTCTTGGCAGAAAGTTTGCTTCGGACAGCCATCTGGAATCATGACAAGGAGGCTTAATGGAGGGTTGGAATGAGCAATGTAAAAAGAGGGGAGTGAACCCTTTCAAGGTGGTTGGAAACTAATTGCAAGAGACACAAAAGAGCCAGTCAGATGGAGATCAAAGTGTCCGCTTTATTACTGATAAGAAGCTCTTTTGGAGGACACAGCTTGCTAATACTCTTCTCAGTTGAACTCACCCCCAATCCCAACATCAGGCAAAACCGATGGGACAAAGCCTGCTCTGGTAAGCCCGGAATGCACCTTCTCTGCAGGCAAGCAGATCCCCAAAGAGAGACTAGCTGAGCAAGTTCAGTTCCTTCTTCCAGGTACACCAGTCAGGTGGGGCAAGAGGCCAGGAATGTCACTCTACTGGAGGTCCTCCTGTAGAGAAACATGAGGCCTGGGGAATAAGTGTTCCCCCTCCCATCTTCTCCCCCTCAACATCAGGTGGTCTCAAGAAAATGGCACATTGGTTTTAAGGATATGAGGGAATCAGAATTGCAAAGTCATCAGAACCTGAGGAAAATATACGGGGCTACCTGGCCTCTCCCTGTCTCTTTTTCAGGTTCCTGTTTCTGAATTTTTACATGGACAGACTTATTGAGGCCCTTCATCTTCATGGCATCCTCTCACCGTCTCTGCTTCTGCTTTCTGTGGATTATCACATTGACTCTATGAGTGGGTGCCGTTATTATCTCTCCATTTTACTGATAGGAAAACCGAGGCTCAGAGATGTTAAATGCTTTGCCTAAGGTCACTCAGATGGTAAATGGAGGAGCTAGGATTTGAACCCAGGCCTGCGCCCTTCTCCACTGCACTCTATTCCTGCCCCAGGACAGCGGGGAGCCTGACTGGGCCAGCCTCTTTGTTTTCATACCAGGCTGTGAGTGGAGTGTGTGGGTCCACAGGCCTGGAGAGACTTATCCTATCCAGCAGAAACTGGAAGCCTCTCCCTTTGGAGCCCCCTATCACAGCTGTGATACAGGCAGCGGATGGTTGAGAGAGCTGCTCGAGAGTAACACAGTTCAATGCTCAAATCCCAGCTTAGCCAGTGACTCGCTCTGGGACCCTGAGCACTTGAGTCACTTCTACTCTCTGATCCTCAGTTTCCTCACTTATAAATGGAGATTTTCCTTTTCGTAGGAATGTGGTAGGAATTCAATGAGATGCTGAGTATTAAAACTTAACAGTGAACATTGAATCAAATCATATTGTTCTTTTTGTTACAGAAGAGTCAGAATGGGGAATGCTAAACTTTTCACTGTTTACCCAATTATGACAAGCCTTTTCATGCCGCTGTGTCTTTGTTCATCGTGTTCCTTTTGCCGGGAATGCTTTTCCCTCCCTCCTATGTAACTCCTGCAGTTTGATGACCTCCTACTTGTTTTCAAGGCCTAGCTCAACGTTCACCACTTTTGGAGCCTCTCGGATTCTCCTAAGCAGAATGACATCTCGACTAGGTCCCTCTTCCTTTCCCTATTAGGGCTTTTCACTGAAATGATACTTCAGTGATCTGATAACTTGCCTCTCTTGCCAGCTCCCAACGAGACTAGAGCTTTTCAAAATGAGAGAGCCATGCCTGAGTCATCAAACCATCCCCTCATTTAACAGGGACATGATGTTAAATGCTCAACAAATGTTTGAGCAAATGAACGCTTAGTGTCGTAGCCATCTACTGCTGCTTAACGATCACCCCCTTACAAACAACATACGTATTGTCTCAGTTTCCGTGGATCGGAAGTCTGTCGTGGTTTAGTGGGTCCTCTGGCCCTGGGTCTTTCACAAGGCTGCCATCAAGGTGTGGCCCCGGGCTGCATCATCGGTCATCTGAAGACTCAGCTGGGAAGGATCCACTGTCACGTTCGCTCATATGCAGTTGTTGGCAGGAGACTTCACTTCTTCAGCTTGTTGAACGGAGACTTCACTTCTTCATGAGCTGTTGGCCAGAGGCCTTCTTTGATCTGTTGCCATGTGGGCCTCTCCCCAGAGCATCTCACAACATGGAACTGCCTTCATCAGAGGGAGCAAGAGAGAGGACAGGAGAGAGTGCCAGCAAGAGAGTGCTAACGAGAGTCCCAGCCTTCTGTCCTCTAGTCATGGAGGTGACATACCATTGCCTTCACTGCATTCTGTTCATTAGAAGCAAGTCACCCACACCAAGGAGAGGGGGTTACACAAGGCTGTGGCTATCAGGGGCAGAGAGCGTTGGGAGCCACGTCAGCAGCTGCCTGCCACACTTAAAAAAGCCAAGGGGAGCAGAGGGGAGCAGAAAGAAGAGAATGAAATCCAAAAGGAAAGGATGAGGAGGAGAGGGGGAAGAAGAAGTAAGAATAAAGATGACAAAGGAAGAGGGGAGAAGGGGGTCGGTCATCAAACACTGGTTGGACACCTGTTGTGTTCCCCATAAGAGAATACAAGAGACACGTGGGCTGTGATATGTCTCCTCCCCGTAGGTGGCTGTCAAGATGGGGAGATGAAACACCCACGTGAGGGGTGATGACACAGTAAGTCAGGGTCATCCGTGGGGCGGGCCGCGTGCTTCATCAGACCCGAAGTGTTACAAAACTGAGATGAAGGTGGACTCATTGGGTACGGTGTGCTGGGCAAGATGGGGCTCGAGCTCGAGCTTGCAACATGGGTAGACTTGGGTCAGGGAAATAGCATGCTAAGGGGTGAGGAATGGTGTGGGAAAGGGCTCAGATACGAAGGACTTCTTAAGTAAAAGGGACTCCAAAATACCTGCCATGGGGGATTCTAGGAGGGCATTAGTGGGAGATGAGATTGCGGAAGCAGACGGAGACCAGGTCTTGAAGGGTCTTGAGAGCCCAAGATTCTTGAGAATTTTGAGGTCCATCGGGTAGACCGATAGGAGTCTTTGAAGGTGGCTGAGTGGAGGCTCTATTAAGTGAGGTTAAGCACAGAAGTTTGGAATCAGGAACACCGGCTTTCCAGTCCCCAGCTCCACTGCTTACAGCTGTGAGAAGCTCCTGGGGCAAATGATTTAAGTTCATGAGCCTCAGTTTCTTCATCTGCAGTATGGTAACATCTCCCCCTTGGGCTTGTTGTAAAGATTAAATGAAATAATGCTGTAAAGTGCTTAGTGTAATGCCTGTCATATGGTGAGCCCACGACAAGTAGTTAAATAGTTGCTATTATTATTATTATTATTTCTGAGTTGGGGATGAGGGACATGATTACCCTGAGAGATGGAGAATTTTAGAACATCCAAGTCTTCCTCTTATTGGCAAAACATTCATCTGGCCTTTTCCCTTGTCTCTTCCTGGTTGTGGACCATGACAGATGAGCAATGCGGACCTGAAAGTGACAGATGTGTCCAATTAGGACAGGACAAAGGGGGAGGGACAAAGGGAGGAAGGGCTGAGGAATGACCAAACAATGCCTGGAATCATGGTCAACAGAGCTACAGAGGTTTAAGGAACTGTCTTTACAAAAATGTAATTCTGAGGCCAAGTCAAGGGCAAGTTCCCAGAATTTGCATGGGGCACTGGTACAGCTGTTCTCATTCAGAGGGAGGGGCCTGACGTGGATTCCAAAGACAGGAGGGTCCCTGGAGGTCAGTGGGATCGACATCCCTCCTTGTACTGTATTGTTATGCTTTGAAGGAGGTTGTTGACCTCAGCAGCTGTGGGAGGGACCATTGGGAGGGACCTCAGACTTGAGTAAGTGAAGATCCTGATCTCTGGGGTGGTGGGGTTATGTCCTAAGTAAGTGAGGAAGTAGGGGAAGTTAGTTTGCTTTTTTCACCACCACTTTGCTCTACCAAACTCCTTTTGGTCTTTTTATTCAGATAAAATGTACCTCCGTAGTTGGGTCTCATGCTCTAGTTCTTTCCTCTCCATTTCTTCTCATCAAAACTTACCAGTCGTGGGTTACATTCCCTCCAATTCTGCTTTTCACTCTGTTATTTCATAAAGTGGTGGTCCTTAGACTTTCGAATTTCAGGTACTAGTGCATTTTCAATGTTGAAACTTCCTTGTTGGGCTAGAGATAGAGATACAGATTTGTCTTAATGTGGAGGTTGCTAACTCTCTATTTTGTCAAATAAATACCTTTAAAAACTTATTCTATAAGTGACATTTTTTTCAACCCCAAACGAAGAAGAAAGAATAGTCTCAAATAAAGACAATCCGTTGAATGGGACAATTTCAGCTTCTTGAGAAACTTTTCCTATACTGACTTTATTTTTTTGTGCTTGTGCTACCATTTGTAAACTGCAGTGAGGGGCGATTTATGCTAAGGTGTTAGTGATTTCATGACATGTTCATTTAGGAAATATCAAGCTCTTCCTATGTGTTAAGCCTTGTGTTAAATGCTGGACCTGTAGAGATGAAGGAAACTTGGTATCTGATGCCAAAAAAATCCAGTCTCGACTGGGAAAACATTTGTGAACACTGATGCTGATTCCAATCCAGTGCCTCAGAGCACATGGCATTGTGCTCTAGCAGTTTAGACAAAAAGCTACCTGGGCTGAAGAGAAAGATGGAGAAATCTTCATAGGTAAGGAGGAATTCAAGGAAGGAACTGCCAGTGGAAAGGTAGAGGGGTGTGCTTGTAAGGGCTGCCATTTATCTGGGAGCTACAGGTTGCTCGGTGCTTTGATGTCGCCCCATTTTAATCTTAACAACAACTCTGTAAGGCTGATATTACAATTCTCATTTTACCATAAAGAAAGGAGTTTCAGTAGGGAAAGTCACGTGCTGGAGGTCACGTAGTAAGAGGCAGACATGGGGTTTGAATCTAGCCCTGCCTGACGTCAAAACCCATGGGTTTAACCTCCCCGGAAATTTCCTCAGAAAGCCTTCAGTGGCTCTCCGCTCTTATCCACACTCCCAATTCTGCTCACAAGGAAATAAGAAGGAAATGTAGGCTGGGGTTAGATTGTCAATAGCTGAGGTTGCCAAATAAAATACAAGGTGCCCAGTTAAATTTGATTTTCAGATAAACAATGAAACTTTTTTTTAGCATAAGTATATCCCAAACATTACGTGGGACATACTTAAACATTCATTGTTCATCTGAAATTCAAATTTAACTGGGTGGTCTGTATTGGTGTCCTGTATTTTTATGGACTACATCCATCCACCTTTTCAACAGCCCAGCACGTTTACATCTACATCCCAACCAGAACTTACAGGACTTAGGAGTGCTTTGAGTAAAAAGTCCTTGCTTCCCGTGGAAACTCAAGTTCTCATCATGTCGAGCCGAAATTAGATTTCAGCGAAGCAAGATGGATTTAGGTTAGCCCCCTCCGACTCCTTAAAAAAGAAAGAGCAGTCTATTAGTTTTACTCAATAGTATGATTTCTTACATGGAGAATGTCATGGGGCAGAAGGGTGGTTTCAAACGTTGCAGTGTCCCTAAAAGGAAGGCAGGGGGTTGGGAGCGGGGCTTAAGAGTCCTAGATCGTCCTGACTTGGGGATTCCACAATCCTGTGGGACCTCATCCCCATTTTCTCTTCTATTCTGTGCAGCTGAACCTCAGCTTTGCCTCCCATCTCGAGAATCCCTTTGTAGGCGTCCACGCACCTAACCGGAGGGAGCTGGGAGGGAGTCCATTTCAGAGCACTTAGCAGCCACAAGAGTTTCCCTTTCTTCTCTTCTCCCTGCTATTTGACAAACAAGAGGGTTGTTTAATCACAGAAAGCAGACTGAAGTGGAGTTTTTATCTTGAGCCATTCACTAAAGGGATCAAATTTGGGTTGCCTTTGAAGAAACGAAAGAGTGGCTTCTTTCCCTTCTTCTTTCCTGTTCCATCAGCTTTAAAAAAAAAGTTTGAAGGGAAAATGCTTACAGCATGGAAAAGACATAGAAAGCTCCCTGTTAGTTAAAGATACATAACCAAACCTTTTGGGCTAATGAAACCTAATGCTGTTCTACGTAGTTTCTTTTTTGTTTGTCCATTGTTCTGCAACCCCCCTGACCCAAAGCTTCACATTTTTGCCCTCTATTGCTGAGGCTGCTTAGAATTTGGGGTCCAATAGTTATGTTAATCTTAAAATTGGTTAAATGTGTGGGCTAGTGTGGGAGAAGGAAATATAGAAGCAGATACTTTGCATACATTATCTCCTATAATCCTCCCAACAATCTTATCAGATAAAATGCTGTTCTCCCCACTTTACAGATTAGAAAACTGAGGCTCACAGAGGTTTAGAGTTGATGAGGTCAGGTGAAGGCTTTGGGGAGGAGTTAGAACAGGGGGACTGATGCTGCTAATTTGACACCCATTAAAAGACTTTCTTGACTCACCGTAGTTGCACTCTTTGCCTTCAGAATTACTCATCCTTACTCTAATAATATTAAACCCCAAACTGCTATTGTAATGTGGGTATTTTTCTTCTCTTCACATAGGGTGACGTAGAACAAATGAAAGTCTTCCCACCTTCCTGACAGCTTAAAAGGAATAAGCCAAATAAGGCAACGTGCTCATTAGAAAATAGATATCAGGATTTTCAAAATACAGCCGTGAATGCCATGCTGCTGCTGGTCAGTGATGGAATTTGCTAACCACTTTGGAAAGGTCCATGGATTCTCACCCATAGAATGAGAATCACTCTTATCTGCTCACTAAGTGATTAAAAACATCCATATGAAGCCACTGGGGCAGACTTCAGAAACCTGCCCAGTCCAATTGATTCCCTCCTTCAGCTCTTTCCCACCATACCTACTGGACTGCAAGGGGAAGAGCTTAAAATACAAAATGAAGAGTTGGGTGGGAGTTAGGGCTAGGGCTGCGAGGGAAAAGAATTCAGGTGGTAGTGATCAACTCTGTGAATGCACTCATTCATTCACTCAAATATCCATGCCATCGCTCAGTAATGTTTCTTGAGTCTCCACTATGTGCCAGGACCCATTCATGGTGTTGAGATTATAGCTATGAACACAGTGGATGATATCTTCCAACAAAGAGTGCTTATTCCAGTAGATAGGAGGGGTGCAGATAGTTTTGAGTGATGACTTACATTATTTATTATATAATCACAGTGTGTGGCAGTTGTTTCAAATGAGCTACAGGTGTGTATCCTGGGAGGGGGCCGGTCTTCTCCAGGGCTGGGGAAGATTCTGAGTCGAGACCTGGAGGATGAATAAGACTTAATTAGGTGAGGTGTGGGTGGCAGCGGGGAAGAGAAGGCATCCCAGCGCAGAGAACTGATGTGCAAAGATTCAAAGAGGAAGGAAAGAACAGGGTAGTAGTTTCTCCTTCTATCCCTGAGCCCTCCATCCCAGTGTTTGTGACATTTCCATGCCTGCACGGAATGAGCTGTAACCAATGGGAGGCTTAAATCCCATCTGCAGCTCCCAGGGATTCTTAGCTAGCTGGGGGTCTGTAATCCCTTGGACACTCTGATGGAGACCCAGTAGTTTTATCCCAGGATAGTGCATATAGACACGTAAGCACAAACTTTTCAGAGAACTTCATGGGTTTCATTAATCCCATAGACCTCTGGCTTCAAAAAGAAGTACAGATGCCTTAGTGTGACATTCATGCCCTTTCTACAGCTCCCGCTTCTTCTCTGGCTGTAGCCCTAGCCCCGACGCCGATAAACTGAGCTACTTCTGGGAAGAGGCTCTGTTCTCTCCTACCTCCTTGCTTTAGCCTGTGCTCTTGCCTCCACCTGGGACACTCTCTGCTCCCACCTCCTCTCCTGGGGAACTCTTATTTCTGTTTTACGGCTCAGCTCAGCTGTTGCTTTCTCTAAGAATCTTCCTGTAACTCCCTCGGGCTGGGCCAAGGACCCTTCTCAAAAGCTCTCTCCATTAGAGCGCCAATCACTGAATTCTGAATTTTGCCTGTTTAATGGTTTCTGCCCCAGCTACTGGATTGTGAGCTCCTTGAAAGCAGGGGCTGTGGTTTTCATTAGACCCCAGTGCCCAGTACCGCTGTGTTCCAGGAGATGTTCTGTCAATACTACCTGAATAAATTAATGGAGTGCCCCAGCCTTGTCCCCAAAAGGTCACTTCCTAGGCCGGTAGCTTTGATTCCTGTGTGACTCAAACCTGCATGTATGAACCCAGACTCCAGCTGACTTGCAGCCACGGGACTCTGGTTCACAATTATCATCACACTCAGGCCTTCCAGTGCCCTAAAGCAACAGGAACCACCCTAAAGAGTTATTCACTTCAGATAAACCCCCGCACTGAAGCAACAGGCCCTGTGCTGCTCCTAGGATGTTTGCAATTTTACTCTGACCACTGGATCAGGCCCCCTTACTCCACAACCCACTGAATATCCTTATTATTTCTGAGCCGACATTCAGCAAGCACTTAATTTGGGTCATACCAGGCCCAGAGTAGGCGTTTTAAAACTTGGCTACTCAACGTGAGGTCTGGGGACTAGTATCTCCAGGCATCACCTGGGAGCTGGTTAGAAATGCAGAATCTCTGGCCCTACCTTCGACCTACTGAATCAGAATCTAAATTTTAACAAGATCCCAAAGTGATTCTTGAAAAGCACTGGAACACACTGTTTTTCAACTTTGGTTGCACATTAGAATCACCCGGGAGCTTAAAAAAAATTACTAGGCACAACCTCAGACCAATTGAATCAGAATCTTTGGGAGTGCGGCCCAGGCATCAGTAATTTCAAGAGGTGTCCAGGTGATCCTGGTGTGCGACCAGGGTCCAGAATCTCTGGGAGCAGATGATGCGTCAGCGTCAGCAGGCGCGTCGCCGTCACTGTATCAATTCACTATGAAGTAGGTACTGTCGCTGTCCCATTTTACAGGGCCTCAGAGAGGGCTTGTCTCATGCCGGAAGTCACAAAGTCGGTAAGTGGAAGAGCTGGGAATTTATATCCAGGTCTGCAAGCTCCATTCCCAGCCCACACTCTTACAAAGCTTTCTAAGCTTTCTATTTCTTGCTGTACTAACGCTGGAGTTTGTCTCCCAGGTAGGAATTTTGTTCCTCCAGTTTTACTTGTAATTTATTTAGGAGCAAGCCTTTTACAGCATTAGCCCAGAGTTCTGAAGCCAAGATGTTCCCATCCATTCTCTTTGCTTCCTCCCTTCTCCCAAGATGTAGGTGCCTTCTCCCAAGCACCTGGGCGAAACTGTTTTAATTTCATTTCTGTTCTTTCCTGGTCTTCCTTCTTCCACTCTATCCTGCTTACCCAGCCTCTTAGGCTTACTATCATAGAGACTTGACTGTTTGTGCCGTCGGCCCAGTATTAGAAAAATTGACTGCCAAAGAGTGGACCCTTCTGCCCAGCAGATACCCAACCCCTGCCAGTCTCCTTGATCATGACCCTCTGGTTTCTCCTCTCCCTTTATTGCTCTCCACTGTCTGGGATTGATAAAGAGTCCTGGAGTCTGTTTACAGCTCTACCACCTACTCAGTGCTTTATGAATTTAGGCATATCCTGAACCCACTCCAGACTTCCAGTCCCTTGACATGTAAAATGAGGGGTAGGTTCCTAGAAAAATGAAACATAGAATTACCACATGATCCAGCAGTTCCATTCTTAGGCACATACCCAAAATAACTTAAAGCAGAGATTCAAGCAGATACACATAAACCAACGTTAATCGTAGCGTTATTCACAGTAGCCAAATAAACACATAATTAACAAGATGATTATGGGTGGAGATAAGAGCTATAAGAAAGTAAAACAAGCTGATGGGGGAGAGGCGAACAGAAGGACCATTTATTATTGGGTGATTAGAGGAATTAGTATTTGAACTGAGATCTGAATAATGAGAAGGAATTCGTATTTTTTAAGTCTGGGGGTAGAATGTTGCAGGCAAATGGAACAGCAAATGCAAAGGCTTAGAGGTAGGAGCGAGCTGAGCAGTTTTGAGGAGCATTTATGTAGGTAAAAGCAAGTGTCATGTCACTGCTCTTTCTAAAATCCTCAAAAGTGCCTCATTACCCTAAAGATAAAACCTTGATCACACAGGCTTTTTGTGACCCGGCCCCACCCTCCTCTCCAGCCATACTTCTGACCCTCAACCTTGAGGAAATCCTATTCTCTGCGTTTCTCAAACTTGAATCAAAGTCACCTGGAGGACTTGTCAAAACAGATTGCTGGGTCCTACCTCCTAGAGTGCGCAACTCAATAAGCCTAGGGCGGGGCCTGGGAATTTGCATTTCCATCAAGATCCCAGGAGATGCTGCTCCTGCTGGTCTGGACTCCACTGTGAGAATCGCTGCTGGACTCTAAGCTCTGGGTCTGTGTACCTGTGACCTCTCTCCCTGGAGTGGCCTCTCCCTCTCCGTGCCTCCTTGGCCTGGATAACCTACACTTAGGGTCTGGTTTTTCCCTGACCACCTCAACACAGAGACGAGTACTCCTTCTGTGTGCAGCCTCAGCCCTCTGAGTTGAGGGGTGATATCACAGATCGCAACCCAGAGGCATTGCCAGGCTACTTGCCTACACGCCCCTCCCCTCACCCTGGACTGTGGGCTTACTGAAGGCAGAGATAGTTTCCTACTTCTTGTTGAAACCTCAGCACTTGGTATAATTGCTGGCACTTAGTCTGTGCCCAGTAAATTTTGTAAATGTGTTATAATAATTAGAAAGGGCACATAACTTGAATTACTTCTTTAAGAGTCAGTTACACTCTCTGTGGTTTGGGGCCAGAGCCATATTAAGTGGTCCACTTAATATTAATTCTAGCCTCCTTCAACTCATGTAGAAACCCACAGAACTGTCTTTCCAGGTCAGCTCCACCTCCCTTTTTTATTTCTAAGTTTCTGAAAGCAGGGAGCCTGTCTGTATTTCTGTTTCCCCATTTCTCCATCTCTCAGGAGACCTGTCCCCCAGAATCACCTGGCATCGTTGCCTTCCGTTCAGCACCATTTTTTGGGTGTTTCTGGAACACATGTTCTAAAGATACTTTAGGTGCCTCTGACTCATCGTGCAACGGGCTGAGCGGTGTGGTGAAGAGCAAGCAGTCCAGCCACGAAGCCAGAGAGCGGTTGCAGTCACACTGGATGTTTAATACTGAAGTACGTCCATTCATCTCAGTAAATAGCTGCTCCTCTCGTCCCCCCTCCAGGGCCCACGTCTGCACCCTCCTGGTCACTCCATCCATTTCCCTGGAACCCAGGCTACCCTAGGCCTGGCAGCCATCTGGTTAGTCGGCTCCGTGCTGTCCTAGTTGTTAAGTATTTTGAATGTCGCTCCTGGGCTCAGAAAGGCCTAGACCTAAATCCCAGCTCTTCCACGTATCACCACCTGTGTGACCTTGGGCAAAGCACTTCATCTCTTTGAGCCTCAGCTTCCACATATGCAAAGGGGGGACCACAATAATAGCTTTGTCCTTGGATTATTATGAGCGGGGAACAAGATGATTCATGCTTAATCCTATGCAAAGGCAGACAGTAATCACTCAACAAATGCTAAATTTCTGCTGTTATTAAAATGACTGTTATGACTATTCCAAGCAAACAAAATCGTGAAGAGACTATAAAATGTCACCCCTGGGAAGGCCCTTAGAGATGCCCAAGTCCAGGAGTTGCTACTGGGTTGAGGGTGGAAATGTTTATGCCCGAGGAAGGCTGGGTGAGATGCAGTTAAGAATGGTGGGGTCTGTGGCGAAAAGGAGAGCATTTGCCTTCGACCTGTAGTCATTGAAATTCTCTATTTTTGAATACCTTGTGGGCTTCAAACAGAACACATCTGTAGGCCAGAAATTCATCCTGTGGAGTGCCAGTTGGAGACCTCTGAGAACCCAACCGTATAATTTCAGGTGGGAAAACTGAGGCCAGAGTTAGGAATGAGTTGCCCAAGTTTAATGAGGACAGGAATCCTGGCCCTTCCAGCCTTCCGTACATTGCCCAGACTCATCTGAAGACCCCTTGAAGGAGAAGTGGCTGAGAGTCATAAGCTTGTTGCTCAAATTCCTGAATCATAGACCCAGGGTATCCTCTGTAAAGTCTAGTTGAGAGGGATTTTTTAAAAATAGCATTTATCACTTTTCTAAAAACAAAATTTATTTTGAGTAATTTATTTATTTTAATCATGCCCTCCAAACAAAGTAAAAGAGAAATGCCCCCTAGACGTTCTGGCTGTATAATCTCAGACAATCCCTTCACTTCCTACAGAGCCTGCTTCAAAGGGCCACCGCAGGGAGTAAAACGTGAAAATGTTCATAAAGTTCTTGCACAGAGAGGAAAGATTAAATGCATTGGAAGTTATTCTGGGCTTTGGGTTGGCAGGAGCTTGCTTAGAATCTGGCCTGCCTGTAAGGCAAACTAAGTTTCCAGGAGGGAAATGATGCATTAACAACTGTGGTCACGTCACAACACTGACTATCGGTTTGTTTGGTAATTATTTCTGCAACATCCAACCCAGGGGCAAGGCAATAGGGAGGGTCCTGCTGCCACAGAACTGTCCCCAAAGGCCCTGGCTGCAGAAGGTGCCTGGCTTCAGCTCTGCCTGGAGATCTGCGGCATGCAGGGGCATAGGAACAGCCTCGGTTTTCTCTTTTTGTCCTTTCTTTTCTCCAAGCCAAAGGTCAGTTGCCTTTGTCTTCTGCTTCAAAGCATTCCAGGAGAGACTTCTGTACTCCTTTCAGGAGAAAAGAAGTAACAGACAAGGCAAAGCGAGATACATTCAGAAGTTTCATCCTATCTTTAAAAACAGAAGGCACTAGAGGCAATATACAGTACATACACACACATACACTAAATAAGGTGAGCCATCATGACAGGTGGAGGGATGCTTTTAGATGCAAAATTGGATTCTCTTAGGCAAGTTCTTTTCCCACCTTGCTGTTGAGAAGAACACAGATTTGTGTGTCCAATTTAAATATTACACCAGCATAGTGCAGTTGATGAGATGCCCACATGTGCATATGCCAGATACTTTTTGTTTATAAGTAAAGGAGCTCTGCTACACACCTCTGGGCAAAAAGGCCTTTGAGTCAAATGCTGGCAATGCCCCTTTCCAGGCCTGGAAAAGGCAGATCAGGCTATTACACACAGATAGATGATACAATATGTCCTGAACATTAGTAGTTTGAATACTACCTTAGGATTTCTGTAGCATCTGTGTCTCACCTGTGCTCTTACTTAGTCTTGACACTTTAAGAAAAATGGAATAATTTTGAATGAGGAATAGTTTTTAAATGGAAAGATAAACCATACAAAAATTAAATTATCTATGGAGATAGAGTAAAGAGGGTGGGCAGGACAGGGTGTCTAGACTTCTCCGAATATACTTTGTGGAAGTTTTGACTTTAGAACACTATAAATATTTTACGTAATTAAAAAATAAAGTTATATTAAAAAGCAATCCCTAAAAATCCAGCTTAAAAGTAAATAAATAAACCTCAATGTGATTTTATTCCACTTGACTTTAAAACACAGTAATTTGAATACACACCCAAGTGAGAGGTTAAAACAAAATCTGAAACTGATTTCAGTAATCATAGTATAGGTGGTTGTATAAGTATGCTTGTTCTAAAACGTGTGTATTGTGGGACAGAGAAAATGAGTAATTATGTTGGTGTCACTAAACTTGGATTTTTGGCATGTCAGAAAGGAAATACAAATGTGAGATTTATGGTTTATAAGAAAAACCTGCAGCCCTTATTTGAGCCAGAGATAGCAGGAGAAAATCATGATATATTTTTTTGTCTTAGAATAAAATTTCCTAAGGTCTGTATATTAAAAAGTCCTAGAAACAATGACTGACTAATCTAGTAGGGATGAGCAACCTTGGCACTCATTAAAAGGAACCACTGCTGTTTGGAGAAATGGCTGATTCCAGGTCTGGGGGAGGCAGGAAATTTGTAAGTTGAGCTTGGAACATCTGGACATAGCAGAAAGCAAGAAAGTCATCAGAGGCTTCTAGGGTCATTTCACAGGACTCAGGAACCAATTGAATAGACTATCCTGGCTAGAGGTGAAACAATTTTAGCATTAGTAAGGATAATAGTAGCAATTAAGGGCTTCCCTGGTGGCGCAGTGGTTAAGAATCTGCCTGCCAACGCAGGGAACATGGGTTCGAGCCTTGGTCCGGGAAGATCCCACATGCCGCGGAGCAACTAAGCCCCGGGCGCCACAACTACTGAGCCCGCGAGCCACAACTACTGAAGCCCTTGCGCTTAGAGCCCAAGCTCCGCAACAAGCGAAGTACCACAATGAGAAGCCCGCGCACCACAACGAAGATCCAACTCAGCCAAAAAAAATAATAAAAATTAAAAAATAGTAATAAATTTTATTTTAAAAATAACAAAGCACATCAAATATATTTAAATCTATGAATTCATCCTAAGTATAAAAAAATTCAGTAGTACTTTTAAAGAATGTTAGTACACCAACTCATTGTTATTTAAACTAGTAAATAAAGGGAAAGGATCAAGTATTTATTCTGCCTTTTCTATACTGATGGTGCCTCGAGTTTCCCAAATAGTTGATGAGGGGATCTTTCTCTATAGAAGTATTCCAGCTAATACATAAAAATAAATGATGGATTAGAGCAGCACGATTTTTGCAACTCCTAATAAATTAATAAATTAGGCAAAGATCTTCAGTCTCAGCTAGCATCACAAGAAAAGAAAAAAATCATACATTATTAACCTTCTGGTGGAATTTCTTTTGAACTTAAATCTGATTAAACTTCTAGATCTAACCATCACTTAACAGGAAATAGAGGGCACAGAGAAATGCTATCAATGCAATCAGGAAAATACAGATTATGGGAAATTCTACTAGACAAACAAGCAAGTTTCTTATCAAAAATAAAGAAGAAGGAGAAATGGAATGCATGTATGTATATGTGTGTGTGTGGTGGGGGGAACTTATAGAGAAAAGGATACTGAAGGAGAAGCATCAGTCAACCACAATGAATGAGCCTTATTTGTATCCCAATTCAAACAAACAAAAAACAAACACTTAAGACAATTGGGGAAAAGTGGACATTGACTGGATATTTGATGACACTAAGGAATTATTGTTAATTTTGTCTAGTGTGATAACGATGTCACCATTATACTAAAAAAAACCAAAGCAATTTAGAGATACATCCTGCAGTATTTACAACTGGAATAATACAATGTCTTGGATTTGCTTCAGAATCATTTAGGAGTGTGGTAAGTGGGTCAGAGTAAGATTAAAAACATCAACTATGGGCTTCCCTGGTGGTGCAGTGGTTGAGAGTCTGCCTGCTAATGCGGGGGACACAGGTTCGTGCCCTGGTCTGGGAAGATCCCACATGCCGCGGAGCAACTAGGCCCGTGAGCCACAACTACTGAGCCTGCACGTCTGGAGCCTGTGCTCCGCAACAAGAAAGGCCACGATAGTGAGAGGCCCGCACACCGCGATGAAGAGTGGCCCATGCTTGCCGCAACTAGAGAAAGCCCCCGCACAGAAACGAAGACCCAACACAGCCCAAAATTAATTAATTAAAAAAAAAAAAATCAACTATGTGTTGATAATGGTTGAACTTAGAAATGGGTACACAGGAGCTCTTTGTGCTAGTCTTTACTTTTGAATATGTTTGAAATTTTCTATAGTAAAAAGTTGTTCAAATGTGAATCACCTCTTTACCTAACAAATTTCCTTAAAGAGGACATTTTAGAAATCAAAAATTAGTGTCACATGCCAATCATGGAAGATAACTATAAAAATAAATACAACGAAAGCAAAGCAGCAGTATTAAATACTAGTTGTCCATGCCTCTGAATCTGAAGTCACTTTCTCATTGTTGAAAAGTCTAAGAGATGTGTTCAAGACATTTTCAGAAAATCAAAATATGGAGATTTACTTCTGGAGGTAACCTAATAGCTAGGAAGGCAAGTCATAAAAGGAATACTTTCTCATCAAACATGACCATGTACTCTGAGGTTATTTAATACTCCATCTGCCTGGGTACCACCTAAAACCTTCTGCGGGGGGGTGTGCCACCAGGGTTCCAAGGAACCTTACTTTGATAAATAATGATATGGTGTCATTGGCTTTTAAAATTGGGCAGAATAATGGCAGTGCTCTCATTTTGTTGCATGGAGCATATTCCTCCATCACTAACTGTTCCATTTCTCCTCCATTCTTCCATCACTAACTATGTTCTCTGGTCTTCAGCCTCTTTTTTGTGTGTACCCAACTCTTTCAATATGTGGTCTTTGCACACACTGAATCCTCTTACCACTCTGAAACTCAGTTTCCAAATCTGCAAAATTCAGACAATGATAGTTCCTTTCCCATAGAGTTGTTGAGAAAGATTAAATGAGATAATGCTTTTTTTTAAATTGAAGTATATAGTTGATTTACAATATTGTGTTAGTTTCTGGTGTACAGCAAAGTGATTCAGTTATATATATATATATACAATAATTCAGTTATATATATAATATATAGATTACATATAATATATATAAATATATTAATTATATTTATGATGTAATTAAGGTGTTATGGAAAACCCCAAATGAACTTTTTGGCCAACGCAATATAATATATATTTTTATTTATATATTTTTATATATATATATATATATATATATATATATATATAGTCTTTTTCATTCTCTTCCATTATGGTTTATTACAGGATATTGAATATGGTTCCCTGTGCTGTACAGTAGGACCTTGTTGTTTATCTATTTTATATATAGTAGTTTGTATCTGCTAATCTCAAACTCCTAATTTATCCCTCTCCCCCTTTCCCCTTTGGTAACCATAAGTTTGTTTTCTATGTCTGTGAGTCTGTTTCTGTTTTGTAAATAAGTTCATTTGTATCATATTTTAGATTCCACATATGAGTGATATTATGTGATATTTGTCTTTCTCTTTCTGACTTGCTTCACTTAGTGTGATAATCTCTAGGTCCATCCATGTTGCTGCAAATGGCATTATTTCATTATTTTTTTATGGCTGAGTAGTATTCCATTTTATATATATACCACATCTTCTTTATCCATTTATCTGTTGATGGACATTGAGGTTGTTTCCATGTCTTGGCTATTGTAAATAGTGCTGCTATGAACATTGGGGTGCATGTGTCTTTTCAAAGTAGAGTTTTCTCTGTATATATGCCCAGGAGTGGGATTGCTGGATCATATGGCAACTCTGTTTTTAATTTTTTGAGGAACCTCCATAATGTTTTCCATAGTGGCTGCACCAATTTACATTCCCACCAACAGTGTAGGAGGATTCCCTTTTCTCCACACTCTCTCCAGAATTTATTATTTGTAGACTTTTTAATGATGGCCATTCTGATTGGTGTGAGGTGATACCTCATTGTAGTTCTGATTTTCATTTCTCTAATTATTAGCAACATTGAGCATCTTTTCACGTGCCTGTTGGCCATCTGGATGTCTTCTTTGGAGAAATGTCTATTTAGGTCTCTGCCCTAAATGAGATAACATTTATCAAAGGTTTAGCACAAATGGTGACTAGAACATAGAACACAGTAACACTTACTCGATAAGTGCAGTTATTATTATCTGAGACAGCAATGAACGTATTTGTCTTATAGACTCTTGGGAACTACGCAACCAGGGAAGGAGGACTCCTGGTTTATCCATGTTGGTCCAGGGGCATTTGGAGCAGTTTATATCAATATTCTAGAAGAGAAATGGATATTAAACAGAGAAGGTGGGATTCAGATTAAACATAAAGTAGAACTTTCAAGAAGTGAGGATTAGTAAGCCCTGAGTAATAGAATCATTTTTTTCTCCTTAAAAGTCTGTACGAAAAAATACAGAATCTTGTAATTTGAATAGTTTAGCATGATCCTGTTTAAGGGCACAAAGACAGATGAATTGGTCTCATTATCATATTTCCCATTATCTCAGTAATTATTTGAATCATTCACTGTTCACTGGACTTTTGGAAATGGGTACAGACTGTCAAGTACCCTGGTGTCCCTTTATGATGGTGGATAATGATTAGCCATATTATACGCAGAGAATTTCTGGACACAGAGAGTGAGGGGTTTACCTCAATAACACAGTCATGTTAGTGAGGTGGGATTTGAACGGCCTCAGGAGGAGGGGCAGCTATTTCTCTGAGCTGGTGGTGCTGCCTTTTTGCATCATCAGAGAGAAGGACGTATAAGAATCTCTTTAGCTCCTGCTCTAGAGTACCTGGGTTTGCAAATCCTAGAATCCCTTCTCCCTGGTCTCCCTTTTTCTAATGAAAGAACAATGCCATTCAGGTAAAGAAGTACTCTGTAGACTTGGCTAGCAAATTGATTTTAATTGGAATGCCAACTCCAGCCACTTAGTGGTGGCTATCTAAAGAATGTATTGAGAAGGATTCTGAGGTCTTGTCTCAGAAAGGGTGCTGACACTGGCGTAGCACAGAGGATAGGCAGTGATTGTGCCACATGCTTGTATTCATTACCCAGCATACTGAAAGGTCTCATCATGGTGACTGATTGCACCTGGTTACGCAGAGCGCACTATCCTATGGGAATGAGAACAAGATGGTTATGCATGATAAAGCGATGGAGGAACCGGAGTTTGAGTCACATTGGAGAAGCCAGACCTAAAGTCCATTTACACACATGGTATTTGATTTTTATAGAATTTCATATGACTGAGGAAGAAACTGAGGCACAGACAAGTGAAGTCACTCTTCCAAGATCACACACTTAGGAAATAGCCGAGCTGAGATTTGAACACAGGCAGTCTGGCTTCGAGGCCCTGAATTTATCACCCAAGACTCCCAACTTAGAAATCTCAACACTGTGTGCTTCTCAGTATGTGGCTCCTTTGGTATCTGACAGTTTTCACAGTGTGCCACCCTGGGTTGCCTGGTATCCTGAGATCCCCTATCCACCACGAAAAACCAGAAACTGTATTTTGTACAGACTTCCTTTGCTCTTACAGAATCACCTTGGGCAAGTCACTTGACCATCCTACACCTCAACTTCCTCACCTTTAAAATGCAATAACAACAGCTTCCCCTGCCACCTTACCTGGCTGCTATTCAGGTTCAAAAGAGACAATATTGTGCAAATGGGAACTTTATCAACATTCTAAGAACTTAGAACAGGAACACGCTGGGAAATGTTGATTGATCTGGTGGGGGTAGGATCCCATCTACCTCTCCCCTGCATGTGACTCAATTCAGACCCCCAATGTCATGACTAAGGATGGTGTCAAATATCCCGGGCTACTTAAAGAGCCAGTTCTCAATGGCATTTCAAATGACAGCAACTTCAGGGTGGGAAATAGTGCCTGAGAGTGATCGGAGAGTGGGGAATTTGGGGCAGGAGGGAGAGAAGGGAACACATCTGGGCCTAGCCTCCACTTTCCTTCACCTCCAAGCTCCCCAGCCCTTACCTCCACCTGCTGGCAGGGCAACCCACATCAAGAAGCCAGTCAATGCATCTCTAGTTGTTGACCAGAAGGGGTCACTGCAGAGCGAGCAGTGCTCTCAGGCGCTCACACAAGCAGGCACGCAAATATCCAAATACCCAAAAATCCAAATGTAGATACACTTCTGGAAGGATGCTCGGTTACTCCAGAGTTCTCTCTGCCTTCCTCCTCCCCTTTCTCTCCTATTCCCCTCCTGTTCCCTTTCAGAGAATTTCGGAAGTTCACATTGGTGCCCTGGTCCCTTTGGTCCCCATCGCTATCACCATCAGCAAGAAGTTTATTCCCACTGTGGCCAAGACCCAGTGCCAGGTGCTGGGAGGCCTTTAAGACTTGGCGAAGCCTCCTTCCAGGAATGTGAAGTCTGGGGAGTGGGAGTAGCAACTCTGCTGAGATTTAAAGGACTCCAAGGGAGAGATGGGCTGAGGGGTCCCGTGTCTCTTTTCCTTAATGAAAACCCTGGGCGTGAAGGAGAGAAATTCTGCCCAGACCCTCTGCGTCTAGGTTTTATTGTGATTCTAAACTTCCACTTTCTGGGATTAGGGTTGGACTGGGAAGGGGTAGCAGATGGGGAGACAGACAGAAGAGTATCCCCCTATAATCCTCCGATGTCCCCCTCAAAACCCACCCCCCAAAACTCTCCTTTCCAAAACGGACTCCTCTCCCGAGACAAGCTGTCTTAAGGAAAAGTGGCTGCAGCAGAGCTCCGCAGGGGTGGATGGGGTCGGGTGGGGCGGGGGCACTCTTTCCTTTGGATGGGTTTGGCAGCAGGACGTTGGGCTGGCTGGCAGTGAGGCACAAAAGAGATAGCCCTTAGAGCCGCGTGCACAGATGTAACGCTGCACCCCTCTGCGGGCGGGGCCGGCTCGGCAGATGGCGAGAGGCCGAATTGTTGACGGATGGTCCATCAAATGGCACTTTCTGGGTGGTGGGGCTCTCGCAGCACCCAGGCGCAAAGAGGAATTCAGAAGACGCCCCCCTCCCCTTGCTGCTGTAGACAGCCCCTCCCAGAAGTGAGGCGGTGGCGGAGGGGCGGGGCAGGTTGGCGGGGGCGGATAGATTAAGTTTTTTTTCTCCCTTGATAGAGGATCTTCTTCAAGACTCGCGAAGGGGTTGGGAAGGGAGGCGGCGGGCCCAGAGAGCACGCAAGAGAGGGTAGGGGGAAGGCCCGCGACGGAGGGGGAGGCGAGGGGGCTGGGAAGCAGGATCTCACACCCGGTTCAGTTCGGGGTGCCGCGAGTGCTTTTCTCAGGGGTCAGCGCTGCAACTCCGTAGCCGCGGGGCCCTGGTGACAGGCGCGCGCCCCGCCCTTTCTCCTCCCTAGACCTGCGGGCTTTTGTTATGCAGATGGCGGCTGGAGGCTGAGAAGGAGGAGGAGGGAGTTGGTGGGGAGGAGGAGAGGCGGGGAGGGGGGAGGAAAGTGCAGCTCGCGCGACCAGCCTCCTTTTCCAACGTCACATTGTGAGAGAGACAAAACCCGGGCGCTCCGGAGCTCACACGCGCACGCACACACGGACGACCCCGTCGCCTCTTCTCTCCGGCGCTGCCGAGAAAGCCAGCCCAACCTTCCCTTCCTGGGGCGCGGAGGCTCTGCAAGCTCAGAGCGCAGCCCAGAGCCGACCCAGAAGGCGAAGAGAACCGGCGGACAAGCCTTCTTCCTCCCCTGCTGGCCCGGGCTGAGGCGCCCATCCCCCGCCCTGAACCCCTGTCTCTCCCACCCCACCCCTCTCGGTTTCACACGGACAGAGAGCGGGGCCGGGTGTGCCCCCGTTCGGAATCCTCGTTTCAGCACTCCGGACAGCGCCCGGGAGGCCCGGGCCCTTTTGGTTGGCCATGGCGAGCGTTCAACAAGGAGAGAAACAGCTTTTTGAGAAGTTCTGGCGAGGAACCTTTAAAGCCGTGGCCACCCCGCGTCCCGAGAGCATCATTGTCGCCAGTATCACGGCCCGCAAGCCGCTGCCAAGGTAATGACCTCCTGCTTAAGAGGGGAGACCCTGATGGTCCCCCTTTCTGGCCTGTGCCCCAGAGCCCTTCGGGGTGGAGGCAGGCAGCTGGGCCAGAGCGCCTGTCTTTTCCCGTCACTACTCTGTATCTCCCACTGGAACATGGGAGAACGAATTGCTTGTGTGAGGTGGCAGCTGGTGGGAAGGGACGGAGAGTCTTTAAGGGGAGCAACGCTCAACCGGCTGACCTGGCAGCTGCGGTTTGAAAGGTTTTGCTGTCTTTGGGTGGGCGATGGAGGTGGGAGATGACTGAGAAACTTTTCTTGGTATCCCAGGGCTCCGAGGACAGGGGGTGAAGGAACGGTGGGTTCGAGACAGTTAGGGGTGTTGTACAAGAAGAGATGAGGGTTGAACTAGCTCAAGCCTTGTTCAGAGACAGCGGCACATTTCCGTGCTCAGCTCAGAAACTAGTGAGCTCTGACTGTTTTGACAAAAGCCCATATGCTGTTCCCTCAAATACACCCTAAACAGCACCCTCCTCCACGCCTTTCTGGCTGCTGCTGCTGAATTATCTGGTCTGCAGCACCCAGAACCAGGAGTCTGAGCCCAAGAGTCAGGGAGGAGCCTTCCAAGATCGTGAAGATGGTCTCAGAAGAGTTTTATTTGGTTTTTCTAAAAGAATCTGATTGCTTTGAACTCAGGCATAAGAACCGATCCTTGGGTGGTGGTATAGAAATAGTGTGATGGAGGGGGGATGAGGGAAGAAATGAAAGAAAGGCAGAAAGAGGGAGAAGAAGATGTGGGGTGAAACTGAGAGGAGGTTGGGGGAAACAGAAGCATTCCAATACAGAGAAGACCCAATTGTTTTCATAAATCATTCAGTTTAGAGGAGTTCGAGAATGAAAGGAAGAAGGCTGTGCCCTCCGTCAGGGAAAATCAAGGCTGAATGAAAACTCTTCTTTTGCTGGTGTTGGATGAGTGGTTGGGTGGGAGAAAAAGAAAGAAGTGGACCAGGGGAGACCACTTGGAGGATTTCTTAATCCTGGCAGGCTACATTAGGGAGTAGATGGAAAACATGTCTGGGAAAGTGCTTCGGACAGAATGCCTGTTGTGGCACAGCTGCATCTGAACTTTCCAGTGGGTGTGGGGTGGAGGACCGATGGGGGAGTTATATTTTAAGAATCAAACTCAGACTGGAGAACTTTTCATAGTCTGCTAGAGACCTGGCTCGTACAGGTCTTTGGAAAAACGGGTACCCCATGTTGTGAATGGGTGGGCTAGAAAACATGACGGGCCAGCAGGCTGTAGCAGGCTGCAAGTGGCGGCAGCAGCAGCCAGTATTCGTGGCTGGGATGAGGGGACGTCCTCTGACACGGGCTGGAGAAGGGGAACAATAACACCAAATGCCACCAAAAGCCGATGTTGCTCTACTTGGAAGGAGGTTCTTTGTAGGGAGCTTTGACATCAGTGATTTTATCTTCCTGGGTTTCTGCCATCCATTCCACCTTTGGAGTGCACCTCCTGTTGGCAAATCAGGTGCTGCATTGGCCAAAGAATATGCCCTTGTAGAAGGGACTAGAGGAAATTTCACTGGAAACTAGAAGTGTGGCAGTTGGTCCCGAGTATTCCATGCATTTCAGGGGTGCAGGGAGAGGAGCGCAGATTCCTGGTGGTATTTTAATTCAGATAAGCATACCTGATGTCCACCTTGCTTGGTAACTTCGCCTTTTGCCTGTCAGTCTGTTACTGTCATGCCTTTTTTCCTGGTCATACTCTCAGCCATATGAATTGCTCACAAGGTCTCCCACCCCGCATGCTTCTGCAGCTTTGTGCAAATCCTGATTTAATCCATGTGAGACTCTTATAATAGCCAACCCTCCCCACCCAGGCATCATTTCACTCCTGGTGTCTTTTAACGTCCTGAGTCTCCTTCCCCCTGAAAACCACTCCCGAGGTGAAAGTCTGAGCATTTAGTCCCTAATTTATGTCGTGCTGAAAGGATCCTCTTTACTACTTCTGTAACAGGCGTGGCCTCTCTGTAGAATAGATTCCAGTTTTATAGCTGTTACTCTTGGTTTGGGGTGGAGAGTGAGCAGGAAACATTGTGTTTAAGTCTTCAGGAGGGGCTGGGTTGGAGTTGTCTTTTAACAGACTGGCTGTAAAGCCTGAAACATCCACATTTTCACCCACGCCAGCCACATCCAGCGATGGTCAGTTTCTACCTCCTTTTTAAGGTTCTATACTTACTTAAGGGTGAAAGTACCATGTTTCTAAAGCAGAGTTCTTAGGAAGGAAAGGGACAGAGGCATGAGCATAGCATCAGCTGGGCCCCAGCAGCTTCCTCTACAGGCAGTCTGGGGACTTGGTCTCATCAGAAATGCTGTCTAGTTCCATGAATGAGGCCCAGCTCACAGTCAGCGGATCTGCCCAAGTAGCTATCTACAGGGAGATGGAGGAGGGTGAGGGTGAACCACCAGCCAGTCCTGTTGGATACACACTTTAATATTTGTTTATGGATGAGGGCTACTACCCCCTGAGTGAACTTGCCCAGGATATTTTAAGTCTGTTTCTGAGGATAATTTAGTACCAGGATAGAAGCTTACATTCAATTCATTGATTTCATAGCAATATGCATACATCATACAACCTTACTCCAAGCAAAGCATCCCCTGGTCCCTCCCTCTCCCCCTCTGTGAGGCATACTTGGTGAGGCAATATCTTTATAATGTATCAAGTTGAGAGCAGATGTCTGACTCAAATATCGGAACAGTGTAGCAGTGTGGGAGGCGGTGCTTAAGGGCTCAGAGCTGAGCTTCACCGAACCCCCTGGTCTTACCGTTTAGCGGAGTGCCTTAGGCAGGTGGCTCTACCTTGCTGAGCCTCTTTTGTCGGCTTGAAAATGGAAACAATAATCGTAGCTGCCTCAGGCAGTGAGTTAGGAGGATTGAGTCAGGTAACGCACTTGCCACAGTGCCAGGGACAGAGTGATTGTTTAATGCACACTGCCTCTAAAACAAACAGCTCAGAGCTATAATGGCCAAAGGAAATCTACAGTTCCTTCCAGTATTGTGTTTTTCCTGCCTACCCATTTCTCCCCCTAATAATGCTGACCATAAAAATTGTGAGATTTCAGCTCCTGACAGGCAACAGCACTTGAGGTGCGGTGGGTGGGATGAGAGCAGTCCCATATTTTCCTCCCTAAGGTCCTATATTTCCTTCCCTGAGGGAAGGTTAGCTGCTTTCTGATCTGATGCTTTCAGTTAGCGGGTGGAGGGCTGGTGAAGAATTGTCTGGATTCAGAATGGATTGGTACAACATCCTTACAGAATATTATTCTGTTTTGTATAGGGATGACCAAGCACTGCCAGTCTAGCCAAGGCTCAAATTCCTTGAAAACCATAGTTTTAATCCCTAGCTCATCAACTCTAGAGTGACTGTATAATTTGTAGTTCATATCAAGAGTGAAAAGGGTTGCCTGTGGGTGATTATTCCAGGATGGAAGCTCTAATGGGGACTATCCCAGGCAAACCTCACCCTGTACCAGCTGGAAGAGAGCCAGCATGAATCAATAAGATACTTGGAGTGTACGAGACCCCATCTTTGTTCCTGCCAAAGAAGTATAGTCGTTTTCCTGGCATTAAGTAATTCTCTTTTTTAATTGCTTAGTCCAGAAAAGTTTTCACCCAAGAAGTTTAGGCTCAAAGTGGGAAACCTAGTGTTGGAGGCCAACTCAAACTGTAATATTCATATCAACAAAGAGTAGTTGAGGACTTAATGAACACGTAGCTATCATTTGTAATTAGTATATCAGTTGTTTGTAGATACAGGAGTGTTTGTAAAGGGCTAGAGAGGTGGCCCCCTTAAGTAGACTCTGCATTCCCTTTACCATTCTTTGGGCAAGCTATTAATTTTCTTCGAAAATCCTTTCCATGCAGAATAGTCCAGAAGCAGACTTCAGCCCAGTCCCTGTCTAAAGGATCATAAATTCCAAACTATTGGAGATTTTACTGCATAAAGGGAAAGATGGCCAAATTGTGAGGCAGGGAAAATGCATTTGAACCATTTAATTCAAGTCGCCCCTTCGTGCCAAGAGATCAGTTAGCACATTTGTGCTGACTCTGTCTTTAGGAGCAGAGTGAGGGGCTGTTGGGAGGCGATGTCCTGTGGTTAAGAGCCAAGAGACGAGGGTCAGGGAAAATGCTTGCCCTGGCGATGAATGAACATTTTTCTCTGGAAAGGGAGTGTTACTGTTTGGGTCAAACCTTTCTCCTTCTGAAAGGTGAAATTGGTTGAATGGTGTACAGGGTCAGTGAGGGGATCGTTTCTGACACTGCTGTGTTCACTTGGCAACTGTGCTGTCTTAGAGACCCGAGCTGCGGTAGATGTTCAGTGAAAGTTGGATGCATTAATTGAATGAGTACACATGGTCCAAATCCAGCATCAGATTAGCCCTCTCCCAGCCCCACCCCGGTCCTGACAATCTGAGGATGCTGCTCAGTGCAACCCGGGAGACTGGGAGACACACACACACTGCAAATAGATTTGACTCTCACTAGTGTCAGAATGAAGCTCTCTAGATATAGATGTCTGTGTGGCTGGGTGAGTGAACATGTCGGCTTGTCCGGGGGCAGGAGGTTGAACTTAATGTCACTTGGAAGTGCTTTCCAGGCCAGTGTCAGTCTCCGTTAACTCCACCCCGACTCCAGGCCACCAAAATGGGGCGACATCCCTAAAAGCCTAACTCCTGTAAATGAGGCTGGAAGCCTGGGTCAGGTGCCTTCTGCCCCATGGGCAGCTCAGTCATCCCACAGGGGCACAGTACATTTTTAAATTATCCTTCCTTTCAGAGTGGCTGGATTTACCTTCCTGCAAGGTGGAAGAGTTCGCAGGGGCTTAACAAAACCGGAGTTCTGTAATTGCTTGTCACTAAGACTTTCTCTGAGGCGCGAGAGAATATTTCTGGGGTGGAAGAGGTAGAACGGTGAAGAGCTTGGGCTCTGAAGTCAGATGGACCCAGGCTGACGTTCTGCTGGGCTACTTCCTAGCTCTGGAATCTGTTAGTCACTTCACCTCTCTATGCTTCAGTTTCCCCATCAGGGAAATATTCATCTCACGGAGTTGTAGTGAGATAATTCTCACTACAGTTGCCTAAAAGAGCCACTGGAGATTTGTACAGAGCTGTTTTAAAAATCCGACAGGACCTGAAGGCAAACTAATCGCAGGAAATGTTTCCTTTTACTGTTTACAGACGCTCACTGGCTCCATGGCTTTTGGCAAGCAACTTGACCTTCTCAATATCAGTTTCCTCATCCATAAAATGGGACTAATAATAGCAGCCACCTCCAAGAGCTGTTGGGAGGACTGAATGAACTAATATATGGAAAGCATTGTTTGGCACACAGTGAGGACTCCATCAATGTTAGCTCTTACTATTAATAATAAATGATCGTTTTTATTATTACTACATGTCAGGCCCATCAGGGAGGAAAAGATGAGTGAAATGCAATCTTTCCATTTGAGGGCCTCGGAATTTAGCAGCAAAGGGAGACATAAACAGGAGTGTGTATGACTGAGGCAGATCATCTTAAGTACTGTAAATGTAGGTAGGAATAAAGAAAGGGGGATGTGGAAAACCAGAGGAAGAAGAGACCCTCAGTGAGACCTGGAGTCCCTTGCTTATTATCATACAGTAATCCTTAGTTATCTCATCTGTAAAATGGGAATGATTCTTTTTCTTCATCAATTTTACCTACAAATGCAAGGAATGATCAGAGTGAATACAGCCTTTATTCCCCATAGAGTCTCAAGAAAGAGCTTTCCTTTTCCCAGAAGAAAAAGCAGGTTAAACTCTGGAGGGGGCATTATCTGTGGGGAGTCCTAGTCAGTGCTAATGAAGGGAGGCTATGGAAAGGAACTGCCCTTATAATATAAATCTCCCAGCTCCCCTGTCAGTGGCTTAAGGATACAGACTAGGGCGTGGGCTGTTAGGTTTCTTGTCCTTCATGGTCCAGCTCTGGCTAAAACAAAATCCAGTCTGCATTCCTCAAGCAGCCACCGACGCTGGGGGGAGCAGAGTGAGCCCATACATGTCAAAGAGAAAATAAACCACCGGGGAATGAATGTACGAAGAAGAAGAAGCTGCCTGTGGCTAAAAACCAAAGCTGTACTTCATTCATTCAACAATTTTCTTGAGCTCCTACTTGGTATAGCAGTGAACAGCATGAAGCCCCTGCTCTCATGGGGGAGAAAAATAATAAATGAAGAAACAAATAAATAATATAAGGTCAGGTGGTAGTAAGTGCTTTAAAAAAGAATGAAGCCGAGCAAAAGGCTAGAGGGTGAGGGCGGGGGTGGCTTTATTGGATGGAGTGGCCAGGGACCTGGAGAAGGGAGGGAGCCAGCCATGAGGATTACTGGGGGGAAAGTGTTTGCGGGAACAGCATGTGCAAAGGCCCTGAGGTGGAAGCATGCTTGATGTATTTGAGAAATAGCAAGGAAGTCAGTGTGGCTGGGGCAGAATGGGTGAGGGGGAGACTGACAGGAGCTGACTCCCTAGACATAGGCAGGAAACAGATCAAGCAGGGCCTTGTAAGACATCTAAGGACTTCCCAGGTCCTCAGCTCCTAGGCTGGGGGGATGGAGGGGGTCGCAGGGGCGCTCCTGCCCTCTCAGTCAGGGTCCCTGGTCTGATCTGCTTCTCTTGGCTCCTCTCTCCCGACTCTAGTGCAACCAGGGATGACTTTGAACAGCAGAGTCAGAAGCTTAGCTGGGCCCCTCCATGCGTTACGGACAAACATGAAATTTACACATCGCTCTGATTGTGATCAATCAGATTAGGAAATTGAAAAAGACACTGTTTAGACTTCCAAATAGCAGTGGCAAATCTTGTTCCCATGACGGTGAGGGTTTGGTGTATCTCTCATATCCATGGGTGCAAATCTATACTATCCCTCTCACCTCACAGCCCCCTTTGCCACACACCCTTGAAGCCTACAGTCTGCTCTCGCGCGCTCTCTCTCTCCCTCTCTCTCCCTCTCTCCCTCTCTCTCCCTCTCTCTCCCTCTCTCCCTCTCTCTCCCTCTCTCTCTCTCTCTCCCTCTCTCTCTCTCTCTCCCTCTCTCTCTCTCTCTCTCTCTCTCTCCTCTCTCTCTCTCTCCCTCTCTCTCTCTCTCTCTACTTCCCTCCCCCATCTCCACTGGAGATTTTGCTGAGGGAGCTCCCATATGTCACAGCCTGTATGTAGAGCTCCGAGAAATAAAACACAGAATTAAGATGTCATAGAGACAAAGCCAAACCAAATCCAGGAACAATGCCGAACCCTAAAACAGTCATTAAGTAATTCACGTCTGCATGTGTCTGTGGCAAACAAATATTAAGATCCTCTGGACGCAAATGTTTCTCATCAGGAGAATCCCTCAGTTGCCGAATTCCCTGGGCTTACATCCCGCTGACAGGTTCGCTGAGCAGAAGCACCAGCGCATCACTGTTCTCTGGCTTCATTAAAAGTTAAGCTTAGGCAAGTGAGCTGGAATTTTACAAGACAGTTACCACTCCTACGGGAAGAGAGGTGCCATCTGGGCCTGACGCGTGTGTATTCATAGTGTGTGTGCGCGCTCGCTCACGGTGGGAATGTGTGTGCCGAGCTCCTTACGTTATTATGTGCCCAGCCCTGTGCTAAACACGTTTCATCTGTTGTCTGATTCCATCCTCACAGTAACTTTAGGAGAGAGGTATTTTTAAGACCCAATTTTACAGATGAGGAAACTGAGGCTCAGAGAGTAGAAGTGACCTGCTCATGGGAACATGGCTGGTGAGTCATAATTGGAATAAAAACCCAGAGTTCTTAACTGAGAAGTTTATAGTCTAGTACACTTTTGCAGAAAAGGAAAAGCTGAGACCAGAGAGGTGAAGTGTGGCTTGTCCAAGGTCACATAGTTTGTAAGTATGAAACCAGGATCTGAAATCAGGTCTGCTCAGTGGCAAGTATGTTCTTCTCTACCTGCTATACATCCTGTCACTGTGGTTTGGATTTTAAGGTCATGGGTGTTTTTGTTTTGCTTTAATCATCTTATTTTACGTCCAGTCAGCTTAGGCAATTGCCATTGTTATAATCGCATCTCACACCACTGTCAGTAACACTGTCTTCCTCTGTCCTTACCCTTCTTACCCATCCCCATGTCGAGCTAGAAGAACCTCTTTGAAAAGTAATTCAGACCATATACACCCTCCGTACCCTCATCTAAAGCCCTGCATCACTGTCCCTTGGTTTGCAGAACTTTAGGCCTTGGTGACTCCCTGCCATGGTGCAGCCCCTGGCCACCTCCCCCAAGATCATTTCTAACATGCTGCTCCTCACTGCATCCGCTCCAGCTGCATCCCATTCCTCCTTTCAGTCACTCAAATTTTCCATGCCCTTCCTGCCGCCGGGCCTTTGCACATGATGCCAAGAAAGCTGTCCCTCTCCCCTGGTGCCTAATTTACACCTACTCCGCTTTCAGATCTCAACTCAAATGTCATCTCCTTAGGGAATCCTCCCACAATGCTCTAGACTAAGTCACACCTGGCATTACAGACTTTCTCATCACTGTAGTACCTCTCTTGGTTCTCAACACATTTGTAATTTTACACTGACTTACGGGATCGTTGCTTAAAGTGTACCTCTTCTAATAGACCGAAAGCATCATGAGAATGCGGACTGTGTCAGTTTGCTCGTTGGTTTACCTCTTTCACTTGATACATAGCAGGGGGCCAAACAAATGGTGGTTGAATGCATGAATTGTAGTAATTTCACCTCATCAAATCATTCTTATACCTAATAGTCTGAACCACATGGAATTTCCAATATTCAAAAACAGCAGTGTTTCCTTTGATTCACAGGAGAACCCTTTGAACTACTGAGGGTAGAGACAATGTCTGTCTCATTCCTTGCTGTATCTCGGCACCTAGAACAGTGGCCCATGGTTGGCCCATTTTCTTTAGATGTTTGTTGAATGAATGATTGAGGATATGCAGATATAAGTGCATGGTACAGATGAGGAAACTCAGAGACCTACAGACATACATCGTCAGAATTTGAGAGCTAAAGGGACCTTAAGGAGATTATCCAGTCTCCTCATTTTACATGTGGAGGACGGAGGGATATGTTTTATAATATTTATAATGTGTCGGAACAACTGTACAGATAAAATTTATAAATACACTTATACGAGGGTTTCATTCTCAAAACTTCTTACTGAGAGAGATAAGAGATCAAAAGATCTCCAGGGCCTGCTCCTGTAATTCGGCTCCTCATTTTGCAGGTAGGGAGACTGAGACCCACAAAAGGGGAAGGATTTGTCCAAGGCCCTTACGTAGCCTCAGTCAGCCTGGGTGAGCTCTGGGTTCAGTGAAGTGGTGTTTGCCCAACATCAAGGTTTGTGTGTGAGCTTCCCTGCTGTGATCAGGAGATCAGACACTGCTCTCTCCTGCCCCCGACCCCTCACTGTGAGATATGGCATCCTGCCCCATAAAGACCTCTTGTGGCATATGCTGCCCAAAGCCTGGTCTGGGGATCCTGATGAGATGCCCATATGTACTCAGCCTGGCTGTTCCCGGGATCATATTTCAGAGCTTTCAGCCACTAAGGAGGCTTTTCTTTGGCCAGCTGCCCTGTCCAGCCTCCCTTCCAAGGCCAAGTGGCAGGTGATTCTGGGGCCCAGCCCACTCCCATAGAGGGTAGGTAGGCTCGGGGCAACTCTTTACCGTGTGGACAGTTTTTTCTAGCAGGAAACCATCACCACAATAGCACATCCCAGTGATCAGCTCCTTATTAGCCAGTGTCAGCTCACTGTGGCATTTAGTCGGCAGTCAGAACGGGAGGGCCAGAGGGGACATTTGAGGGACTCGAATACAGCCTCTTTATTTTGTAGATGGGGAGACAGGGGCACAGAGAGTATACAGGGCACTTCGTGGAGCATCGGAATGTTAATGCCAGAGGTGTAGCTGACATATGGGCCACCTGACACCCAGTTCTAAGACACCGCACTGCTCAGAGTTCCTTGGAGAAGAAGGCAGAAAAATTAATGTATTCCCACTTTACAGATAGGACAAATGAGGCTCAGAGATATGAAATGACTTGCCAAAAGTCACACCATGAAATCATGATACATTATTGTGGTGGTGGTGGTGGTTTAACTATTGCTGTTGATCTCATTTGATTCTCACAACAGTTAAGTGCCAGGTTTATGTCCGTTTTGCAGAAGAAGAAACTGAGGCTCAAGGTCTTATAAAGACCCAGAATAAACCCCGGGTCTCTTGACTCCAAGTTCAGTGTCCCCATCTCACTGCAGACAAAATGTGTGACCCCAGGAGCTTGTGCACTGAGCATGGATCCACCAGGCAAGGGGAGGAAAGGTATGACCACCTCTGGTCATTGACCAGCCTGCATTGCCGGTGTTACCCCCATTAAAGCCACCTTCTTCTCTACACTAAGTGTACCAGGCTCATGCCTCATACAGCTGCCCCTGTGTATGCTCCTTTTCCTAAGTGGAGACATCCCTTAGAGTGACATCCCTTTTAATGGCCAAGGGAGGAGGGAGACATTGGAGTAGGACCCCAAAACAGCAAGGGGGACTCAGAGCTCAGGATCCTTAGGAAGAAATTTACCCCATCATTGCAGGGGCCTGATTGAGGGGAAACAGGCCCCAAACTACAGTGGGAGGAGCATGAGTCTGGAAACCTTCCTTCCATGGGGGAGGTTATGTATGACCACCCCGCTCCCCCAAGAAAGGACATCTTGCCACTAGGAGAGTTAGGGGTGGCCTTAAGAGTCTTTTCATCCCACCCTCCCTAACTTCCTTTTATGGAAGGAATCCAGCCCAGAGTAGTTAAGTAACTTGCCTAAGGCCTCACAAGCAATTAATGCCAGAGACAGTGGGTTCCTTGTAGAGCATCAGTGGGTTCCAGGGAAGAGGAAAAGGGCTAATATGATGGCCATCCACTGCCTGTACTCATCCACACCCCAAAACGCTGGCTGTTCCACCCTGGACCGATAGCATTTATGGCCCTTTAGCAAATCAACTCTCAAACTATCCCAGTGGTAGTGTGAATGCAGGAACTGGGGACTGTGGTCTGCGTGCTCCTAGATGTTCCTGATGTTTTCCATCTTGTCGCTTGGGCTCGGTGCCGTCAGGGCCAGCTGGTGTTTGCTGTCCCCACTCCGGTCCAAAAGACCCTGTTGCCTTCCCTCTCCGTGGAAACCGGGTGCTCAGCATATACTCCTCCACCCACCCTGCTCATCCAGCCCTAAGGAAGGCATCACCTCCCGATCACCAAGCAAACGCGGCTATGACACGTGCCAAGGGAAAGGTGTTGCATAGTTGGATGAGTTCTGGCTCTGTGGTTGATAAGCTTGGGTTTGAATCCTATCCCACCATCTATTAGCTGTGTGATTTTGAGCAAGTCACTTTGCTACCCTGAGCCTCATCTGTATCAGGGTGACAAAAATCTCTAACTTGAATAATTGCTGATTCCTGGTTTTACCTATTAGGAATGATTGCCCTTGGACATGAAGGCTCATGTTCAAAAGAGAATCAGTTTGGTAGAGGGGGAGGGCAAAAAGACACTGCAATTACACCCCTAAATCTCAGAGCTCATGGGTCATTCCCTATTATACAGGTAGAGAAAGAAAGGCTCAGAGAGGAAAAGGTACCTACCTGCCCAAAGTCAAATAGTGAATCAGAACCCAGGTCTCCTGACTCCCAGGGTTTACTTCTCTGCCTCAGTGACCTCATGAATGTCAGTGTTTCAACTTCTTCACCTGTCAAAGTTTTAATAATAGTTCCTAATCATAGTTTCTGAGTACTTACTATATGCCAATCACTGAGCAAAATGCTTTATCTGCAGTATATCACTTAATCCACTGAACCATTCTTTAAGGTAGTTAGATATTATGACAATTTCCATTTTGTAGATGGGAAAATTAAGGATCAGAAAGGTAAGTAACTTGTCTAAGCTCACACAGCTAGGTGATGTCAGAGATGCGATTTGAATCCTGTGCTGGTAACTCTTACTAGCTCTTGTTGGGAATGCCTGCTCTGCCGATCTCCTGGTGTAGGAAGGAAAGATCAGAAAAATTAGGAGCACCATAGGGAAACAAGGAAGTTCTTGACAAGCTGTTTACATTGCTCCATCCCAGTGCCACAGTGATGCGTGAGAGAGAACATAGTTCAAGACATATGTCCACTAGAACTGCCCAGTTTTATTTTCGGGTGAACAAACTCACTGAAGGAGTTTGATGCTACATTAATGAGCAGCTTTCCTGGAAGCAAGTTTCCCTAGGGAAGGGAGGGAGAGAAACAAGGAGAATAAGTGTTTCTTGCGTGAGAAATGTGGGGCTTCTAATTGCAACACCTACCCCAAGCTGACCCGTTTAGGTGCATCTATTATGCAGTCATGGTCATTCTTCATAGGCACAGTGCTTCATGCTTGCTACGAACTTGACCGACACATCCACCCATCCATCCATTAACTCATCATCTATTCCTCTATTCATTTATTTATCCATGCACTACATAGTCACTCATCCATCCATCCATCCATCCATCTACCCTACATCCATCCATTGATCAAGGAACCATTCGTTTATTTATTCATTATTTCATCCATTCCTTCATCTATTCTCCAGCTATTTGTTCCTTCATCCTTTTTCCAGCTATTTTCTTCTCCCATCCATCCATCCATTCATTCAACCAACCAATCAATCAACCAACCAACCAACATTTATTGAGCATCTACTTTGTGCCTTTCTTTACCATTTCCCTATATTTATGGTAAAGTAAGGTTTATTAATTTCATTTAACAGATGATAAGAAATGGCAGCTCAGATCATTTATTTTCTAAGACCTTACAAGCATAAAGCCTGGTTGAACTTGTTCTCCCAATCATAGGTCTTTGTAGGACACCTAAAACATTAGTAGTCCCAAGGAATTTAGGCACTTTAGGTTTGTTGGTTTTTCTCCCAGGCCTTTTGCTATTGAGATTTAAATGATTGTACTTACTCATTCTTGTCAGAAACAAAGAATCACAATTGCTATGATCCTTTGTTACAACTTGTGCAAGGGGATTTCACATCTGAAATCTCTTCTGATTATCCATTCATACCTTCACCCAGCACTGAGCTTCTACTATATGCAAAGCATAGTAATGAATAAAGATTTCTGTACCCTCAAGTTGCTTACATTCTAGTAGGAGAGACATGTGTATTAATAACTAGCAATTAGCAGGCATGGCAGGAGTTAATTTTGTCGAAAAGAGAGTTAAAGTCTGAACAGGTAAAGCGACTGGCCAAAGATCAGCGAGTTAGTTGTAATGCCGTGCAATTTTAGATATTGCCTGCTTATAAATTAAGCTCTATGCTGGGCCATTTGTAGATATCACTTCACTGAATTCAGCCCCCAATCCTATGCAATAGATAGCATTGTCCCCATTTTGTTGATGGTGGAAGTGAGACATAGAGGCTTTAAGCAACTTGGCCAAGGTTACCACCTTGTAAGGGTCAGAGTTAGGGTTATAACCCAGATGTACTTGCTGCCACAGTTTTCTCTCTTACCCAACTCTTGCTTCCCCATAGGCAAGATATGGGGAATGTCACCGGTGAGGCCTAGCTGTTCTCCTGCTTTCAAGTTTCTAGATGATCACTTGAGTGGAAGCTTACCCAGACTGGGGTCCAGCAGAGACGGAAGGGACTGCCCAGCAGTGAGGCTGACCTCATGGGGCTGGGTGAGGGGTTGCCTGGGGGGTAGTGATGGTCCTTTTTCACACGGGGCAATTACTCAGAAGGAGAGTCCGCCAGTGGGAAGTGCCTTTCATGCAAGAAGTGCTCTTCCCAACAAGACGATTATCGAACCATCCATGAAGAGGGATAACCCTTCAAGACAAAGACACACGAGAGATTGGTAGTTAACCATGTGTTTTCTTGCCCAGAGCTAAATCCAAACACGGCAATGCGGAGGATCACAAGTGGAATCATTGGTGTTGAGGAAGGGCATGGGAGAACAGATATTTGTTAAGCACAAGGACGTCCCATTTCCTTGCACTAAACTTGTAGGGTGATTAAAAACAGCCTTACATTGTAAGAACACGGGTCCAGAGAGGTTATTTTACTTGCCCAAGGTTGCCCAGCTTGACCATCAATTCACACATATTACCATGGAGACACCCATCATTTCTGCCCACATAGGACTTTTCTGGTCTTACAGACCTCTCCCTCCTCCCCTCTCCTCCTCTCCCTTCCCCTCCCCTCTTCTCTCCTCTCCACTCCCCAGCAGAGGCAACCTCTTTCTGCTCTGGAGAAATCTTTCTTCCTTTGTGTTTCTTCAGGACTCTTTCCTTAAGTCCGTAAATCCTCTTCCCCTAAAGGCTTTGACTTTTCCAAAAAGCAAAAGCTAAAAACACTCTCATATTCTTCCTGTTTTCAGCCCTGACACATGCCTCCCCAGAGGCAAGGAGGGTAGAACCCATGATCTGCTTAAATGGTAAAAAAGAAAAGGGGAAAATACAGGGAGAAAAAAAAACACATAGATCAGTATCTCAAAACAGTATCCCATTTCCATGCAATATTTCCTTTAAGCTTTTGAGGTGGGTACTATTAATTCATCTCCAATTAACAGATGAGGAAGCTGAAGTTCAGAAAGATTATGTGACTTCTCCAAGGTAACACAGCTAGGAAGTGGATCCAGGATTCAAACCCAAGCTTGTAAGACCCCAGTAGTCAAGATTTTAACCACTGTGTTCTACTAACACACTCCCTATGAGAAAATAATATCAAAATTGTCCAGAGATGAGAACTGACTTGCCCAAGATTATTCAACAAGTCAGCAGAATGGGAGCCAAATTTGCTGATCAGAGGCACATCAGTCAATACATACATATAATGGGCACCACCTGCATGCATCTGGGCCTATGCCCATGTAGTTCAGTCTCTAAGGAGGTTACACTCAAGACCCAAGAGCAAAGTTCAGAGAGGAAAGAGATATTCATTATTGTGTCAGCTAAACTACAGACCTATGTAACTGAGTGAAGTAAGGGCAGGATGGCAAAAAAAAAGTTCCATAGAGAATGTCAACAGCTTTAATCAATTAGTAGTATGTGCCCGAATCACTGTGCTGAGAAGGCTTCTGGGGCTACATCTGAGAGGAGTAACAAAGAATGCTTTGATTCATTAGTGATGTCTGTCCTTGGTGCAAGAAAGGAAGGTGGCAGTATGCATGCTATATATTTATCTTTCCCAGGAAGGGAATGCTACAGCTTTGGGAAGGGTCAGATCAAGTAGTATCCTTGCTGTTGGTGCTATGCTTTTTACATTCATTGTTTCAATTAATGTTCATCACAAAACACCCCCTTCCCCCATTATACAGATAAGAAAACAGAACCTCACAAAGGGAAGGTCACTTGCCCAAGGCTAAAGAAGCTAGACAGTGGCTAACCAGCTCTGATAACTACTGTTAAATACATAAACCATTAGGTTGATGAATAGAAATGTCAGTAGAAGAGCAATCCCGGAACCTGTTAGTTAGTGCGTGAATGTATATATCTGGCCAGAGGGCTTTCTCATGTTTATCTCCATATACCCAGCCCCTAGCACAGGACCCAGGACACAGCTGATACCCAATCCATATTTACTTAGAGCTGTGAACAGGCATTGTGTTATATACCCCGGGAGAGGTGGTTTAGAGAGTGAAGAGATTTGGCTGCGCTTGTAATGGGAAAGTATCTAGTTCAGTGCTTGGCACAAACTAGGTACACAATAAGTATTTGTTGAATCAGCGAGTTCTAGAGGAGTTGGCTACTGGGTGAGATTCAGAAGACAAGACAATTTGGATGGAGACAGGGCTCAAGGACCAGCCTGCCCTCTGCTGATCCACAATATGCCAAGCTAAGCAGACACATTTCACCATCTCCTCAGGCAAGTCAGGGAGCTGAAGCAGGACGTGGAGGAGAAGGGGTGTCCTGCACCAAGGGAGCTATTTCTGGCTTTGTGTTCTCCCAGCAGGATGCTGGGAGGCTTCAGGAGCCAGATCTGCTGCTGGGGCTCTGGAACTCAGAGCCAGGGCGATGGAGGCCAGCTTCGTCTTGCCTGGAGCACCTGAGTTGCTCTGCAGCAGGGCGGGGGTGGGGAGGCAGCAGGGAGGGCTGGCCTCAGGGGTCCCAGTCTTCTCCTGCCACATCATTTCCCAGCTGTGTCCAGCCTCTGTTCAGTTTGGGGGTGATTTATCATCAGAATTGGCATACTGCATTCTTAAAAGAGTTTCAAATCATGAAAGCACCATGCGATGGGTCGAATTATTTTTTTCCATTTCACAGAAGAAAAAACTGAGACTAATAGAGTTATTTGTAAAAATAATAACAACAGTGTGAGTCAAACATTATACTAAGCATTTCGTATATACTAACTCATTAAAGCTTCACAGTGCCCTATGAGACGGGGAATAATTCTTATCTCTATTTCGCAGAAGAGGAAACTGAGATTCAGGGAGGTCAAAACTTCATCAAACCCAGTCCTATCTGATTCCAGAGCCCACGCGCTTAACCTCCATGCTATACGAACTCCTTGTCAATCAATTAATTAGCCTATTAGTTAATAATTTGCATTTATATAGTGTTTTACATTTTTCAAATACTTTATGTATATTTGTGCCTTTGAGCTGTGCTCTAGTGCTTTAACACTATAAGGTGGGTGGAGCAGGTATCCTTTTTCTTCACATCCTTTGACACATCAAAAATGGTGCCGGGAGTTTGGAAGGTACTTTCTGCTCTGCTCGGACTGTACTTTGTACAGTATGTGTGACGTGTGATACTTTGAATAGCACAGCCAAGTAACCCCAGCATGGTACTATATTTCACTTCCGCAAGCCTCAGTTTTGTCATCTCTAAACTGGGGGAAATAACTTTCTTCCGAGGTTACTGTGAGCATTGGAGATGATAAATTAGAAAGGAGCCTAGCACATCTGGCGCGCCAAAGCAGCAGCCAGATGCACACCTCGGAGTCCACCATTTTACAGGAGTGAGCAGAAACTTCTCTTGCTGGTTCTCTCTAAGGACAGGAGTGAACAATTGGGAGGTGGCTGGCGGGAGTTAGCATGGTCATCTGTCACTAAGGAGGAGCACCGTTTATCCTTAGGATCCTCTTCTCACCCCTGCACAACTAGTCACGGGAAAGGAAGGGACTTGGACCCAGGAGCCATGGAATCTCCAACATATTTAACTCCAGTGGATCCTGTGTTTCCAGTGACTGGTCCTGTATTAAATTCCATAGTGGTGTTGGTCACCATTTGGGCAAGGCCAGACCAGAGCTTTAGCCAGGATTGGGTTAAACTATTTCTAGGTGGGAGAGACATCTCTGGGAAAAGAGAGGCAAAGAGAACACAGAAAGTATACTTACCATTGGAACCTAGATTTTGTGATCACAAGTCATCTAGCCATGGACAGTCCTATCCTTGGGCTGTTCTGAGTTTTCTCAAGAAACAGCTAGAGGGGCTTCCCTGGTGGTGCAGTGGTTAAGAATCCACCTGCCAAAGCAGGGGACACGGGTTCGAGTCCTGGTCCGGAAGATCCCACGTGCCGCGGAGCAACTAAGCCCATGTGCCACAACTACTGAGCCTGCGCTCTAGAGCCCGTGAGCCACAACTACTGAGCCCTCGTGCAACAACTATTGAAGCCTGCGCGCCTAGAGCCCGTGCTCTGCAACGAGAAGCCACCGCAATGAGAAG
The DNA here is from genome assembly GCF_028564815.1 of Eubalaena glacialis. Taxonomy (NCBI): domain Eukaryota; kingdom Metazoa; phylum Chordata; class Mammalia; order Artiodactyla; family Balaenidae; genus Eubalaena; species Eubalaena glacialis. The sequence continues at coordinate 83,280,160 of NC_083730.1, forward strand.
CCTGCGCACCGCAACGAAGAGTAGCCCCCGCTCACCGCAACTAGAGAAAGCCCGCGTGCAGCAATGAAGACCCAACGCAGCCAAAAATAAATAAATAAAATAAATAAAAATTAAAAACAAAAGAAACAGCTAGAGATGAAGACATTCGGCCAGAACCTAACCTAAGTGGAAGCTTAGCACTCTCCGTAGTCAGGGGGTTGTTTGCCCAGTGGGGGAACCTGGAAGGCAGTGCCGCTGGAGAGACGGGGACTTCCTTTCACATCTCATGTTCTTTCTTAGGAATCCCTCAGACCACTGGAATCGATTCCCAGTGCTCTTTTTCTCCAAGGAACATAATCTCTCACCATGAGAGCACATCTGCTAGCTACTTATACCATTAGACCTAAAGAATAAGCAGAATAGATATCATCTTGGGTATTACAAGAAGGTCATTAAATAAAAATAGTGTGGTTAGGGTAGGCAAGAGGTAGCAGCTATGTGGGATCTCAGTGGCTTCACATGAACCAATCGTTTCTTGTTTGTATCTTAGTCCTAAATGGGTTGGAGGAGGGCTTTGCTTCATGTAGCCGTATAGGGACCCACCCCCGTAACACGGCTTCCGTGCTATGTGGCATGATCCAGCTGGAAGACGAGGAAAGTGAACCAAGGTGGAGAGGTCACACCCGCTCTTAACTGCGTCCGCCTTGAAGTGACCCATTACTTCTGTGTATGTTCCATTGGTTAAGGCTAGTAGTTACAGGGTGCCTCCTAGGTGCTAAGAGAACTAGAAAGGTAATCTAGTAGCAGGTCTGGGTGGACAGGGAAGGGAATTTGGTGCCATCCTCTCCCATACACAGGAAATGCCTTTCATTCCTGGAATCACATCCTACAGTGAGCGTCTGTGGCCTCTCTGATAAGCTCTTTCTCCATATAAGAGGCAGAGGGCAGGAAGAATAACAGTCACTATTTATTGAGCATTTCCTGTGATCCAGGCACTGGGCTAAAGTCTTCACATGCATTAACATTTTAAATAAATGAACTCCATCAAGTATATATTGTTATTCCCATCTTATAGACAAGGAAAGCCTCAAGGAGAGAAGTAATTGATCCAAGATCACACAGCTAGAAGCTGCTGGAGCTAGGATTTGAACATGGGTCTAATTCTAAAGCCTGTATTCTTTTTTTTTTTTTGAAGAAAAATTAAGTCTTATGTATTTTTAAAACCAAACCACTAGGAAAATATATCACAGTCTTGAAACACCAAACAGACAGGCTGTATTATCATTTCAAGTAATAAGCTGGTAAAAACACAACAAGGTCCTTAATAAAACGATAAGGTGCCAGAACTGGGGCAAGAGCAACGCATGTCGCAAAAGCGCTATTTGGTAATGGAGGGCCGTCCCGTTTTTCGTAAAGCCTGTATCCTTAACCATCAGACCACACTGCCTTTGTTAAGAGCAACTTTCAAAGTGTTGTTGGGAGAATTAAATGCAGTGATAGACAAAGTGATTAGGTCAGTGCCTCGACCGCCATTAATGCTTATTAAATGTTGCTACAAAAAAGAAAACAAGGAAAAATACTCAACTGTCAGAAAGTTTCTCTTTGATCTTTGGGAAGTAATCTCCCTTGATTGTTTTTTCCTTTGAAAATTTAGTATTCCATTTATTCACTCTCACATTCAGTAACATATTTATCAGGTGTGTTTTACGTGCCAAACCTGGTGCTGGATGCTTGGGTTGTGACAATGAACTGGATAAAGTTTCTGCTCTCCAGGAGCAGAGTTATGACATGGGATGGATTTATTCTCCCAGAATTCTTAGACATTCTGAGAAAGGACACCAGGGTTGTCAGAAAATTGGGGTCTGATTGGCTCGCTGGGATAGGACGGAAACTCAGTTGACTGAGAGGGTCTGTATCCCATTCATGGGGCAAACCTAGTCAGTAGGCAGGTGTAAAGGACCATCTTATTTTTATTTGGGTCTTTCCAGGAAGCTTTCCTTTCCCATATGGAGCCTTACTTCCATACCAATTAGGGCTGCAAGAGGCACAGTTCTATTTCTCAGTTACCCTAGATGCTATAACTGGTGCAGGGCTAGCATATGATATTAGGAGGGCCAATCTCAGCCCTTCCCTGGGATCATGGGCAAGGGAGGGGTCTCTCCTTGGGCTCCGGTGGTGAGAAAGGCCAAGCTGGACAGGAATCAGAACGCCCAGCATTTACTGAGTGTTTATCCCAGCGCCAGGCACTGTGCTGAGAATGGTATGTGAATCGTGTTGCTTCTATAGGTGCGTACATTTTCATCACGCTCATCCTGCAGTTGAGAAACCCAGAGGTCAGAGGAGTCAGAGCACTCATTCAAGGTCACACAGCTAGTAAAGAATGAATCGGGATTTGAATCCCTGTACCGCATTGCTACCCATCATCTCAGGGTCCCGGGGAGGAAGGGGATTGTGGGAAGGCTTTGCTAAGCTTGGCGTACAGCCTGCGATCCAGGACCAGGCGTAAGTAGATTGAACCCTTTGACTTGGCCTGCATTGCCCTGTCTTCCCTTACCCCCCAACAACAGCAGCATCCAATCCAAGTCCTAAACCTCCGAGCTCCGTACCTTCATAGTCTCCGGTATGTCCTGAGCCCCAGTCCCCAGGGTTCTGTGGCATCCTTGATTCTTGATTCTCTCAGGGACATGCTGCAGAAAGATTGAAGTCAGCAATTGCGTATATCTCTATCAAAATTGAGGGCCATTTTGCATATAGTTTCTGTTCCTGTTTTCCCCCAAGGGTGTGGGATTGTTAAGTAGGAGAGCTGGTAGAAGTTATGAGGGGAGATAACCAACTAAAAATGAGCTATCTTCTATGCATGAAGAGCTCAGTGTGGCTAAGATACCACTCCTAGCACAGCTTCAAAAGGAAGCCTTGTTCACGGGCAGTAGAAAGATCACAGGGACCCTGGAACGTCCCTGTCCTCACAAGCCCCTTTCAGGCTTGCCAGAACGGCCTGACGTCGGGCACTGCTGTGGACTCCTTTCACTTTCACATCTCTTTGGGACCTTTGGACCTCTCAACCACGTGGTCTCCAAGTGCTCCTAAACAACCAACCCAGAAAAAATGCAGAATTACCTTCCTATTCTCTCTGTAGTTGACGATATTACAAAATTGTCATAGGATGAGGCAGTTGGAATATACAACCAAAAAGTCTAGAGTGTAAAGTATGATAGAAGTGGTTCAGGCTGTGTTTTTAAAGAAGGCCCCCAACTGTGTAAGCTTCGGGCCCCACACACCTGGTTATGCCCCTGGTTCTGAGATTCTGAGACCAAAGATCCCATGGTTCCTATGTTCCGTGGGTCCAAGACCTGTCATCTGCTGAGCCCGTTGCGGTCACTCCCGGCTCCTCTGGGACATTGTTCGTCAGGACATTTGATCCTGGACTTCACAATCCTGGAACTCCCGGCTTTGAGCCCAAAGCATTTGTGGACCAGGACCGCGAGTTCCAAGGGGGTCAGGAAAGCACCACAGCTTCCCACGGCACCTTCTCCTGGTGGGGGCAGGGGGGTGGAGCAGAGAGCTCTCGAGGAGGCCTGATTTCCTTTGCATTTCTACATGCATCTGAGTTTCTGTTATCCATCCTGCGGTTGACAGATCTGATGACAGAACTAGGTAGGTCAAGGTCAGGAGGGGCTCCAGCCTCCTTATTTACAGGCAGGGAAGTTGGCTAGAGCGCGGCAGCGGCTGGTCCAAGCCCGTGCAACAAGTTAGCCAACAGCCAGGACTTGAACCCAGGGAAGAGACCACCTTCCCTCTACACTTTGCTCCCCCAGACTCAGAAAGGAGAGCAGGCACAGAGAAGGCACTTGGCTTCCTTCTGAGGAGGCACTGGGGGATGATTTCAAAGGCAGGAGTGAAGATGATTTCCAGAGTCTGGGAAAAACAAAACAAAACAAAATAAAACCACTGTCCCAGTTTCCAGCAAGCCACAGCCCCTTCTTCCAGGATCTGTTTTCCTTTGTTCCCTTGGCGGTGCCCCAGGCTCCCCCTCCATTATGATTTCACTATGTTTTGGGGGGGACACCGAACGGGTTCGCCCCGAGAAGGTAAAGAACGCAGCTAGCAGCGTCTCAGTCCCTGTTGCTGCAGATTGCGGTGTTTGCAGTTGCACAGAAGCCTGATTTGAAATAAACGTAATAAAAGTTTTACAACAGGGTCAGGTGGGTATAGGGTTCCCACGCTCTAGCTGACTCTGGGGGAGCAGCTGGAGCCCTCAGCTCAAAGCTCTGGGGCCTTAACACTTCCTGCCCCGAGCCTGGAGAGGATGGATGGATCCTAGTCAGCAAAGCTAAAGGGGCTCCATTTTACAGGTAGGGAAACTGAGAGAAACTCAGCTGTCACAGAGCTCTTGTGAGATGACCAATGGAACAGTCCCTGGGGAGAGTGTAGTGTGGTGATTCCCATACTGGGCTGCACAGTGGAATCACCTAGGAATCTTTAAGAAATACTGATGTCTGGGCCCCATGTCTGGACGCCCTTATTTAATTGATTCAAGGTGACATCTGAGCATAGTGATTTTTTAAACTCTTCTTAGGTGATTCTAATTTGCAGTGATGATTGGGAACCACTGGCATGGTGGTGAAGGGATAGGGTGATCTACATTTGAATCTGAGCTCCAGTGTTTTATAACTTTGTCCTTGAGCAAGTGATTTCATTCATGTGAGTCTGTCTCCTCCATCTGTAAGTTGGAGCTAATAGTAATATCTACCTCATCTAGGGTCAAAGTGGAAATTAAATGAGATAGTATGTATTAAGTGCTTAAAGCAGTGTCTATCATGTTATAAGTGATCAGTGCACGTTGGTTTTATTACTGTTTTTGTTGTTGCTATTTTATTACTAACATATATCATCATTCCAAGCCCCCAAGTTAGAAAATGGGGGGATCAAATCACAGGTCCACTGATGGATGAATTAGGATTCAGGAGACCTGATTTCTCTTCTTGACTGTTCTGACCACACATGAGCTGTGTGACCTTGGGCAAACCTCTTAGCCTCTCTGAGTTTAGTTGCCTCATCTTGCCAGATGGGTCTTGTAGCCCCTGGCCATCTACTGTCCAGAAGAGTTGTGAGATTCCAATAAGATAATGGATTTGAATGAGCTTTGAAAACCGGAATGCACCAGAGGAATTTGAGATATTATGATTATGACGACCATTTCATCCCCCACGCGCCCGGGCTGGCCCATCTGTTCTGGGAATTTTTGGGTCTCTCTCTGCGTCTTTTGGCCGTCAGTCCGGAGCTGTTCAGTCTGACACGTGGGCAGGTTCCAGAGAGGATTCTGTCCCTTCTCCATCCGCCCCTCAAGTTAACTCTTTTCTCTCCCCTCTTTTGGCTCTCAGGACCAATATCTGACTCCAGAGTGGGTGCCAATGGTGGGAAGAAGAGTTGCTCATCTTATTCTTTTTCCTGGGGTCAGGAAGTAGTCAGAGGTCTTGGATTCCCCAAAATGGGAGAGTTGGAAGGTCCCTATGAGACTTTCTAGATAGACCAGCAGATGAGGCAGAGTGGGGAGATAGAGCAGGGATTCGAACCCAGCTTCCTGAAGACTCCCATCTTGTGTTCTTCTTCTTCACCTCCATCCCTGCCCCGTTGCCCCAAGCTCTTGGTGACAGACTCTAGAATATCAGCCTCATCTAGCCCCTCAACTGCTCCTGGAGGAGTCGTTGCCCATGGGAGACTATCAGAGGATGGGGCGGGGCTCGCTGCTTCCCCCAGGAACCTGGGCTGTCTCCAAGAATCTGTATCCTTGGCCAAGCGCCTTTGCCTCTGAGACTCAGTTTCCTCAGCTGTACAATGGGAAAACCTACCACGTCATTGTCTACTAGTCACGTGAGACCATTAAGTGGGAAAGTCGGTAACCTCTGTTGCCTCGGATGCCATTGCTGCTGCTGGGGATGGGGAGAGAGATGTGATAACTCTGCCAGGCCAGATCCCCTGGCTGGAGTCAGAGGCCAAGGCAGAGGCATCTGGGCCTCTCCGAGCTGTGCGGGCTGGGAGGAGCCTGCGAGAAGGCAGGGCCTGCCTGGATGGGCAGCTGCAGGCCTGCTGGCAGATGGTCTCCTAAGCGGGCCACCCCGGGGTCAGCTTTATGGATTTGCACGTTAACCCTTCCCTCCCCAGCAGCCCTCAGACGCTGGTTCTTTATGACTTTGACCTGACCCACTGATGTTGTTGGGTCTCTAACTGAGCTGTAGACAAGACCCTGACCTACATCTTATCACTCCCCTCCCCATCTTATCACACCCCAGGAGACAAACCATCCCTCGGATGTGTGGGTACTTTACAGTATGCAGAGCCAGACTCTTTGGTCCTCACAATACTCAGGACTGGGCAAGACTGATGACAGAACAAACTTTTAATATTATCACTTGTATTCATACTAATTTTTATAAACACTGACATACAAGAAAGAAAGTATCACTGCACAGAGAATAACCACTATGAATATTTTGGAGTTTATCCTTCTGGACTCACTCACTCACTCTTGTTCTCTCTCTTTCTCTCTCATTTTCTCATCTCACTCTTTCTCTCTATATGTCTTAATCAACATGGGATAATATTGGGCATTTTTTTAATTTCAGATTTTTTTTTCTAATTTAACAATACAGTCTGAGTATCTTACTATGTCAGTAAATACCCATCCACCTCGTCATTTTTAAAAGCCTGCATAATATTCCATTATAGGCATTAATCAGAAGTAATTTTCCTATCCACCGTTGTTGAATAACCTCACAGAGCAGAGGAGGAAACAAATTCAGAGAGGCTCAGTGACTTGCCCAAGGTCACACAGCTTGTCAGTAAGAGCTTGAACTTGAATTTTGGTCTTGGGACTTTAAAGTCCGTTCTGTTTTTTAGAGTAAAAGAAGTGAGAGTTTAAGAATGCTGCTCCTCAAAACCAACATGGACCGAAGCTCACTCCAAGGGCAAGTCCAGATAAGCCGTGCTTGTTGACTGTTCTGTTGGCTCAGTTCTGTGTTAGAATCTCAGCCCCATCTTTATTTGCTTTGTGACTTTGGGCAGCCTCACTCCCCTCTCTGGGCCTCAATTTCTCCATCCATAAAACGAGGCTGTTAAGATCTAGCTTATCCGGCCATTGGGGGGATTAGATTAGGTAAGAAATTGTCCAGCAAGTATGTGGCACAAAGTAAGTGCTCAGCAATGAGGCTAATACGATTTCATTGCTGCTAGGATTTTTGATATTACTACTTACAAGAATATTACTAATGTTCTTAGTATTATTAATATTATCTAATATCTATTATTATTATTATCTAATAGCTAATATTATCTAATGTCTAATATCTAATAATATTAAAACTCTAATAGTAGTATTAGCCCCAGTGCAGGGGCTGTAAGACTTCCCGCTGAGCCTCTTCTCCTCCTGGGCCTCAGTTTACCCACCTGAAAGTGCGGTGCTGCCCTTGGTGATTTCTGAGGGTGGTTCTGTCCTCACTCCCAGCTCCTTGTGAGGAGGCATGTTAACCCCTTGTGGGCTGCGGGCTGGTCTGGTCCCCTCTCCTCCATCAGTGCTCTCTCTCTGTCCTTCCCCCACCAGCCAGAGCCAACTGGCTGCCCCTCCCCCACCAAGTCTCCCGGCCTTTGACACTAATTGATACGGAGTTTCCCCCTCTAATCCTGCCTCTGCCTCCGGGGCCCTTGTTCCTAGGGCATCTGCTTGATGAGAGGAAGAGGAGGCAGGGCCCACCGCCCCCCGCCTGTCTGCCATCTGGTCCCCTTCCCCTCCCTCCTCTCAACGCCGCCAAGAAAAATCTGTAATGAATCCGTGGCCCCCGCCCAAGGGGCTGGGGTGAGGCCAGGCGCATGCTGGCTGTGTACATGCGTGCACACACACACACACACACACACAGCTTGTAGACACAATTATTGGTAAAGCTTTTGTGCGCTCTCCCAGACCCGCTCCAGCTGAACAGCTGCTGGAAGGGCTCAGGAGCGAGATGCTAACAGGAGGGGAACTTTAATTATCTGACCGAATGGCATCTTTGGCAGCCCCAGGGGACTGGACGAGACGGGGAAGAGGGAGGCAGGCAGGGGAGAGAAAGACCATTAAATAGGAGAATCGGGGGGCAAGAGAGGGATGGGATGCACTAGCTACTGGGGAGGGATGATGGAGGAGATTCACAGCGATCCCAGCCCCAAAGAACCAGACCTTCTCAAATCCAGAGGTTGAAGAAAAGATTTGCAAAAGTTAGTTTTCTTCTTGCCTGAATCCATCTGCCCTGCATGACTTTCACTCACTAAGCCATCAGGGCTGCCTTCTAAAGCCTGGTGTCAAGAGCAGAACTTTGGATTCTGCACCTCTGGGTTCTAATTGGCCCTCTGCTCCTTGCTGGCTGTGTGACCTTAAGCCAAGTACTTCACCTCTCTGAGCCTTGAGGTTCCCCTCTGTAAAATGGAGATAATAGCAATACCTACTCACAGGGTTTTTAAATGAGATAATATCATTCATTCAAAGGGCACATATTTAGGGAGTGCTTGCTGTATACCAGGTACTATGCTAGGCGTCAGAGATATAAGAGAACCTGTGACAGATTGGGGTATGGAGAGGTGCTAACAATAAACAAGGAAACCAACTGATAAAAAAATAAGGTGTGAATAGGGCCCAAATAGCAGTTGCTACAAGCAACTTTTCCAGATGCTTCTCCTTCCGCTCTTGTCAGTCAGACCATTTTCCCCCTTTGTTTCTTAGTTCCTGAGCTGGTGTGTGTCACCGCCGTAGCTGTTTGCTCTAATGTTTCATGACTGTTTGCCGTGGGCGATATTCTCTCTGCGTCAGAACAGCTTCAGGCTCAGTGCCTGGTACATAGTAGGTGCTCAGAAAATGTTTTCTGGGATGAATCGCCCAGACTGCCTGGGCGATTAAGTTAATATTAAGTGATTGAGGGTGAAAAGTACCAGCCTCAAAGGGAGGCCAAAGAGGGGTCTATCCACTTCAAAAAGAATGATGTATTCTTCATTGTGAGGAATTTGCTGTGCACTCGTAGGATGTACACAGACTGCGGACAGTGTCGTGGCTGATGAAGGGGGGTGGGGAGTGGTGGATATTTAGCTTTGTCTCTGTGGCTTATGTATTTAATGAGAAGGTTTTCATAAATTACAAGATTTCCCCCTGCATTAGTTATGTGTATAAACATTAAAAAAAAAAAAAAAAGACTAGATGGAGGTACATAAGCATCACTGTAGGATATTTAGCAGCATCCCTGGGCGCTCTACTCACTAGATGCCAATAGAATCTCCACACTGCACCCCCCCCCAAAAAAAAACACATCCTTAGTTGTGACAACCAAAAACGTCTCCAGAGATTGCCACATGTCTCCTGCAGAGCAAAATCGCTACTGGTTGAGACCCACTGATCCAGTCAGAAATATCTGACATGGCTGGAAAATCAGGACTGTTCAACTTTGGAAGGCTTTGGAAATTAAGAAAAAAGCCACATTGAGTCACGTCTCCTGCCTTCCCATGGGATTAGGGAGGAGCAGAGTTGCACAGCGGAAGGAGCACACAATTGGAGTCTGACAATCTGAACTTCCGTTGCCTGGGTCTCAGTCTTCTCATCTGTAAAATAGGGAGACTAGGGCCTCCCCCACACGGGCCATTGTCAGTCTCTGGCATCTTGTTGCAAAGCTCTTGGGCTTTGGAATTGACAGATCTGGTTTCAAATCCCAACTGGGCACCCCCAGGCAGGCCACTTCACCTTTCTAAGCTCTTTCCTCGTCTGTAAAAGGGGGGTGAGGATGACACCCACCTCCTAGGTTGGATTCAGGGATTACTTATGAGAATGTCTGCAAGCACTTCTCAGTGTCCTGATGTGGCAAAGTGCTCAGTCACTGTGGCTACAACGCTTAGGGTGGCAACATTTGTAAGCTGTACTTTAGCCAAGGTCCTAATATAAGCCAATAGTAGGCACATGGGGAAGAAGGTTAGAGTCTCTCTTTTCACCTCCTTGGAAGGACATTCATTCGTGCAGCCAGCATTCACCACGTGCTCACGATGGGCTACTTCCTTTGGATAGAGATGAATCAAACACAGACACCCGCCCATGGGGAGTGCCAACACGCCAACGTAACAGGGTGTCTGAGCTGGGACTCACCCAGTGTCTTTCTAACCAAGGTTCCCATGACACAATTCCCAGGTGGACATCCCCTGACTTAGCAACACTCCTCGGAGACAAAGCTCTCCGTGAACTGTTCTCTGCTTACCGTCTTCCCGGCCTCTGGAGTCAGCCTTTTCTACCCGTCCTCCTTTTCCCACTTTGGGATTGTAGGGCAAGTTGATTATAATCATTAAGAACAGTTTTCTTCTTCCTGTCCTTCAGCCTGTGGGTCCCCCCCTCCCTTTTTTTAATCAACCAGTGAACGCCTCCAAGATGCTCTTTGTCTGCTACTGAGGCGCTCCCTCCCTTCTCAGCTGCACTCCTGCTGACTCAGCCAGGTTCTTCCTTCTGCCCCACCATGGCCTCCATCTTCGTTCCTTAACCCACAGTTCTTTGCAATTTCCCTGCAAAGGCCCTGCAAAGTTCTTTTATTGTTTTTTTTCAGTTACCTCTCACCTAAGCGTTTCTAGTTTTCTTGTCCCTATTAATAATATCTCCCCTGCTTAGTGATTTCCTCTGTTGACGTTTACTATGTCTTTATTTACTCCTACCCCAGATGGAGAATGACCCAATTTTACCTTCTCAACTTGAGGGAAGGCAAGCATGAGAAAAATCTCGCCAGGTGTTTTACATCAACCCGGGAGGTGATGCTATTTAATCCCAGCATGCACTAGGCTACAGGTGGAATTAGCAGAAGGATGGGTGAAATTGGATGGCCCTCTAACATCTCCAATATGCCTTCACGGCCGGGAAGCATCACTATTATTTCTTTAACTAAGTATGTGACACGATCTCCAAGAATATCAGATTGATGTTTGCACGTGAGTAACAAACAAAACAAATTTTGGAGCCAAACAATTAAGCTGCTTGCTTTTCTGCACCAGTTTGTCCCTTCAGCGGCATAAAGAACATCAGCAGTGACACCAGCACCAAGAAACCCATAGCATCTCCAGTTTAATGATGAGAAAATCAGGTCCAGAGATTTACCTGTGTTACCTGACGTAACACAGGTGAAAACAGAACATAAACTGGAGTTAGGACTCAAATGTTCCAATTTCCAGATTTTAAGTCCGCTATTGAATCATCTGCTTTCTGCTAAATATTTTTTAAACAAGTTTTAATCATAAAGGTAACATTTAATAATAATTTATAAAAAGCACTGTAGAAGTATACAAAAGTGAAAGTCTCTTCATCTTCATCTTCTACTACTCCTGTCTACTAGAGGCAATCACTATTGTGCTTTTTTTATACATTCTTCCATAAATGTTTTATATGAAAATACAATGCATTATGCCAGGAAAGTTGCCTTTTCTTCTGAACTTTGTACCTTGGGTTTTAAAATATATTAGTACATTTAGAGCTGCCCTGTTCTTTTTTTAATCGCTGCATTGTATTCTATTGTATAGATGTATCATTCTTTATTTAATCACTGTCCTATGGATTCACAGTCACACTGTTTTCAGAATTTTCCCTTAAAAAACATTACTATAATAAGAATTTTAGTATATCTTTGCCCACTTTGGAGTTCATTATCTCTCTCTCTCTCTCTCTCTATCTATAATAAATTCCTAGAAATGGAATTGTTAATATTCCTAGCATAAGATACTGTCCTAAAAATTTTTTTTAATTAAAAAAAAAAAGGAAAAGGGGGTGGGGGCAAAGAAGAAGATACTGTCCTATTGACCTCCCCAAAGTTTGCACCCTCCCTTCCCGAGGGTATTGACACTTACAATGGTCAAGCTCTTTCATCTGTGTCATTCTGAGAGTTAGCAAATATGTGCCTCTTCTAATTCCCCTTTAATAATGAGCGAGGCTGCACATCTTTGCAGATTTGTTTGCTGTTTTGTATTTTTCTGTGATTGCTTTACTTTGTGTCCTTCATCCATTTAATAGAATTAGGTCATTCTCTTTTTTTCTTATTTGTAAGGGCTCTTTGCATATTAAGCAAATTATTCTTTATCTGTCTTGTGTGTTACCTCTTACACTTTTTTTGTTTGTTTCTGATGAGAATAGAGATTCAGAGCAGACAAAAAAATTGTAGGTAGCATTTGGAAAAAGGATAGAAATGAAGCTAGATTGTACCTCCCTCCCCAATCCTCTCTCTCTCCCAAGAATGCTTTGCTGTGACAGATGGAGAACTGTGAGTCAGAACAGGTATAAGGATCTAATCTCCTCTTCTCCTGCTGGACCTGCGTTCAAATGAGGGCATGTTTTAGAGAAAAGCAAAGCCGTCTGCAAGGAGAGTCTGGCCATTTCCCAGATCCAAGCTACACTTGGCAGCCTGGTCCCATTCCCCAAATGCCGCTCCATGTTTTAAAGACCAGACACAAGGTAGCATATGGCCTGCAGGAACCCTGAAATTTTTAAATTTCGGGAAGCACAGGAAGCGAGGAGGTGGCGTGCGATGGGGGCCTCCTCCAGGACTGTCCAGCCTCAGAAGGTGGGGGAGGGGTGGGCTTTCTCTGCTTAATGGTCACTGAACCCATGGGAGTATACTTTGACAACAACCTATAATCCCGTTAGAGTGGGAGCACCCTAAAACCCAGCTACACCCCTTCTAGCGTGGAGAAAGCCTCAGACACACGCCCAAATTCTGTTCCAGAAATTTGTTGAAGGCATGAGCAATTGGATGCATGTTTATTGTAGCACTGATGTAACTGTGAGAAATCAGAAACCACCTAAGTGCCCAAGAATGGGGGAATTTAGAAATAATAAGTTGTGATCAACCCCAAATATGGAAGGCAGTGAAGCTGTTAAAAGGGATGAGGCTGAACTCCAAGTCTGGGCCTGGAAAGAGGGCATGTGTTTGAGTGAAAATGCCAGCCGCAGGTGGATATATGTATAGCATAATACTTAGGACAGCAGGATCATCCTTTCCTTCCCCGACATATAATCCATCCGTCAGGGAGGCTATCAGCTGTAAGTACAGCCTAAATCTCTTCTTCTCCATCCCCACAGCTCCTGAACTAGTCAGAGCTGTCATCCTCTCTCACCTGGACTCACAGGGACAGTCTCCCAAATCCCCCACTGCCATTTACAGTTGTTTATTCTTCTCTGGGCTGTGCTTTAATGCAGCCACCAGGCTGATCATTTAAAAACCAGACCTTTTCATTGTCACTCCTCTGCTCAAGGCCCGCCCTGATGCACTATGAATAAAATCCAAGCTCCTGGCAATGGTCCCGGCTTCCTTCTAGCTCCTCTTGTCTCCCCGTGTCCCCCCCACTCTTCCCCCTCCCCATGCTGCTGCAGCCACAGGGGTCTTGCGAGCCCTCCCACATACCATGTTCATCCCAGACTTAGGGCCTTCACACGTCACCCTGGACTGTTGCTCCCCCAGATGTGTGCCTGGCCAGGTCCTCCTCGCTCTTCAGACGTCAGCAAAAAGGTCACCTCCTCAGAAATGTCCTCTCTTACCACCTGTAATGGGCTGAATAGTGTCCCCCCTAAAATTCAAGTCCACCCAGAACCTCTGAATGTGACATTATTTGGAAATAGGGACAATGCAGATGTAATTTAAGATGAGGTCGTACTGGAGTAGGGTGTGCCCTTCATGCAGTATGACTGGTGTCCTTATAAGACGAGAAGAGACACAGACACAGAGGGAAGGCCATGTGCAGATGGAGGCAGGGGCTGGAGTGATGCTGTCGCAAGCCAAGGAAAGCCAGAGCCACCAGTAGCTGGAAGAGGCAAGGAAGGGTCCTCCCCTAGAGCTTTTGGAGAGGGCATGGCCCTAACAGCACCTTGATTTTGGACTCCTGGCCTCCAGAACTGTGACAGAATAAATGTCTGTTGTTTTAAGCCACCTGGTTTGTCTACCTTGTTATGGCAGCTCTAGGAAACAGATACACACACCCCACCCACCCAATACAGTAACACCTTTCATATTATTCTCTGTTAGAGGACCCTTCATAGAGATGAGCAGGATGTGGTCTTTGCCCTAAGAGTTCAGGGTTCAGTTCATATATATGTGTGTGTATATATATATATTTTTTTTTTTTAAAGAAAAAATAAACAGATTGTTGTATTTCGCTATAAGAAATTAAATTTTCTAATCAGAAATTATGAAAATAATATAACAGACTTTTTAATTTATTTTTTGTCTGCTAGGAGACTCATATCCAAATTTGCGGTTCAACACTAGTAATCCTGGGAAAGAATACACATACCTTACAAATTCCTGTTTTGTTTTCCCCTCCATCACCCTTGACTACTGAGTGTCATTTATTTTTCTTAATACTGATTTTGTATTCTTTATTTGTATTTTTACCTATTTTATGGTGTTTTAAGCAGCATATGGGCAGTTTTTTTTTTTTTCCTTATATAATAACATGCTATGGAAGTGCTTGAGAACGGCAAAGTGGCAGCAGGCGGCCAGGCAGCCCATGTCTGAATCCCAGCTCTGCCACTTAGCAGCTGTGTAGCCTTCGTCATTTCAGATCTCTGTACCTCAGTTTTCTCATCTGAAAAATGGAGATAAAATAGTACCTTCCTCATTGGGTTGTTGTGAGGATTGAATGAGATAATAATTGTAAATACTCTGGCGTCTAGAACATGGTAAGTACTATTATGCTTATTAAATACGTAGCCAACTTTAATATCCTCACGAATTAGAAAATTCTTTAACACGGGAGCCATACCATCTACAGCCTAGACTACAATCTCCTTGAGGCTGTTTTATTCCACTTTGTATCTCCCGCTCCTGTGACTGGCACACAATAGCTGCTTGATAAATCTTGGGTGAGCAAATGAATGAGTAAATGAACGAATGAATGAAACCCAGTTCTTCCACCCATTAAGTGCATGATGGTAGAATCGTCATTCCTGCTTTCTGCACTTCACTCTCCCCATCTTGAAACTGACATACCTCTAAGGTTTCCTCCAGTTCTAAAGTTACCCGGGTCTGTGCCTGAAATGGCGCATCAGCACGCTGTTTCCTTGCTGAGACGTTGCCCTGTCTCTGGATACTTTCCTCTGGAGCTTTTCCCTCACGACAGTGGACTTCAGCGTCTGGGCTGCGGCTTCAGCATGCGCCCAGGGGCAGGCAGCTGCTGCATTCCCTGCACTGGGGAAGATGGGAGGGGAGCAGGAGGGTGGGTGGCAGGAGTAGAGGGGTTCTGGGAAGCAGGGGCGGAGATATGCGTGGATGAGTGTTGCTCTGCCAGCCAAACTGGAGACAAGAACCTAGGGACCTGGAGATTCTTAAAAGCAACAATGAGTGGAGTCCATTGAAGGGAGAGGCGAGAGTAAAGCTTTCTGGCATCCTTTACTGTAGGATGGGGGGGGTGTCCATCTCCTCTTCACTTTAGCAGAGGCCCTCCTTCAACACTCCCCTTTCCCACCGTCTCCAGGCTCAGCCAGTTCCCTAGTGAACTCATTCTGCCCCCCTCCCCCCCGCCCTTCTGCTCCCGCCTATCAGCAGAAGAGCGGCTCTGCTCTGCCCCATCCTCTGGACTCGGACTGACCTCGACTCAAATCCTGACTCTGCTACGTACCTGCTGTGTGACCTCCAGCAAGTTACCTGACCCATCTAAACCCCAATTTCCTCATCATTAACATGGGGAAGAATAACATAGCAGGTTGCTGTGAATATTAAAACAATGTCAATAGAAAGCTTAGCACAGCATTAGGGCATAGTATGAGCTCCAAGCATGACAGCCATTGTACTTATCATGAGAAAAAGAGAAGCAGAGAGAGAGACAGGGAGGGAGAGAGAAATGCATGTGTTCTGGATGAGAGCTAGAATGAATGGGTTTAATTGGAAATACTGGGTGGCCACCAGGATGGAAGAGGAATCCTCTAGAGTAATGGAAAGAATTACTCTAATTTGCTTTGTTGTAAATT
This sequence comes from Eubalaena glacialis, assembly GCF_028564815.1. Lineage (NCBI taxonomy): Eukaryota > Metazoa > Chordata > Mammalia > Artiodactyla > Balaenidae > Eubalaena > Eubalaena glacialis. The sequence continues at coordinate 83,296,133 of NC_083730.1, forward strand.
GGAATTTTATACCCTAGATTGATTTAAAGTGGGGCATACTTACTCTCAAGCCCCGTAGGAGTCATGAGGACCCCACTGAAGATTCTAGAGCATCTATCCTGCCATCACTCACCACCACCCCCCACCCAGTGGTGGCTGAAGTTTGTGTCTCCTTAAGGATGGTTTGGTTGCAAGAATCCAAAACTGACTCAGTGAAGCCCAAGTAGAAACGGGTTTATCACAGGGAAACACCCCAGAACCCAAGTGCTCCAAATGGCCAGATGAAACCCTCAATTCTCCATAACTTCCAGATCTGCACCCCACCACTGATGCCCTGAATCTCCTTGCCCCAGTTCCACATTCCCAGAAGAGAGGACCTGACTGGCAAAGGTGATATGTAAACCAATTTGATGTAAACCAAATCCTAATTTAAATGCTCTGGGAGCCAGCCCCTTAAATATTTAATAGACGCTTAAAAAAAAAAAAAAAGAGAAAGGTGAGCACAAAATCCTTTGTGCCATGTGAACGATTAAGCCCTAATCACAGGCACACTTGCCATCCCTAGGCGGAAATAATGGATTTTCTGCCTGCAGAAAAGGGGCTGCCTGCAGATCCAGTCCTGTTATCTTCCTTCTTCCGATCAGCATGGGTAAAAGAGGGACTCAGGTAATCCCTGAAGTTTCCCAGGATTTGAATTCCCCCAAGCATGTTCCCATCATCCACCCATCTCAGCTGAGTTTATTTTAAATTTTTACTTTCAGCCCCGAACCCCAAACAGCAGCTGCTTTTTGCCTTCTCTGGCAGCGGCTGCCTTGGTACCCTGTTACCTCCTCCCCAAATAAGACATTTAATTAATTTTTTACTCCACTATTCCTAACAGCTCCTTCCTCTGCCCTTGAGCATTCTCCCTCAACCTCCCTTGGGTCAAACTCCTTCACTGAGAAATGAAACAGTCGTCCCAGACAAGACCTCCCTTCTCCAGCAATTTTATTCGAGGAGTAGGGCTCTGTGCTTATGGATCATTTCAGAGCTAGAAGTGAGGGTATTTGAAGGGGAAAGGAAATACCAGCAAACTCACCGGAGGCAGGGAAGCAAGGGGCTGGAGAGACCATGTAAACGAATGGTTTTGAATCCTTCAGGGGGACTGGGATGCCTTGAGAAGCTGGAAAGTTATGGATGCTTTTCCCAGAAAAATCATGCACATACAACAGCACCGGGGCCACTGCTTAATGGCAAGGCACCTTGAATTAGGGAAGGGAACCCTTTTCTCCGGGTGGACTTCAGCCCTCAACTTAGCCCCTTGACAGGGTATCCCTGTGCAGGCAGCAACTTGCACAATTGAGAGTGGTGGCCCTGCGTGGACTCCCTGCTGGATCGATCACCCCCTCTCCAATTTAACGTTCAACCCCTTCATTTTACTGATGGGACCCTGAGGCTCAGAGTGGGGAACTGACTTTCTCAAGGTCAGACGGTGAGTCAGGTACCTGGGATGAGAGTCTTGACGCTCAGCCTTTCTAACTTTATCCCCTGCACCCCACATACACAGACCCTTTCACCTACCTCCTGATTAAAGCCAAAGGATTATCCCCACTCTACTCAGAGGCAAAGCAACTGGTGTGGTAGATAAAAATCTGTTGTCTAAATATCTAAATTAAATCCTTGTAGAAGATGCTTGCATTGAGGTGTTGGTTAAACCCAGTGACCTCAAGCAGGGAAGAGCTATCCATCTTATCAGCACAGTCTGGGTTGAATGATCCATTTCCAACAGTGCAAGGAATGAAATCATGGAAAGGATAAGAGTCGGGATGGAAGGGGCGTGAGTCAGGGCTGGTGGCATTGAAAAAGTGCAGCTCAAGGGGGAAGGTTGTCCTGAAGAGGACCATTCAGGTGTGTTAAAGACAGGCCTGGCGTGAAAGCTCAAATGAATTGCCCAAAATAGATGAGATTTCTCTCGGTGGTAATTGCAAGCAGAGCTGGAGAAACGTTTTCTATCGAGAGCACAGGAAGGAAAGAGCTGGGGAAATAAAGAGGATTTTATCTTGGAGCCAAGAATGAGGAAAGGCTTTTGAAAAAAGGGGGGTGATTAAGCTCGTCTTTTTCAAAGAGAAATAGTCCTATTGGGTGGACAGGAAAAGGAGATACTGATCCCCCCACAGAGAGGAGCTATCATGGCACCAAGAAAGTGATTCACAGAGACAGTGGAGAGGAGCTGTGGGTTCCATTGGTTGTCTGGGGACCTTGCTTGTGATTCCTCTTTCTCAGCCTCAGTTTTCTTATCTGTACAATGGGTATGAGCGAACTTCTATAGGCAGCAACAGTGATGGATGTTACAAACTTAGCGTTGAGCCAAAGAAACCAGGCACAAAAGGGCATCTACAGTATGATTCCATTTATATTGTTGGGGCTCAGAGCAGTCCGCCCCAAAATATGCCACAAAGGCATATTGATTATTTTGAATTAAAGTTATTTTAAGAAATGGCCAATGCAAGAGGGACACTTTGGCCCTCCTTTCTGTCTCCCCAAAAGCAGGAAATAAATCTCTCACGTGCAAGATGCACTCCCTGCCTCTAGAGGTAGAAGGGATGCCCTTATCACTGGAGATACAGGGATGAGGAGCCCGTACAAACAAACCTTGTTACTTTTAAAATGTACTAATTCAAGCCCAGACTCTGTTTAGGTTCCTTACTAATTAAGCACCCAAAACCCAAGTTTCTTTGTCCTGTCAATTCCTCACAAATTTATTGTTTCTTTGTCTAAAAAGTATAAAAGCTGCCTGCTTTGGCCGCTTCTTAGGTCCCGTTTCTATGAGACCTTCACGTGCATGAATTAAAATTTGTGTCTTTTTCTCTTGTTAACCTGTCTTGTGTCAATTTTATTATCAGTCCAGCCAGAAGAACTCAAGAGGGATAGAGGGAGAAATTTCTCCTCCCCAACAATATTCAGCCCCAAGACAGGCAAAACTCATCTAGAAGTCAGAAAAGTCAGGAGAGGAAGATGAGAGAGTGACCAGGAGTGAGCATGGCGGTGGAGGGGGGGTCTGGGTATTGGAAAAATTCTGTTTCTTTAATCTGGTGGAAGTGCGTTGAGCTCTACCTTGATGATTTGGGAACTCTTCTGTAGGGCTGTTATATTTCACTTAGAAGTTTACTTAAAAAAAGAAAAAGAACTAACCTGTGCTCATAGAGGAGATGGAATCTGTAGGCAAATGACTACCTATAAATTCAAGGCAGACAATACAGGAGTTACGGAATTGAGGCAGAACAATCAGGAGAGAGCAGCTGATTTGTAGGTAGGGGAGGGGTGTACGTTCATCACCGTGTGGCTTCAGAGAATGAAGACTTCAGGGACGCCTTGGATCAGCCTGAGTAGACTGGAACCTCCCAAGGATCAGACAGGTGAGGGAGTGTGAGCACCACTGCCCCCCAGTGGCCACTGATGCTGGAATCCCTCTGCTAAAGGGCTGAGAATTCTGGCTTTTGTCCTGCCGCACTAGGGACACCATGCCTGGACTGAAGTTAGTAGAAAGGGACACGGTTGGGACTCAATCAAAAGAGGAGAACGCTTGTTTTCTTTCTCTTATATTGAAGCCTCCGCTCGACACTCTGGTGAAGACCTCATGTTTATTTGTTCATTTAAAAAACCCTTTTTCAAGACCCACTTTGTGCTGGGCACTGGTCCAGATGCTAGGGATCCAACCACAGCTAAGGTTATCATCCCATGGGGGCCAAGGTTCTAGGTGGCTGTTTAAGGCAAAGAGGTGATCTCCATGGGACTTCCTTCACAGGGAGAGTCCCTAAAGCAGCAGTAGAAATGTAAACCAGATGCCAGGCAGAACTTCCTGGCATCCTGACTGCATAATTAGTTGAATATCTACCTGATATGAAGGAGGGAAGCTTTACTGGACATAGATTTCATATATCATGGAGCTGAGTTGCTAGCCATTGCCTACGTAATATAAGCAGAGGGATTTTGAAATTTATAAGGCATTATTTTATTTATATATATATATATATATATATATATATATATATACATATATATATATATATATATGTCTCAAATGTGGGCCCAGAGAACCTGTGCGAGTTAAGGTGTATTCAGCTGCAGGTCCCAGAAAACACAATGGAAAATGGCTTAAATGATGAGGGAAATGTATTCTCCCACTTAACAGAAGTCCTGAGGGAGGGTAGGTTAATTGAGCAACTCAACTAGACCTCAGGTTTGGCTCTGCCATTCTCAGGGTGTTAATGATATTTTCCCTCCACACTGCAAGAAGGATGCAGCATCTCCAGCCATTGCATGCAGACACAATGAGACAGAGCATGCTCTCTCATGTACTATTTTAGGAATAGTACAATATGAATTCCCTCGAGGCCTCTCAGAATTCTATCACATGCTTATACCTAAGCCGTCACCGGCAAGGAGAATGGACTTTCCGTGATTGGCTTTTTGATTAATCAACATTCGTTCTGTGGTGCTGCCGAAGGGCCCAGCCTTCCCTAATGAGGCACACCCTCTTCCTCCAGCCCAAATGCCTGAACAGAATCAGGATTCTGGTTAACAAGGACACATTCCTGGATCACAACATGGAGAGCAACTGGGTGCCTGTGCAAAAGGATGAGACTGCCAACAGCTTAGTATTTGCTGGTGGGGTTATGTTTATTCCTCTCACTCCTTCTAGACCAACAGCTCCCCTAGCTGCCGGGGGGGACTATGACAGCCAAGATCCCATAAGGCATAGCAACTCCTCTGGTCCCCACTGAGAGCCAGATGATAAAGGGAAAGGTCACACGTCTCAGGTCACATGGCCAAGGGCTGCTTGTTGTGTCTTGGGGAAGCAGAGCTAGAGGCCTCAGCGTCATCCCAACAGCAGCCCACAGGCACTGAGCCCCTGGTGCGCGCTAGGCTCTGGTCTCCCAACTGGGCTGGCTTCTGGCCTCAAATTCTTTCCTGGAGTCTGGCCCCGCCTCACTCAGGGTTGCTGCTGGCTCATGGTGTATCTCTGTGCAGTCACCAAAGGTGCCCTCTCTAGGTGGTTGGATTCTGGCTGATGCAGCCTGACAGCTGGGCACACAGGCTGGTGGGAGGAATTCGGGCTGGGTTCAGCCCCTATAATCCCGCTAGGCTGAGCACCTTTGGGTGATTCATCAACTGCACACACACACAGAAGCGCTGCTCTTCACAAGCCCCGGTTTGGTGTGTATTCTACACCCAACCTCTCCTTGTATGTCCTGGCTGGCCCCTGCCTCGAGCAGGCAGCCTGTCAGCTTTGATCTTTTAATCCAGGATTTGCCAGAGCGTGATTGACGTGCATTTAAACTCAGCCTCCCTGGGGCCAAGACTTGTTCCTGTGGAAGCAGAGGGCGAGGCAGGCTGGCCAGGTCTCTGAGCTGGATCTTGGGGCCATTGGATCTTTTCTGATCCCTCTACATCCAAACCAGGCTGATGCTGGGGATGTAACTTGCATGTGTTTCAGGGCCCTATCAGGGACTCTCTGTGTCTTCCCAGCCATGTATTGGGGCCATAGGAGAAGGGGACCATTAGCTGTTAAACACTTACAGTGTGGCAGGTCCTGTCCTGGGTACTGGACAAATAGGAGAAATGAGAAGACATGGTCCTGCACCCTGCAGGCTTGACCCTCTGTGGAGAGGCACCTGAGTCAAAAGTTATAACATACACTGAGGAGTGATGGGGATCTGGGAAGAGTCTGGGTGTCCACGGCACAGGCATGTAATCCTGTGTATGTGTGTGTGTGTGTGTGTGTGTGTGTGTGTGTGTGTGTAGGGGGCACAGAAGGTAAAGATTTCCAGAAGAAATGAGACTTTAGTCAAACAGGGAGTGTAGAGATGGGGGCAGAGGAGCAGCGTGTGCAAAACCAGGGGGTAAGGGGGACCGTCTGTGTGGCAGGGTGGCCGGCACATCTAGTGCGGGGGGTAAGCAGTGAGAGGTGAGGCTGGATCAGATCATGGAGGTGCTCACTCTCGTGAGTCCAGGTCCTCCTAGAGGCAGATGCCGAGACAGGATTACATAAGGATTTTACTAGGGCAACTGCCCAAGAGCCAAATGGGGTGGGTGGGGGCAGGGAAGGCTGGGAGAGCATCAGACCTTAAACAGAGGAGAAAGGGGAGGAAGAAAGGTCGAGTGGAAGCATCCTAGCCTGCTGTGCAGTCTGAGGAAGTTTCAGCAAGGTTCCTGGGGGGCCCTCCAGCTAAAGTCGGCGGCCGTGAGCGGAGTTCCTCGCGTCCCTGCCTTGGTATCCCAGCCACTGATTCCGCAGAGGTCGGAGCTCGGCACTGGAGGCCTCGGGCGGTTATGCTCCCTCTGGCTGGAGGTCTGGGGATACATTCTCGTGACCCCCACATCTGGATTTGATTTTATCCTAGGGAGAATTGGGAGCCATAGAAGGTTTTAAGCAATTTATGTTTTTTAAGAAAATCACTCTAGTGGCTGTGCAGAGGATGGGGAAGAAGAGGTCGATAATATTATTCTTTTAAAGTGTGGAGTGGAGCAATTGCAGAGGTTCAAGAAAAACATGATGTGGACTGGACTTGGGGGTGATGGGATCTATGGAGAAATGGACAAATTGGAATTAAATTAAAGAGGCAGAATGCTTAGAACTTGGTTGATGTATGGGGGAGATGAAAGAAGGGACGGAAGGAGGAAGGGACAGAGGACACTATCACATGTCATTTATGTGCTGGATATAGTGTGTGGTACAATGGTCTCATTTAATTGCCACAGCAACCCTGTAAATTTGGTTCTATGTAGTGGCATTGGTGCACCCCCAAGCCAGCCACACAACCCAGGTGATAGGTCTAAACCAATCCCGTTCTCTCACCTGCAATTGTTTTAAGATGTTTTATATGTAACCCAGTCTAAGCTAATAAGACATAACGAGAAGTTTGCTGGGGAAATTTCAGGAAAGATTTCTCCTTTCTTAAGAAGGAGTCACATTTAAAGACAGTCTTTTTCTTTCTCTGGACATTCTGGTGTCTGGGTGGAATGTCTGGGACAGGCAGCCAATCTGAAATCAAGACAGTGCAGCCTGAGAGTACAGCCCTCACACCAAGGATGGGAGAGCAAAAATATGGAAAGAACCTGGGCTCTGAATGACATCATCAAGTCACTGAGTAAACCAGTCCTGGAGCCCACCTGACCACTGGGCTTCTTAGAATTCAGATCATATATTTCTTTATGATTTGCACCAATCTGAGTCAGGATTTTCTGTTTCTAAACTCAAGCACAGCATAATCCCTGTTTTACTGATAAAAAAATGGAATCTTAAAGTCACATAGCTGATAGATGGCAGTAAGGACACAATCCCAGGTTTTCCTACAAGATCACTTTCCTTTGTCAATGACAATTTTCCTCTTTGATGTCAGCTCGAATCACCTGATAATGATAAAGCTCAAGTTCTTACCCTGTATGATATTAGTATATGGGGCAATGAGAGACCTACAAGCATTAGTTGTGCCCTTGCTCTACACTCTGCACGATGCAAATCACTGTGGAGGGCATAAATGACCTAGATGTTAGCCCCGCTCTTAAAGAGTCTATGGTATAACTGAGGATAAATGAACATAATTGGAGACTAGAATAATCGATCACTTTTAAGGGTCACTTATTACATGGTAAACAATGGGGTAAGTATTCAACACGTCTTATCACAGATATTCCTCACAACAAACAACAGAGTATTTTCTTTTACTGTCATTGTCATCATATTACAGATATGGAGGCACAGAGATTACTAACTCACCCAAGACCACAAAGCTGGTATAAATGGAATTTAAGGCTTTCTGACTCCAGAGCCTGTACTCTTAACCACTATGCTACACTGCCTGCCCTAATAGACATTCATTAGTGCAAGGCAGCATCAAGCTGAGTGACAGATGTACAGGTTGATAGTAGTGAAGATTCTTAAACACATATGTGCAGGTGCTTTGCCCATGTTATTGCTAATCTTTAGTGGTTCTCAAACTTGAGCAATGAAATCACCTGGAGGGCTTGTTAAAAGCACAGATTGCTGGGACCCACCCCCAGTTGCTGATTCAGCAGATATGGGCTGGGGAAGTATCTTAGTATTTGCATTTCTAACAAGTTCCCAGGTGATACGGAATGTTTGGGGACCACACTGTGAGGGCCACTGCCTTAGAATGAGTCCCTCTGTAGATGAGGGATTACTATCTCTCATTACTATCCCCATTTTGCAAATGGAGAAAGTGGACTTATATTGGCAAAACTCATCTGCCCACACCTTACCGTGGGTAAGTGCTAGTCCCAGGATTTGAACCTGGTTCAGGCTGGGTCCAAAGTCCATGTTCTATCTGTTGCACCATGCTACCTCAAGATAGAAATGCATCTCAAACTCAGGAGGAAAGAAAACTGTGGGCTGGAATGCTTAGGGAAGGCTTCCTGGAGGGGGAGGAGGAGGAGACCTTGAAAAAAAATTGAATTTAAGTTGGCCATCCTAGGCTACAGACATGACCAAAGGAACACTTGACTTGCTGCGTTATAGCTGTGCAAACACTTTTGCCTTGAATTTCTGCGTAGCGGGAGGATTGCGGTGAGGACATGTAGTGAGGGTTGCTCCATAAAAGGAGGTCTGGGCAGAATAGTAGGAAAATAGCAGGGATCTGAGGGGCAGGAAGGAGCTGATTAAGGAGACCAACACCGAAAAAGGTAAACACAGGTGGGAAAACACTCTGCCCCATACCCAAAGGGGAGGAACAACTTACAGTATCTTTTTTCATGTGAGGGGATGGGTAGGCATTATACCAGCCCCATTCATTCCCTCGAGTGAGAATGAGCACCGTGGCTTGGGTCGCCTCCCACCAGCACCTGCTCCCTTATTACCATTCTGATGTCCTTAATCAAAGCAAAGGACAAGGACAGCGAGTTTTCCTTTGTCATTGATTGAGAAATGATAATGTTCTGTGATTGAAGCCACCGGGGTTGTTAAGCTTCAAGGAAACAGTCAACGCAGACATGAAGACACAAGCGTTGTGAGCAAACATTTCAAAAACGATATGCAAAAGAGAGAAGGTTTATTCTGTGTGGTTGCCAGGATTAGAAGTTGGACCAATCGGTGGGAATTCCAAATTAAGAAAGAGCATGCTAGCAATTCTTGATGTCATCCATTAATCCAGTCACTGAGTCATTCGACAGCCATCCACTAGGAGCCCACTGTGTGCCAGGGACTGTCCTAGGTGCTTGGTGAATCGAACAGAAATGCTTCTTGTCTTCACGGTTGGCCTGAATCCATCTTGTTAAAACTTAGGCTCTTTTGAAGTTGAAGTACTTTAAGTCCCTTGTCAGCGAGAGAAAATGTGGATAGTCACCAACTAACCCTTCTCCTACACCCCCATTTCTTCCTGCAGTGATAACATATGCCTTTGATGGTAATGAAATTTGCCAAAACCACATCACTCAAATCCTGTCTCCTCCAGGGAGTGGGAGCCTTGGATTCAATTGCAGACACGACATGGTCAGGGACACAGTAAGCAGGCTGTACCAAGTAGAGGGGGTAGGAACACATTCTGATGTAAGGGGATAATTCTCAGTGAGGGAGAGCTCCCAGCTAATGGCCCATCCCTCAGGGGCCCACACAGCTGTCCCAAGGCACTTCTGGGATCTGGGAGAGAAAATCCATCAGCCATTCACCAGGAAGCTGGGGAGCCTTTGGCTTTCTAATAGAGTCATTAGCTGGGTAACAGACGAAACTGAACAGCAGACAGAAGGGCAGAGGTAACTGAAACAGGAGAGAAAAATACATGGTGAGTTTCCACATTCTTTCAGAACACATGTTTTCCTCAAAATTCCCTTGACTGCCGGGCACCATGAAATATCTCAGAAGCCAAGGGATTTGTAAATAGCAACTCAAAGAGCCTAGGGTATACCACAAGATGAGAAAGAATCTATCCACAAGGGAGGGTTGACAAATTTCCAGAAACCAGCAAGCTAATCCGCAGAGCTGTTGATGATATCACAGGGCACTTAACAAATACACTCCCAGTGATTCTGTAAACCCAGGAAATCAGGCAGAATGATTTGTGAGAAACAACCGTCCGCGTTCTAAGCCGGAAGTTTAGTTCTGGTTTAGGAATTTATTCCGTTGTTGACTTGACTTGTATTAATTAACCTTGCTTTCTGATCATTAAAAATAATATATGTCAGTTGCAGAAAGTATAGAAAGAAAGAAAATAAAAATCACTCCAAATCCCATAATTTAAAGATAAATACGGTTAACTTTTTATTGATATCCCTGCAGTCTTTTTCACCTGCATATGTGTACATCTCTCTCTATTGCAAAATTAAAACCATACTTCCATAGTTTTATAAACTGTTGTTCTCACTTAACAATATGTCATGAAATTTTCACGAGGTTTTCCCACCATATTGAAAACTGTTTTTTGCGATTACTATTTTTTAATGTCTATACTGTATGAGTACATTAGGTTGAGACATAAAATTAGTGATATTTGACCTTTTTTAACCTATAAAAATGGCAACTTCATACGGTTCACCTGTATTATAATTGATTTTTCCAGCCTGATACTCATTGACATTTAGACTGTTCCCAAATGTTCTCAATTATAAAAATTTTGCAGTGAACTTCTTTGTGTCCAGATCATTGCACACATCCACGATTATTTTCTGATGGTAAATCCTTATGCACTAGTTATGTACTGCTGTGTAACAAATTAACATAACGCAAATTTAGCAGCTTAAACAACACACAATTTTTTAGCTCACAGTTTCCACGGATCAGGTTTAGCTGGGTCTTCTGCTTCAGGATCTCTCACAAGGCTGCAATCTTGGTGTAAGCCAGAGCTGGGGTCTCATTCAAAGCCTCGACTGGGCCAGCTAGGATCTGCTTCCAAGTTCATTTAGGTGGTTGTGGGCAGGATTCAGCTCCTCGTTAGCTGCAGACCTGATACCTCCCTCAGTTTCTTGCCACGTGTGCTCCTCCATAGAATGGCTCACAGCGTCGCAGCCATCTTCATTAGAGCCAGCAAGGGGAAGAGTCGGCTTGCCAGATGGAAGTTACAATCTTATGTAACTTAATCACAGACATTACAGCCCATCACTCTTGTCATATTCTGTCTGTTAGAAGCAAGTCACAGGTCTATTTTGCAGGTTGGGTTCCCTGGGAAACAGGATCTGAGATGGAGATTAGATGCAGGGAATTTACGATAAATGACTTCGGGGTCAAGTGACACTTGTGGAAAGGAAGGGAAGGGAAGGAAGCAGGATGCACAGAGGGAAAAGTTAGTCTGCCAAGAAGTCTCAGTGGAGACCTCAGCTGACCCCACAGAGAGCTCTGAAGCAGAGAGGACCCTTCAGAGTTGTCTGGAGTTGGGGGCAAGAGGATGAACCTTTATCTCCCACATCAATCATTGGATGCAGGCTGCCTTAGGAAGAGGCAGGCTGCCTTAGGAAGAGGCAGGCTGCCTTAGGAAGAGGCAGGCTGCCTTAGGAAGAGGCAGGCTGCCTTAGGAAGAGGCAGGCTGCCTTAGGAAGAGGCAGGCTGCCTTAGGAAGAGGCAGGCTGCCTTAGGAAGAGGCAGGCTGCCTTAGGAAGAGGCAGGCTGCCTTAGGAAGAGGCAGGCTGCCTTAGGAAGAGGCAGGCTGCCTTAGGAAGAGGCAGGCTGCCTTAGGAAGAGGCAGGCTGCCTTAGGAAGAGGCAGGCTGCCTTAGGAAGAGGCAGGCTGCCTTAGGAAGAGGCAGAGCTTTGCACTCTGCAGTGGGGGCAATCCCTGATAGGGCTGGCAGCTGAGTGTGGTCTGCTGGCAGGACTTCCAGGGTCTGGGAGAATACACCCTTCGCTCTTAAAGGTGAATCTGGGCAGGGCATCCCAACCTCCACCAGTTTGGGGATTTATTTTTTCATAAATTATCCACCTATGTTCAAGAATCTTGTTCATGCTTCAGAAGGAAAAACATCTAATACATATATATTACTACTAGACTTACTAATTTTTACCTACTTAATTTTTTGAAGTATGTTAAAATATTCTAATAAAATTATGATTTGGGCGTTAGATATCTATGGTTTATTTACTACTCATTATAAGTTTGTATCCTTAAACACCATCAGTCATATCCCCCCACACGCCATCCCCTGCTAACCACCATTTTACTCTCTGTTTTAAAATAGGTTTGACTTTTTCAGATTCCACATATAAGTGATATCATACAGTACTTGTCTTTCTCTGTCTTATCTCACTTAGCATAATATGCTCAAGGTTCACCCATGTCATTACAAATGGCCTGATATCCTCCTTTCTAATGGCTGAGTAATATTCTATTGTGTATATACATTATTTACTCATCCATAGATGGGATTTCAGGTTGTTTCAATATCTTGGCTATTGGGAATAATGCTGCAATACACATGGGTGTGCATATATCTTACTGAAATCCTGTTTTCATTTCCTTTGGGTGTATACCCAGAAGTGGAATTGCTGGATTGTATGGTAGATCTATTTAAAACAAATTTTAGGAACCTCTGTATTGTTTTCCATAGTGGTTGGACTAATTCAGAGTGCTATTAACAACGTGTAGAGGTTCCCTTTTCACCACATCCTTGCCAGCACTTGTGATCTCTTGTCTTCCTGATGATGGCCATTCTAACAGGTGTGAGGTGATGTCTCATTGTGTTTTTTTAAAAAATAAATTTATTTATTTATTTGTTTGTTTATTTATTTATTTTTGGCTGTGTTGGGTCTTTGTTGCTGCACGCAGGCTTTCTCTAGTTGCGGCGAGCGGGGGCTACTCTTTGTTGCGGTGTGCGTGCTTCTCACTGCGGTGGCTTCTCTTTTGCGGAGCACGGGCTCTAGGCGCGCAGGCTTCAGTAGTTGTGGCACGCGGGCTCAGTAGTTGTGGCTCGTGGGCTCTAGAGCACAGGCTCAGTAGTTGTGGCGCACTGGCTCAGTTGCTCCGCGGCATGTGGGATCTTCCCGGATTCTTAACCACTGCGCCACCAGGGAGGTCCCTCATTGTGGTTTTAATTTGCATCTCTCTGATGATTAGTGATGAGCATCTTTTCATGGGCTTGTTGGCCATTTTGATGTCCTCTTTGTTTTTTGTTTTTGTTTTTTTAAATTTATTTTGTTGACATATAGTTGATTTACAATGTTGTGTTAATTTCTGCTGTTCAGCAAAGTGATTCAGTTATACATATATATATATATTCCTTTACATATTCTTTTCCATTATGGTTGATCATAGGATACTGAATGTGGTTCCCTGTGCTATACAGTAGGACCTTGTTGTTTATCCATTCTCTATATAATAGTTTGCATCTGCTAATCCCAAACCCCTAATCCCTCCCTCCCCCACCCACCCTCCCGCTTGGCAACCACACGTCTGTCCTCTATGTCTGAGTCTGTTTCTGTTTCGTAGATAAGTTCATTTGTGTCATATTTTAGATTCCACACATAAGTTGTATCATATGGTATATGTCTTTCTCTTTCTGACTTACTTCACTTAGTATGATAATCTCTAGGTCCATCCATGTTGCTGCAAATGGCATTATTTCATTCTTTTTATGGCTGAGTAATATTCCAGTGTGTATATGTAGCACATCTTCTTTTTGATGTCCTCTTTGGATCAGCGAAGTTTTCTTCACTATATCTTGGTTCTCGTGCCTCTTCTTCTCATTCTACAGTATTGGATGTTGTGGATCCATCTTTTGTGTCTCTTCGTTTTCCTTTTTCATTTACATGTTTCTGAATTAGGGGAGATTTTCTTGAGCTTATCTTTACATTTTAAAAAATCTGATCCTTTGTAATATGCAGTCTACTATTTTAATGCTTCTGTTGCAATTTTATTTTTAACTCAGCCAATATGTTTTTCATTTCCGTGGCATTTTCCAGATTTCTTAGGCACCCCTCTCAGATTATCTCTTCTAGCTACATAGATACAACACCCTCTTTCATCTTATCAAGAAAATTTCTGAATTTTTCTCCTTGTAGTAGCTCTATATTGTTGAGTCTTCTTTATCATCTTTTTCTAAACTTTGAGTCTTTTCATATAGCCAAACATTATTCTCTGTTTTTTCATGCTTATAGAGTGAGGTACATGCTTATCATAAATTGGAAGCTTGTACAGGTTCTAAGAGGTATTTAGTAGATCTTTGATTGGATATATCAGGCCAGATGAAGGGAAAAGGGAAATGTTTAGATTTATTGCAGTTTGCCTTTTCCTTTTCATAGATTCAGCCGCTTGGAGAGATAAGAGAGGTAGCTAGGGCCAAAGATATCTTTGGTGAGGAGTTTTGCCTGTGTGAAAGATTTTCTTGTTTGTGGGGAAGCCAGAAATGGTCAGCAAGATCTCAGCAGTGCCCTGCCTTTTCTCACACTCCAAGTATGAATCAGTGCTACTTCGTGTGGCCACTGGCTCCACTTCAATTTCCAGAGGTACCAGTGGGTTCCAAAATTATCCCCTGATGATTTTGTGGCCCACCCTGGCTCCAGCAGGTGTTTGTAAGGTCCAGCCAGACTCTCTTCCTTTGCTTCCAGACCCGTTGTTCTGAGCACACAATGGCCTGTATCTGAGCCTGGGCCTTCTTCCATGCGTTCCCTGTCAACCCTACACCTTGCTGATGTTCTTCAATTTTCCTCTGGCTTGTGAGGGTTGCCTTTCCTCAGCTTCTAGCATAAACAGCAGGTCCCGTGGTTGAATAAAGGAAGAGGACAGTTTTCTCTCTGTGTTTGTAGTCTGTTGGTCATCTCAGTGGCAGAGTAGGGACCACAAGTGGAAGGAGATGGATAACACCTTTGGGGAGTTCCTGATTGCCAGTTTGATTGTGAATAGTGCTCAAGCAAGTAATTGTCCAAGTTTAAACGGAAGGAAAGAGGGAAAGAAGCAGTTGAATGCAGAAAGGCAAGGAAGACAGGGGGAAGGACACAGGACAGAAAGGAGAACGAACCTACAGAATGGTCTGTGCTGCCCGCTTGTGCCTTATGATACCTCACATTGCTGTAGCCAACTGTGTCCAGGGTTGCTAGAGTGGTCCCAGATTCTCCAGTGGTATTTGAGGAACATGTTGATGCTATGGATGCTGTTCTGGGTGAGCTCTTTTCACTTCTGCCACCCACTCTTCTGGGGAAAGAGGGCACCCCCAAATTTTTTTTGGTCTCATTCTCAAAAGGTCTTAGAAATTGTTTGTGGTGGGAGCAACAGGGGATATTGAAGGCAAGGGGGATATCCTCGCCCCCTGCTGGTGAAAACAAGAAGTGACTGCACCTCTCTTTCTTGGGTAGCTCACCATTTTGGTGTTTCTTGGTCAAATGGGAATGCGAGGCAGAAGGGGAAAGGAAGGGAGGGAAGGAGAGGGGTAGGGACACACACACACACACACACACACGGAGACAGAGACAGGGACAGAGATCTCAGAATGCATGCCACCCAGATTGCAAAAGGCCATACTGTATAAGGGGAAATATACCCTGGGAGTTAAGGACCAATATCAGAAAATAGATTTTTCTATCCCGAATGCAAAACAGAAAGTAGGGGTCTTGTGGGTGAGGCAGGAGGGGAGACTAGGAGCTAAGGAGAGAGAGAGGGCACCACTAACCCTTCCGAACGAAAATTGGATTTCTGTTGAATGTTTTATAGATGTCTGTTTGCCTCCCCATCACATTACAGTCTGGGTGAAAAATTATCCCAGGCCCACCAAGGAAAATAGAGCTGCGTGAATCAAGATTCTGTTGCCAAGGGCCATGTTTTCACATGGAATTTCTCCATGGGTCAACATGGTTGATTTATTTATATGTGTACCCTGCAGGTATCTATTAGGCCTTCCACACTGTGTTCACCACAGGGACAGCTGGCTTGTATATGTGTTGCCCAGGCACATGGTGAGACCCCTGCAGTACATTTGCTAAAGAGAAGGAGAAAGAAGACGTGAAAGTGTATCTGGGCTGCTTCTGAACCCTCAAGACCTGAGTCCAGGGCTGGTGATTGAGACACCTGGGTTCCCATTCCAGCTCCATCCATTGCTGGATACATAAACTTGGGCAATAGCATCATCTGGCTGAATCTCATTTTCCTCAACTGTAAAATGAGGGTAGTTGCATTCTCTGCTGGTCCAGTAGGTCAATGAAGTATGATTGTGGCTGAAATACTGTAGGAGTGACTAACTGGGGCAAGCGTTAATAATACTATTACATGCATCTACTTAATTCATTCAACAAACATTTATTCAGCAGCTATTGGGTTGGCCAAAAAGTTCCTTTGGGTTTTTCCGTAACATCTTACGGGAAAACCCAAGTGAACTTTTTGGCCAACCCAATACTATGAGCCATGCGCTTTGACAGGTGCTGGGGACACAGCTGTGACCAAGGTGAGCCCCACCACTGTCTCTGCTCACTCACAGTCCAGTGGCTAAGCAGATAATTAACCTTTCTCCCCTGCCTTGCTTGCATCCTTGCTTCTTTATTCTCGAAATTCAAATCATTTACCAAGATTTCTAGGTGTTTGTTTTTTCTCATTCTTTGTTCCCGGAATTTGCTGAGTCTATTTGATTTCCCAACAGAAGTTGTTCCTCAACTCAGCAAAGTTTTCTTCATTATTTCATCATGCTCTGTTATCTCCTGTGTCCTGAATTCATGCTCTGCATTTCTTCTTTTATCCGCTTCATTTGCACGTCTTCCTGGACTGCCGCGAGAGGGTGGTGTCCCCGGGAATTTGCTAATAGGAACTCCTGCTGCCCACTTAGACCCAGTTTATTTTCAGCTCCCCCTGGAAAGCCATTACGATTCTCCCTCACCTTCTCTGAAGACAGGAGCCCAGAGGGTGAACAAGGAGGAGCTGAACTGGCCTCTCAATATCCAGCTGTTTTCTTGATAACGAGCCCCAGTGATTGAGAGAGAGTAGGTCTCTTCCGCCTCCGTCCTCCATCCCAGCACTCCAAGTCCAAGAGCACAGAGCAGGAAGCTGAAGCAGTTAAGGAGGTCAGGGGCGGACTTGGCTCAAACACAGCAGGCTAACGATTCTCGTCACCAACCAGCACCACAGACGCTCCTCGTTCTTCTGTCCACTCCCCTCGGAACACAGGAGAAAAGGCCACGAAACAAGATTGGTGACGCTGTGGTCAGCGGTGACACACTGCCCAGCACCAAGAAGGCCCCATTTATGTTATGGCCAAGGTAAAGTGTGTGCCCTTGAGAGCACCCGGGAGTGTCTCCTGGTGGGCCTGACTGGAGGAGTCCCTGAGTGATGAGATTAGGGGTGACTTCAAATTTTTTTACATGTTTCAAATGTTCTATAATTTTCATGTTTTATGACTTATTATTATTACTTGTTTAAGGGGCTTGGGATGTCACTCATAACTTCAAAGTTTGAACCAGCGTTCAGGGTGACCAAGTGGCCCCAGTTTGCTCAGGATTTTCCCAGTCTGCTCAGGATTTTCCCAGTCTTTGCCCTGAAAGTTCTATACCAGGGAACCCCCCTCAGTCCCAGGCAAACCGAGACGGTCGGCCATCCAACCAATGTGATGTGTAAGCAGTGTGGCAGGTAAATAACCACAGGAAAACCAGAGTACTGATGTGAATAGCCAGGGCTGAATTTGGGAAAGCTGCAGGAGAAAAGGTGACCTGGCTCTGAGGCTCAGTGAAGACGTTCATCTTTGACACCTGCACTAAGTGCTGGACCTTGAGAGCCACCTTTTCAGATGTGGCTGGAGAGTGTGAGAGAGCTTTTCTCACCCACGCAGACACGGCGGGAAGAGACAGCCTGTAGAGCACGCGCATTGTCTTTGTACACAGCGACCCCCCCCATCCCAGTAAAGCACGACCTAGTTATTTCCCTACTCTGACCAATTGGACTGACAACATTCACCCAGAAAGGAGTGAATTTGGGAGTGGAGAGGAGGCCAGAAGTGCTCCGTATAATTTTACAGGAATGGAGAGAGAGTGGGGGAAGCCACCTCCCCTAAGGGGCAAGGCATAAATGTGAGGACGGGGGAAAGACACCTGTCCCAACATCAGTAGCAGTACGAACAATAGTAACAGTGGCTACTCTTTACTGATTTGCTCGTTGTGATCAAGGCATCGTATTAAGCTTCGTACATATATTAGCTTATTTGATCGTCGTAATAATCCTCATTCTTCGAGGGGATTTCGTTTTAACCTCCATCATTCAAAGGAGAAAACTGAGACACACAGAGGTGAAACCATTTGCCTAAGAGATAATAAGTACAGAGCTTGGATTCAAATCCAGTTCTCTCTGGGTCTAATTAGGTGATCTGGGTTATAGTCAGAAATCTAAATCTGTGTGACTTTGTTGGAGCCCCTTAAGGTGTCTACGCTTCAGTTTCCTCATCTGTCAAGTGAGGATAATGTCCCCTGACTATCTTACAGAGATATTATAAAGATGCAGTGAAATGGTAGCTGTGAAAGTACTTTCCTAATCTTACTCATATAAGCTATTTTTACATAATTTCTATAATATCAATGATATTTCAATTCAAGAATAAAACAACAAACCATACAACTTCAAAAGACAGCCCCGTGATATGGAGCCCATGAACGTTTAAAAAAATTTTTTTTTCTAGTGGGAGAAAGAGGAAAGCTGCTTTCTGCTTGCTCCCTACTGAATCAAATTCACTCGTAAGTTTAAGTGCCAGCAATAGTGTTGGACATTTCTAAGCTGCACTCAGGAAAGTAAAGTGATAGGGTGAAGTCTGTCCCCAGACCAAAATCCCTGTTTACTTCAGCTTTTGTGAGATGCCTGTGTGTACTGAGGGGGATCTGAGGTGCAATGTGTACAAATGGAGCCCAACCAATGCCTCGTTTGGTTCCTGATTGAAAATCCTCTAGTGTTGAGACTTCCATCTGCAAAATGGGAATAATGGGATGGAGGTGATTAGACGCTCTGGATTGTGGTCTGAGGGTAAAGAGCGTTCTCAGTGAGAGGAGAGAGAGTGAATAACAGCCATCAGAGCGAGCTGAGATCTATCTGCTCAGCTTGGCTTGGCTCCACCAGGGGTCTTGCTTCAAGGCAGGGAGGTGGGACCAGATGGTCTCTTCAGGATCCTCAACTCTAGGAATCATTGACATCATTCAACAGCATTGGCCATGAAACTGTAGACTTCAGAAGCTAGGAGTGACCTTGGAAATTGCTTGGTCCAGAGCCTTCATTGGGCAGGTGACAAGCGCTTAGAGAGACTCCAGGACTTTCCCAGAGTAGTCAGTGAGCGGCAAAGCCAAAAACTAGAGCTCAAGTCTCTTGACTCCGGGTTCAGCTCTCTTTTCATCTGACCAACTGCCTAGAATGTAGTTGGAATCCCAGGTTGGGGAAGCAGGCTGTGCGCTGGGTGGGTGGCTGGGTGAAGCAGGCAGAGCTGGCGAGAGAGGGAAGGGGAAAGCGTCTGAGGATGAAGAAAGGAAGAGAGAAGACTGAGGAGGAAGGGGAGAGGTGGGGCGGGAACAAGAGAAGGCAGCACGAGAAACGGGATTTGCAGCAGTAAATACGAGGGATGCTACGGAAATTACTTTTTGAATGGCATTTAATTGGTTTATTAGTGTAATTCAGTTGCAGTTTGATTTGATTCAGACCTCTGATGTGAGTGATCCACCGCCCACCAAGGACACTGCCAGCCTTTGCAGACAGGAACAAACAGCAGGCCCTGGGGGGGTGGGGGTGGGTGATGCAGGATGAGAGAGGGAGGGAGAGGAGGGCGGATCAGGAGGGAGGATGCGTGGAGGAGAGGAAAAGTCGGGGGTGGGGGAGAAGAAAGGAAAAAGGAGAGGGAGGTGGAGAGAGGAGAGGGAGAAGAGAGATAAGAGCTGAGGAAAGAGAGGCGATGGAGAGAAAAAAGATAAAGGACCAGAAAGAAGGCTGGAGATGGATGGGTGAGAGAGGAGTGGGAGGGAAAGCGAGGAGCCGGGGGAGACTGAGGGGAGAGCAGAAATGAGGGAAAAAATAAACACAGCAGAGGGGAGGTCAGGGAGACCTGGGAGACTGAGGAAGTCAGAAGGGGACGGAGGATAGATGCTCAGACAAGGAGAGGCAAAGAGAAAGAATGAATAAGAGAGAGAGGGCAAGGGGGGGAAGAGAAAAGTCTAGCGGAAGAATGAACTGCAAACACCCGCACCCACCCCTGCGCTCAGAGCCGTGTCATGGGCACATCTCCTGGTACCCCTGAGGACCCATGGGCTGGACATGTTCTGGACTCCTGACGCTCGGGTGGCCCCAAGGGCCTGCCACGCCCCAGGTTATTTTCCAGTCTCCTGAAAAGGAAATGCTTCTAGGTCACTGGTGCTATCTCCATCTGCATGACGGGTCAGAGCACAGCTGAGCAGCTCCTTGTGGGCACCTCGGGAGATGAGGAAGAGAGATGAGGAGGAGGTCGGGGCCGGGGAGGCATACTGGTAGCATCTCAGAGCCTCAAAGACCCAGAGCCTTTCACAGATGGGGAGATGGGGGCCCAGGGAGGAGAACAGAGTCAGAGGCAGAGTTTCCCAGGCTGCTTGTCCCTCCTCCCTCAGGGCTCAGGGCTGGAGCTCCCACAACAGGCCATGGAAAGAGTATCGTGCGGTGGCTGTGAGCACAGGCTCTGGACCCAGACTCAGTCCTGCAGACTTGGCCAAGAGTCTTCACCTCTCTGAGCCGCACTTCCTGCAAAATGTAGATCAACGTTGCCCTGTGTCATAAGGTTGCCGCGAGGCACCACAGAGATAAAAATATGTGGGGAGTATCTAGAAGAAGCCGGGCACATACTAAGTGCTTGATATGTTATGATTTTCATTATTAATAAAAAGAGGGCACTGAGATGCCCAGCAGAGCTGGGAAGATTCTCCTTAGCTAGAATTTGAGAAACGCAGTATGGCACTGTGGTTATGATATAAACCCTGTAAACTGGAATGCCTGGGTGGAGATCCCAGTTCTGCTATTTATGAACTTGGGCCAGTTAAATACCTTGCTGTGCCTCAGTTTCTTCATCTTTGAAGTGGGAATGACACCAGTTCCTACCTCATTGGATTGTTCACGAATATCAGATGAGATGATACAGAGGAAATATATCAGGGTCTGAGCCATAGTAGGTGTTAGATAAAGGTTAGCTCTCATTATTAATGTCACTGGGCTCAGCTATATGCATGTGGGGACCGAGGACCAAAAAGTAGACACACCCATAGTCACGAGCAGTTGGTGCAGAGGTGGGCTCTGGACCCAGACCTGCCTGCGGGCTCAAGATGTCCCAAGACTCCAGAATCCTGGGCAAGGCATCTTCCCACATGCCACACTTCCCCAGGGAGAAGACCTCCCACCCCACTCCATCCCCACTGCCAGCACCCTGTAGCTTGTTCCTTCTGAATTAACCCTTAGCCTCATCTTTGATGCAAATGCCTCCTTTTGAGAAGGAGAAAGAGCTGAGTGAGTTGCCATCCAGACTTTGGAACTCCCAGGCCTTTGTCACCACCGCCCAACCCCACTCACGCAGAGACAGACACACTCAAGCACACACACAGACCCACCCTCCATCTCCATCTGTAGTTACAGAAGCCGAGTCAACGTGGCTGATGGTAATCGGCGGGGAACACAGGCTGGATTTACTCTAATGCTGATGCCAGGGACCTGTAATTTTCATCAGTGCCACGGGACTTTTCTTAGAACTGAAAAATGCACACACAGCTAATGAGTTGTAATTCTGAAGCGCTCCTGTCTTGATTGGGGCTAATTATTTTTATAAAGAAAAGAATTAACAATCCCAGTGACCCACCGAGGGGGAAAAGAGGCCTGATTTGGGCACCATTAATTATCCCAGGGCTGGTTTTCAGGACCCCTTTATCTCCTCCCAGCCCAGCCTGGACAGAGGGAGGGGGAAGCAGAGTTCCTGTCTTTATTCCCATTATACCCCTGGGGGAGCAGGAGGAAAGTACAAGTGTGACCCCTTAGCCAGGGAAAGGAGATCTCTTGGCTTCTATCCACATTGAAGCTCATCCAGGGAACCTTGGATCTGGAAGGGACCCTGGAGCCCTGGGGTAAGTCTGGAGGTCTGGCTCTGAATTCCAGCTGTGTGACCTTTAGCAAGTTACTTAACTTGTCTGTGTCTCAGGTTGTCATCAGTACCTGGAAAGATCATTGGACAGATTAAATGAGACAACCCGTGAAACATCCTAGAGCTAATGACATAAGTTATTTTCATAAATGATTCAGAATCCAGTCTCATCATTGTTCAGTGAAGGCCCAGAGAAGGGAGAGAACTCGACCAAGAACGCACAGTTTGTGGAAAAACTGGGATCAGAACCCAGGTCCCTTTGGGGTCTGTTGTTACTGGGTTTTTTTGTTTGTTTTAAATTTCAGCATGGTGCCTAAACTCTTTGTTATCCAATCTCTCTTGAAATATCCAGAACAATGAGAATATGGCATCTCTTTAGCCTAAATAATCTGGATACTGTTTGGTTTCTATTTCACAGGTGAAAGGAAATAGCATAGCCTGGAGTATAAAATGTGAGGATTCTGCACTCACACAGTTCCGTGGTTTTTGGCTTAGTTATGCCATTTTCTTGCTAGACCATGAGCAAACCTCTGAAGACATCTGTTCTCAGTTTTCTTATCTTTAAAGTGGGGATAATTATTGAACCTATCACATATTTCATGGGATAATGTCCTAATGTGACATTTAGCAAGTAGGTATGTCAGTCATCTATTGCCACAATAGTGCTGTGTAACAAATCACCCCAGGACTCAATGCCTTAAAACGTTAATCATTTATTCTCACTCATGCATCTGCAGGTTGACTGGGAATCAGCTTGTTTAGGTTGAGTCTAGCCGGGCTTGGGTTCAGATCTGCTTCATATGCCTTCATTTCCTTGGACCACTTCCCAGGACAAATTCTCATATGATGGTCGAAGTGCAAGAGAGACAACCAGAGACACACAATGCCCCTGAAGGCCTAAGCTTGGAACACTGTCACTTCCTCCCACCCTCCACTGGCCAAAGCAAGTTACATGGCCAATCCCAACACCAATGGAGTGGAGAAATAAGCCTACCCCTAGTAGGAGGAACTACAAAGTCACATGACAAAGGGAGTGGACACAAGGAAGCAAGAAGAACAGAGAACAGTAATACAATCTGCCATAATATACAATAAATGCCAGCAATTCCTAGACAAATGTTTGAACTCAACAGCTTGAATACTGCCTTATGTGTGCATAGCACTTTGCAGTGTTCAAAGTCTCCCTTTCTCAAATGTTCTGGTATGTTACCCTCACCACAGTGCTGTGAAGCAAGAGTTAGAACCCCCATTTTACAGTTGGGGAAACTGGAGATTAGAGAAATAACAGATGGAGCTTGCCCCAGATCATACACCTGGAGAGGGTGGCAAAGCCAGACCCGAATCTGGGTCCCCCAGCTCAGTCCCAGATCAAGGCTGGATCCATGACGTCATACGGAAGGAGATGATTCCCAGTGGCCGTTAGCTTTCTTCTTCTTCTTTCTAGAGTCAAATTATCAAGACCTATTCAGCCAGCCCATGTGATGGAGCTAAAGGAGCTAGATAGAGCAGCAAGAAAAGGCATGTATTGTGAGCTGATGGGGTTATTCTCACTCTCTGCCAACAGTAGAGTTCTCCAAAGGCCTCCTGGTGTTTAAGAGCATGGGAACTGCAGGCAAAGAAAACTGGGCTCAAATCCCACCTGCCGCTTCCTTGTTATTTGACCTTGAATGGGGGACTTGACTTCTCTGAGCCTCAATTCCTTACCTGTAAAATGGGCATCATAATAATAGCTGTTGCATAAAGAGGTTGTGAGGACCCATTCATTCAAGAAATATTTACTGAGTACCTACTATGTGCCGGGCACTGTTCTAGATGTTAGAGATGTAGCAGTAAACATAAGAAAGTCTTTCCCCTCATGGTGCCTAAGTTTTAGTGGAAGGAAAGAGGCCATAGATTGATGTGCAAGTCAATACACTTGGTGGGGAGAAAAATGAATCAGGGAAAGGGGGTTAGGGAAAGCCTGGCATTGGGTCCCGGGTTACCTTGTATTGATACATCTGGTGTTTAAGGCAAGCCTCACTGATGAAGTGACACTCGAGCAAAGATTTGAAGGAAGTGTGGGAACAATCCAGGTGACATCTGGTGGGAAGGCATCCCAGGCAGAGACATGCAAATGCAAAAGCTTTGAGGCAGGAATACATTTGGCCAGCCATGGGTACAGCAGTTTGAAAGAAGAAGAGAATAATGAGATTAGAGAGTCAACAGGGGGCCAATTTGTGTGATGAGTTTTGGTGATTCTAAGGACGTTGATTTTTACCTTGAATGAGGTGGGAAGCCCAGGTTTGAAAAAAGGAATGACACGGTCTGATTCCCATTGAAAGGAGTCAGATCAGGCTGCAGGGGGAAGAGTAGACTTATGGGAACCAGAGCAAGGATTTAAGGAGATAATGCATGTGGAACAGTTAGTACAGAGCCTGATGTGTTTTAAACGATCGGTAATGTATTAGTCAGCTCCAGCTGCTATAACAAAAGACCACAGACCAGGTGGCTTAAATAACACAAATTTATTTCCTCCCAGTTCTGAGCCTAGAAGTCCAAGATCAAGGTGTTGGCAGGTTTGGTTTCTTCTGAGGCCTCTCTCCTTGGCTTGCAGACAGCCACCTTCTTGCTGTGTCCTCCAATGACCGTCCCTCAGTCTGTATGTTGTCTGTGTCCTACACTCTTCTTATAAGGAAAACAGTCATATTGGATGAAGACCCACCCATATGACCTCATTTTACCTGAATCACCTCTTTAAAGGCCTTGTCTCCAAATACAGTCAGATTCTGAGGTACCATGAGTTAGGACGTTAGCATATGAATTGGGTGTGGGGGACACAATTCAGCCCATAACAAGCAGTAACAGTAGAAGTAATAATAAATTCTTCTTCTCCTTATACCCCAGCTGGGGTCTCTCTTATCTATGCCAATCACACACTCTTCATATCTGAGCCTCACCTCTCCGGGTCTGACACAGGCTTTGAGCTTTTTCTCAACCCGCCCTCCCCCCCAAGTCTTTGGTCAACAAATATTTATTAAGCACATACTTGGTGCCAGGTACTGGGATACTGTCCTGATCAAGTTCAGTCAGGTGGTTTAGTTGTTCTTGACTTGACGTGGTTTTCAGAACCGTCACCGTCTTTAACAGGCTGTTCTGGATCTGTTCTGGGGATCCTTTTGGGAAGTATTTGCTGATCACCCACCTGTGCCAGGCACTGTGCCAGGCTCTGGTGATGACAGTGATGAGCAAGACAGGGCTCTGCTTTCAAAGAGCTCTTAGGGATCTGTTCAGTGTAGCTAATCACACAAACAAACCCATCGTGACACATGAGTGGGTGTTAATCAGTTTTCCTCTTGAGATAACAAATGCGTCCTTTGGAGACCTTGCAACTCAGTGGACTGCATGTGGTGGGTTTCAGGCAGAGGGACAGGCTTGTAGAGGAGATATCCCTTGGCATGCAAGCTGAAGGCACACGCTGTCTTGTATACTAGCTTACTTGAAGGTATCTACCAGTTGGGTGAGACCAGGAGTCATATTGCCATTTTTCAGTATAGATCAAGTAAGGGGCATTGTGGCTGGCACATAGTAGGTGCTCAACAAATATTTTTGGCATAATAGATGGACCTCAAATTACATTATCTAGAATTGTATTGTTCAATATGGTAGCCACTCACCACCTGTGGCTACATATATTTAAATTAAAAATTAAATAATATGAAATTTTATTATTAAATGTATTATTGATTTAATACTAAATTTATTATTAAAATTAAAAATCCATTTCCTCAGTCACACTAGCCACATTTCAAGTGTTCAATAGCCATGTGTATTAGTGGCAACCATATTGGACAGTACAGCTACAAGCTACAGAATGTCTCCATCACCACAGAAAGCTTGCTGATCTAGAGCAGTGGTTTTCAACCAGGATCACTTTTATCCCCCAAGGGGCATTCAGCAATGTTAGGAGATGATTTTGGTTGCTACAGCTGGGGAGTTGCTGCTGGTATCTAGTGGATAGAGGCCAGGGATGCTACTCGGCATCCTACAGTACACGGGATGGTCCCCCAGAACAATAGTCCCGAGGGTGGGAAACCCTGTTCTGAATTATCTGTCTCCACGAGGGCTAGGCCTAAGCATTTCTGCCTGAAGCAATTTGTGATTCTGCTTTATACACGATGGCTCACATATCTACAACGCTCGACAGTCTAAAAAAGTTGAGTTATCCTGTGTAATTCTTCCAATTCTGGGATTTAATTAGGGCTAGAATCACTCCCAGTTTATAGGAAAAAAGAGCAAGGCTCAGAAATGTTATGTGTCTCAAAAGGGAGCAGAAATGGAACGCGAGGGTGCAAGTTACAGGGAAGCTGTTTTTTCTCAATGAAGTTTTTTTTCTTGGTTAAGATGGAAGAACTTTCTAACCATCAGAGTTTTTCTAAAAGGAGTGAGTTTCCCCTCATGGAAGGCGTTCTGACTGAGAATCCTCCGTGGAGCTGTGTCTCCCAAAGTACTCCATGGACTGTTAGCCACTAGACTGTAAAACAAAGGTTCTCTAGGGGCCGGACAGGAATAAAGACGCAGACGTAGAGAATGGACGTGAGGACACGGGGAGGGGGAGGGGTAAGCTGGGATAAAGTGAGAGAGTGGCATGGACATATATACACTACCAAATGTAAAACAGACAGCTAGTGGGAAGCAGCCGCATAGCACAGGGAGATCAGCTCGGTGCTTTGTGACCACCTAGAGGGGTGGGATAGGGAGGGTGGGAGGGAGATGCAAGAGGGAGGAGATATGGGGATATATGTATGCATACAGCTGATTCACTTTGTTATACAGCAGCAACTAACACACCATTGTAAAACAATTATACTCCAATAAAGATGTTAAAAAAGGTTCTGTGGCCACAAATTTTTGAGAAAGGCTGCATCACACATTCCCTTCCTGGGCTTCCACATTGCACTTAGCACATTAAAGCTGTGATAAGTCCTGTGGCAGCAAAACCTGGTCCTTTTTGTTTAACCTGGAGCTTCTCAGTTCCGTTTGAGTGGACAGTCCCATCCCCACACCATTTTAGAGGAAAAAGCAACTATTCATGTAGCACCAGTGTCCACTGTAACACATTTTGGTAAATGCTGCTTTGTAGCACATTCAGGCACAGAACGGAATATCCAACAATCCCTTTGTCCTTTGGGTCTGTCTGTACTTCTGTCACTATCTATGTGACCATGGGCAAGTCCTGGTGCTTGGAGTCATTTGGTGTAATTTGGATCTGGGCTAAATGACTTATCCAAGGCCACACAGCTAGAGTGTACGTTTCAGAGCTTGGTAGGCATTTATTTATCATTTTCCTCTTTCTGACTCTTGGTAGTATATTCGATTCAGTGTGAAGTCTTTCTCCCCAGGAGTCTGAATCAGAAACGGTGTGCCCCAATCATCTCTTTGATGCCACATACCCAAGGAGAATGGCATCACCTGCCTTGTTTAGAATATATCACTGTGGCAACAGTGGCTGTTCTTGTTGTGTGAATGTAGATGGATCCCCGTGTAGCGGTGGGTGGATGGATGCTGGCTCATCCAAAATAGAGGGGCAGGGCAGTGAATTTCAGCTGATAAGGACCATATGTATCTGTCAGGTGGGTGTAATTGGGTGGGTGTCTATGTCAGCGTGCAATATAGTGCTTCCAAGACTTACCTGAGGAAAGAGTCTTGTGAATTGAAGACTTTTTGATAATTTAGGATGCTCAAGTGTTGAGAGAGAGAAAGAGAGAGAGAGAACACAGTGGAGTATAGACAGAAAGGGTCCATAGAGGATAGGTAAATTGGAGTTCGAGGTGCTGTGTTTTCCAGAGTTTTGGACCCATAGTATTATCTGTCTGAGATATTTTAGGTGGCCCCAAGGACGCAGCGTGAAATAACATGCAATAACGTAGTGAGAAAGTGATTGCCCTTTCAAGTCACTTTCTATCCTTCTGATTGTCAAAGCGTTGTCTAAGTTTGGGACTGCTATGTTTTTAACACCTCTCAACACTTGCTAATCTTCTTTTCTTAACAAAAGAGGGAGCAGGTGTCAGGCTCAGAGCCCAAAGCAGGTAGCAGTAATATGGCTAGAATTTAATAAGATTCTTTGTTTTCCTCCTACCTATTTTTAAGGCTGTCTTCTGTTTCTGAGCAGGATACTCATTTTCCATTTACAGTTGTGAGGTTAGGTCTCTTTTTTAACTAAATGTATTTTTTTTTTAAAGTCAATTTCAAGAATAATATTAAGCAAATATAAAAAGCACATGGATAAATGGTCAACAATCATGATTGGTCTTGTGTGAACAGCTGAGGTTTAGGAAACATGTTTTGAGGGAGACACGGCTTTGGAGAAAGCAAGTCTGGGTTAAGTGCCAGCTCCATTCCGTATTGGCTGTGTTGTCTTGAGTAAGGGTTTTTGATTCTCTGGGTTTCAGTTTTGTAGTCAGTTAAGTGGGGATAGTAAATTACCCGTCTTATATGGTTGATGTAAAATAATCATAGAAAGCACCTAGTGGGGACTCAAAAAGTGACAGCTCTCACTGTGTTTATTTTGTGACCATCAAATCGATTTGTACACATGGTGCCTCTAAGGGTCCCAGGTTTGGGGTAAAACACTTTCTGATCCACATTCCAGTAGTAACATTTATTGAGTATTTACTGTGTGCCAGGCACTCTTCTAAGCCTTAGCCACATATTATCTCATTTAATGATTCAGCCAAGTAGGGGATATTATTTTCCCACTTTACAGTTGAGGCACAGGGAGGTAGAGTCATTTACCAAAAGTCACACAACTAGAAAATGGCAGAGGCAGTCCTCAAATCCAGGAGCCTGACTCTAGTATGCATGCTCTTAACCACTCTCATGGGTACCAGAAGCTCCTACGTTTTGTAGACCTACAGTAAAATTTTTTGTTGATGATGACAGTGATTGCATTAGCTGGGAGTCCTCTGGTTACAGGGACATAAACCACACCAAGGTCGCCCCAGTAATAAAGAGGATGTGTTGGTTCTCATAACTGAAAAGTTAAATAGCTTCAGGTCTAGCTGCATCCAGGATCTTAAATAGTGTTGTCCCCTATTTATTTCTTAGGCATCCTCTCCTCTTGGGGTTATAGTTTGGCCTGCCAGGAGCTTTCATCATATCCTTTTTAGCATTCTCTAGGATGACGGGTCCCTTCCCAGTGGTTTCAGTAGAAGCCCCAGATTTGAGTCTCAGTAGCTCAGTTGGCCTGGTTTGGATTCGTGCCCATTTATGAGCCTGTCACTGTGGCCAGGGGCATGTGATGCTGTGATTGGCCAGGACTGGATGATGGGCTCATCGTGGAGATGGGGTGAAGGTACCTTTGCCTGAATCAGATGGACTGAGAGTAGAGAAGGGGATGGTCCCTCAAGAAGAATCCACTGCTCATATCATAATAGCAGAGAATAGATGCTCAGCAGGGAAAACCGTGAAATCTTATTTACAATCTTCATTGAGAATATTCATGGGTTAGAGACCTGCACCAGGAAGGAGCAGACTGGGGTTCCATCACTTCTCTCCCACTGGTTTGCTCTGTGACTTTGGACAACCCCATAAACCCTGTTGTGTCTCCATGTCTTTAGCTGTTCCATGGGACAGTAACTTCTTGCCATCACACTTTGCAAGACTCTTTTAAAGAGCACATGCAATAGTGCTATTTATATATGTAATTAACGTTGCAGCTTTTTTTCCCTCCATGGATTCTATTAAAACACACATACACACACACACATACACACACACACACACACACACACACTTTAGGTTTTTTTTCCAAATGGCTAGTACCCCCCTCAGAATCCCAATTTAGCCAGTCCCTGCTGGATCTGGATTTTTAAGACCTGCCTTTATCTCACCGCAAGAATAAAGTGCCTCACATTTGGTACATACTTTCAAATAAGCAGTTTCAAAGAGTGCAGGTGAAATCAAGTGATATCTTACCAAGATGTCTGTGTGTCAGATACTACATGGCAAAAGCTGTGCTGAGTGTTTTACAGGTACCGTCTCATTTAGCTGTCCTGACAACCCTGTTCTGTCGTGGGTAATAAGCGGCAGGGAGAATAGCATAGGGCAGACAGTTTGGGATCTGGAGAGCTGAGTGCAAATCCTGATTCTCCCTCTAATAGCACCAGGACCGTGGCAAGTCACTTAACCTCTCTGAGCTTCAGTTTCCTCATCTGTAAGATGGGAACAACCCAGAGGCTATGCCATAAGGTTGTTGGGAGGACACAATGAGCTGTGGCATGTAAAGGACTTGGCAGCATGCCTAGCACCTAGTGGGCACCTGCCCAAGGTCACACAGCAGGCATCGGTCCCAGCCCTGTCTGCCTCCAGGACCCCTGCCATGCTGCCTGACAAAAGAAGCACGTCTCTTCTGGGTCCATCTAAGGACGTCCTTTAGCTTTCAGCAGTTAAGGGTCTCTGGCCCCTCCGGTCTATCCAGATTTACTCTGTAAACTCAGGCTGCAAATTGCCTGCTGCAGTGTCCTGAAATAACTCTGCTCTTCCGGCCAGCCCCCCTCAAGCCTCCCTCCCACCAGGCCCAGAATAGCCACATACATCATGGTTCCAAAACAGTCTGCAGGATGCTTCCTCCCCTTTGATAATAGCTCAGCCTTGTCTAAGGGCTGGCATAACCAGGGCCACGGTGCCCGGTGCAGCCACAATAAGGCTTAGGTGCGGTACACTGTCATGTAGAGATGTCACTTACAAGGAGACGTCACACCCATCATTATACCTGGGGAGTGGGGGGCGGAGGCGTGTGGCAGGACAGATGATGTTCTCTCACCTTGCCAATGGAGAAACCAAAAGGCTAGTTACAGGTCCATAGCCAGGGTCTTATGTGACATTGCATGCAGCTTTACCTTTTATTAAGAGAGCTGACATCCCTTGTCTCACTTATAATCTCCTTGCTGTGGCCTGCAAGGCTCTGTCAGACCTGGTTTCTGTGCCCACCTTTCTGACCTTATGGTACTGCCGTCCTCCCCTGTCCCATTTTCCTCATGTCCTTTCCACCTCTTTGCAGTTCTTCAACCCCCCACCCCCACCCCAAGCTCTCTCTTCTGCCTCAGGACCTTTGCACATGCTGCTCACGCTGCCTGGGATGCTCTTACTCAACTCTCTTTTGAATGGTTATTTCCTTCTTGCCATTCAGATTTCAAGCAAGTATTTCCTAGTCTCTCCCACTCCCTCCTTTCCCTTGTTGCACATATCACAAATTATAATTATATACATATTTTTTTCATAACACATTTCTTTAATGTCTGTCTTCTATGCTAAATTATGAGCTCCATTATAGTAGAGATCTTGCCTGTCTTGTTCACTGAGATTTCTCCAGAGCCCAGAAGAGTGACTGATTCATAAGAGGAGCTCAATATTTTTGAAGGAAAGACATGTTGAAAACAACATTATATGGTAAACACCATCATCCCCATTCAACAAATGACAAGATAGAAGCACAAATATAATCTGCAAAAAATACTGAATCACTATACTATATACCTGAAACTAACACAATATTGTAAATCAACTACATCTCAATTTAAAAAAGTATCAAGGGATTTTTCCAAGGTCACTCATAAGGCTAGAAACAGAACAGAAACGAAAAGGTCCAGAGTTCTTTCTACTCACAGCTGCTTTTAGAACAGAGGTACAACCATGATTCTCCCCGCACCCCTCCCCGCCCCCCGGCAAGTGATGCCAGGAAGGGCTCTTCCTGGAAAACAGGCTCTCTGGGCTGAATCTTGATTAACAGATAGGCAATCACCAGGAAAGAAGACGAGGAAGGGTGTTCCAGGCAGAGGGAACACCAGACGCAAGGCATATATAAAATTGCCTCATAGCAAACACTGAGTACATAAAAAATATTTTGTTTATTTACTCCATTCATTTATCCATCCATTCATTTATTTGTGCCATATTTTCTTGAGATCTACTATGTGCCAGACATTTGGGGGTGGGGGCATTAGGAATACTTAGGTAAATAATAACACAAGACATGAATAATACTAGTTAATCTTTATTGAGCCCATGTTGTGTCCCAAACACTGTATTAAGTGCCTTATGTGGACTATCTCATTTTTAACCCTCATAACAATGAGATAGATACTCCCTGAGACTGGTACAGGAGTTGTGCCCATTTTAGAGAGGGGTAGGTGGAGGCTTAAAAGATTAACTAACTTCCTCAGGTTATCAGCCCATAGGTGGAAACGCCAGAATTAGAATATAGGCAGCTTGAGTTAAAAACCCAAGTTCATTACCCGTTGGTTATCTCACCCCTTCTATAGCTATTCTATGGAGGAGGGTCCATCATAATATAAATTTCCAGAAATAATGACACAAGCATTCCTCGGAAATATAAGTTGCTGTCAGAAATCTCTCTTCTCTCCCTACCTCTTCTGATGCTCCCTAGAGTTGGAGACCAGCCAGCTACTCTCTCTCCTGGAGCACACCCTGCAGCCCCCTTCCTCTGCCTTTCCCTTCCTCTCTCCTATCTTTTTTTTTCCAGAGACTTTGTGCCCTTAACACCCTCACATTCTGTCTAAGGTTGGCCCTGCCCATGGCAGCCAAATTCCGTATAATCCACTCCACCTGCAGCTGTCTAATACTTGGCAGGCTCTCCAGTTGGGAGGCCTGTGATCACTTTTTCCCCTGAGCAGAGCCACACATGGAAAAGTTGCCTTCAAATCCTGCAATTACGTCTCCCTAGACTGCAGCTATTTAGCTGGAGATACCTCCGCCCGGCCCTCCTGCATGTCCAGCAAGCACAAGACCTGTGAACAACAGACAGCGTTTCAGAGCCTATGGGGTAGTCCCCAGCCCTGAAATCACTTCTCTGTGGGTCTTGGCTTAAGAAACATTGACTCTACCAATTAAGTGTCCCCTTCTCTACACACTCCCCAGGGCTTCTACTTCATACTCAGTCCCTTGCCAACTCTGTTGAAGGGACTCAGAAGGATGTTTGTTTGTTTATTTGTTCGTCATTCATTGATTCATTCATTCTGACAGGCACTGAGTAAGACTCTGGGGCTACAAGGCTGAGCCAACCAGACACAGATACCAGATAAGAACGTCCCCGTTTTTCTCTCCCTGGGTGATAGGGCCACAGAGAGTGACACATATCAAGGACTTGGGGAGCCATGGAAAGCTTCCATAGGAAGTAATGATTGGGACGAAACTCTAGATATAAGCAAGAGTCGGGCAGGAAAGAGGAGAGGAGTAGTGGAAGTTGTTCCCAATATGTGGAAAGACTGAGGTGAGAAAGAGCCTTGCCCGTCTTGGGAAATGCCACCCTGGCTAGAGTGTGGGTGCAAGTTGGGAGTTGAAAGAGAGGGAGCTGAGAAGGGATAGGAAGGGCTTGGATCCTCCTGAGCATCACAGGGGCATGTCTTATCTTAAAGGCAGTGGGGAGCCACATCTTCCATGTGTCTCATGTCAATGCCAACCTGGTTCTTGACCTCTCTTCTGGATCTTTCTCTCAGGAGATCTTTGCCCACTACCAGGTCCGATCCTGGTAGCCCAGAACAGGCCAGATTCTAAGACCGAAGTGTCCAGCATCTCTGGGGAAAGGAGAGAGGGTGCAGGGTCGCTTTGTGCTGGGGTCAGATGGAGATTTGAGCTGACTGGATTACAGGTCAGTTCTCTGCTTGCTGCCAATCCAGTCCCCTGGTGCTGAGGAACCATGAGTAGGAGCGTGGAAGGAGCCCTATGGTGGACTCAGTCCAGGCACTGACCCTGACTTCTATGTGAATTTGTATAGATTTGACTCACTTTTTTGGACCTCAGCTTCTCCACCTACAAATTGAAGTGATTGGAAGCTCTTTCAGCTTTGAGATTCCATGAGTATAATGGTATCAAAGGAGAACAAAACAGAATCTGAGATGACTGGGACCTGAGAACATCTCACATATCAGCCCATGATGCAAAAACCCCTTTCCCCTGGAATTAACCACCTCAGTGGACAGATGGACAAAACAGCAAAAACAAAGTAAAAAAGCTGCCCAGGAGAACCATGGATCCAAAGGAGAAATTGCTGTTGAATATGACACTCCCATCCCACACTGTTAAACACTCATGGACATTTTCACATGTATCCATGCACACATTCCCACATTCTACATGACATAGATAACTACATGTGTGTGTGTGCACATACATGTACACACATATACACTCTTATTCATTTATCCAAAGTCCCTGAGGATCTTTCTGTACCTCAGATGTTCTTCACAGGGGTCAGACCTCTGTGAATGTTCTGCAATTTTATCTGGGTTTGGGACACACACACACACCCACACACACACACACACACACACACGGCAGAATCAGTCCTCGTATTTTTTGGAACCTACACAAGGCAGAATATCCCAGGCCCTAAGGCATTTCAGCAGAGACTAAGTTTCAGCAGAGACTAAGAAAGTGAGGTCTGAGTTAGCCGATTGGGACTTAGTCAACTTCCTCCATGCATCGTCTGTAACTTCTTTGACATGAGTCGCTCCCAAGAATGGTCCAGGGACTTCCCTAGTGGTCCAGTGGTTAAGACTCCGCGCTCCCAGTGCAGGGGCAGGGGGCCTGGGTTCGATCCCTGGTTGGGGAGCTAGATCCTGCATGCCGCAGCTAAGATCCCACGTGCTGCAACTAAAAAGATTCCACATGCCGCAACTAAAAAAAAAAAAAAGAAAGATCCCGCATGCCACAACTAAGACCTGGTGCAGCCAAATAAATAAATATTAAAAAAAAAAAAAGAGTATGTTCCAAAGGAGCATAAGATGAGGACAAGGACTTCAGCTCCCTAACACGCAACTTTCCATCCCGTCCTAAGCCTCAGAAAACTACTCCCCTATACTGGATCCTCCACATCTGACATTCCAGGTCTTCCAACTTCCTGAAGGATATAATGACTTCCAAAGACAGGCTTCTAGGATGAGATCAGCTCACTCCTACTCTTATCAAACATTTTATCAACCTTATAAGGCCCATAGTCTAAGATGGGAGAAAGGAACATAATCCTCACCTGGCAACCAAATGCTGGTCACTGGCTAGTTTTCTTTGATAATGAAGCCCTATATTCTATCATTCACTCCCCAACCTCATCCTTTCAGACACCCTATTTCATCTGAGCATGCCTGTTCCCTCCCAGCACCTCTTAATGTGGAGTGTGTGTGTGTGTGTGTGTGTGTACGTGCACATCAGCATGCGTGGCAGCGCTGTGTACTCAGTGGCAGAAAAGTCCTTAAAGGTTGAAGGAATGAATAATGGAAGGAAAACAATCGCCACCTTGTCAAGCCCCAGACCGAAAATTCTTCAAGATGGACTCAAAAATAGCAGTTTCCCGCATGCTAATTAACTTGTTCCAAAGGTGGGAGCAGAATGTCCTTGAAATGGGGAGGCTAGAAAAGGAAGAAGGTGTAGCCCTGTGTGAGCACTTGGGCGTGTGGGCAGAACTTCCGCTCAAACCCAGGGGCTTTGCTGATTCATGTCTGCGAGACCCTGACAGTGGTTCAGCACCAAGGACAGCGGGCGCTGATTAAAGGACATAACGTGTGTGGTGAATTCAACCGTGAACCACTACCTGTCTGTAATTCCAGCCATCCTTACCTATTGAACCTACTAGTTACATAACTTTCCAGGCATCTCTCACTTAATGGGGAATGTGTGCTCCTGAAAATTTGTATATTCTGAAGAGATGGAAGTAGAGACAGTGTAATTTAGTGGTTAAGAGCATCATAAGAATATATCAAGGTTTCTTGGCACTGTTGGCATTTTGGGCTGGATAATTCTCTGGGGAACTTCCCTGTGCATTGTAGGATGTTTGCAGCATTCCTGGCTTCTATCCACTAAACGCCTGTTGTATTTCCCCAGTTGTGACAACCAAAAGTGTCTCCAGACATTGTCAAAGGCAAGATCTCCCACCTTCATTGAGGATCTCTGGAATAGATGTATCTGGATGTGAATCCTGGTGCTGCCACTTACTAATGGCCCTGGTCCATTGCCTTACCTTCTTCATGGCACTGCTTTCTCATACGCAAAATGAAGACAACATTAATGTTTAACTTAGGGGGTCTGCACGGACTGAATAATATGTTGTCTGTCAGCTTGTTTAGCATAGCGCTAGGCACATAGTAAGCCTTCAGTAGGTGCTGGTGTCATCAATAAGGTGGTTGCCACCACCGTCATCGTCATCATCTTAGCCATTTAAGAGAGTCCAGAGATTATGCTGCCATGTTTCTAAATCATTACTCCAGAAAACACTACTGGTATCCACTAATAGTTGGCACTCTGCTAGGCAATGGATGTTCAGAGATGAACAAGCCACATTCTCTTTCCCCCCAAAGAACTAGAAGTCCCGGATTTGATCTCATGGTCATCACTGCATGTGACTCCCATGGTAATGTATGCATTATTTATCCTGCATCTGTCAGTAAGGATGGGCTTGGTTGTGCTGAAGTAGCAACCAACCCCCAAACATCAGAGACTTAAAACAACAAAGGTTTCTTTTCATGCTCACACTACATGTTCATCATGGGTTGACAGGAGTCCCTGCTCCATGGTGTCCTCTCTCAAGAGCCCAGCTGAATGAACTTCTACCATTTGGAAAGTCTGTGTTACTAGGGCAGAGGGAAAGGGAAAATAGTAAACTTCACACTTGCCTTTAAAGGCTTCTATCCAGAAGTTACACACATCAGTTCCTTTCACACTTCATCAGTCAAAGCAAGTCATGGCATGTGCCTAAATTTAAGGGGGAGGGTAACTGCAATCCTACTGTGTGCCTGAATGAAGAATTTGGAAATCAGTTAACAGCCCTAGTAACTACCATACAGCCATTTCCCAAGTGCTAGCCATTGGTCCATAAGGGGGATATGTGAGTAAGAGCAGGAGGGATTATGGCCAAATCCCTTTCCACGAACAGAAACAACTCAATGATTCCATCCTCCTGGTGATGGGTAAAGGGCATCATCACTCACAAGATATGATGTCATGTTCTCTTGAGCCTGAAGAGGAGAGAGGAGAGAGAGAGAGAAATTAATGGAGGCCACGGGTCTGGGCTCCCGTCTCCATTCCTAAAGCCACAACATCAGATCCCCAGGATTTAACATGCAAGGATATTGGATGACGTGCTTGAAACACCATAAGAAGAGCTCATGCTTTTCAAAAGAAGATAAGAAGCAAAACAGTACCCCCCACGTTGGGTTGTTCCTATTATCTTCCGAAAATAATTAACAAGGAAATTTTAATGGGAGTAGGGTGAGACCAACCCCATTGCTTTACAACTCAAATAGGGATCATTCACATCAAGGCTCCATTGGCCATTTCATTTTGGCTTCGAAAGGCTCCATTATTAATTCATTTCTAAAGTGATATCTCTCATTCCCAAGGGGTGTATCCCAGTAACTACATGCTTACAATACTCTATTTGATTAAAATTTAACAAGCTATGTTATTGGCAAATAAACTATTTATTTCAGTGCTGTTGCCAATGCCAAAAGGAATGTTTCGAACAAAGGAATGGAATTGACACGCTAAAGAGATTGTCATTAATAATTCACAATAGCCAAAAATGCATGCATACACATATTTTTTCCAGTGATGGCATTAGAGTATTAAAGAAAAACCAGAGGAGTCAGCCAAAGTCCTCTGGTTTCATATTTATGAAAAGGCATAAAACCAAGAAAGTGAACGCACTTGGAAAGAACATTTAAGAAAACTAACCAGAGCCCTGCTATTAATTTGCTGTGTGACCTTAGGTAAGCCACTTAACCTCCCTGGGCTTGTTTCCTTCTTTTCAAAATGAGGCGAAGAAGACTTTGCTTATTTAAAGCTTAGGGTTTTGTCAGGATAAAGTGAGAAAAAAAAGATATAAACATGCTTTGGAAATGCAGAAAGTGCTTTACCAATATCAGACATATTGATAAGTGCTTTTCTTTCTTGCTCCTCAAACCAGACACTGATTTATCAGGCAGAACTTTGTGGAAAAGGGGGAAAGAAAGACTATTTTCTTGTCTCTTGCAGGGGGAGGGTATAGTCCCAGGGAAAACCCCACGCCAAGTTTGGCTTCAGCTGATAACGAAGACGTTGATCTGAGCAAATTGCCCCATTGACCCTTATGTTTCCTGCTCCACTGCTAACAATAATAGTTATGATTTGTTTAGCATTTAATTAATATATACCAGGAATCATGCCAACCTCTTTATATATACATTATGTATTATCTCACAAGCACCCCCATGAGATGGGCACTATTCACACTCCCATTTTTTCTAGAGAAGAAAATTGAGGCTCACAGAGGTTACTTGTCCAAGGTCACTCAGCGGATAAATGGTAGGGCCAGCGATCAGGAATCTACCTCAGGTCTGTCTGTCTCTGGGGCCTTAATTCTTAACCACCTCTGTCCTTTGGTTTTCATCTTAGTTGAGGACATGCTGCTCTTTTTTTGCCCCCTGCCCACCTCCACCATGGTGTAGACTGCTCTGGGTGAGTCAGAGTGCCTGGATAAAATACGGAAACAGGCGCCAACTGGAATGCCAGAAGGGCACAAATGCTAGACCCACTTGATCGAGGGTCTCGCCATTGAATTTTATGGTACCTAGGACAGTTCTTTTGCCCAAAATAGGGGTTTAGAAAAATCTATGGATAAGTGGTTGGGTGGATGGATGTATGATGGATGGATGGAAAATGGTGGATTAATGAAGGGATTTCCCACTAAATAGGTATATAAATAGACAAGCTGATTTAGCAGCCATGAAGACCTCTGTTTTCTGGCTGCCTTTGAAGTCTCGCTTGGCAAGGAGTAACCCCTTAATATGTGTTACCCAATTTTTGTTATTTGCCGGTATTAGCTACTTATTAACTTTAGTGGCCCAAGGTTTTGCATGCTCATTGAAGGTACCATTTTTTAGTCCCAGTGCTAATGCATTTTTGGCTAAGTGCTGGTTTAATCTTTTTCTCTAACAATGGCTGTTACTTATTGAGCCTCTTTTATGTGCCAAGTACTATAATAAGCCGTTTACCTGATTTACTATAAATATACAACAAATTCATAATGTTGATACTACTGGTTCCATTTTAGAGATGAAGAAAACTGAATGTTGGAGAGGTTATCCAGTTTCACCCAGGTTAAGTAGGGGCAGATACTGGATCCAACCCTGAGTGCATGTAGCTGCAAACTGGGTGCCTTTTTTACTCTACACTACTGGTTCTCAAAATGTGGTCCCACTATCAGCAGAAGCAGCATCACCCGGGAGCTTGTTAGAAATGCACATTCTTGGGTCCCAGCCCAGGCGACCAAAGCAGAAACCCCTGGAGTGGGGCCTGACACCTGAGCTGTCACGAGCCCTGTAGGTGTTTCCAAGGCATGCTCAAGTTTGAGGACCACTGTCCCAGCGTAGAACTGTTGCTTCCTTAGATTGCAGGGATGCATTTATACTAAGTCA
This sequence comes from Eubalaena glacialis, assembly GCF_028564815.1. Lineage (NCBI taxonomy): Eukaryota > Metazoa > Chordata > Mammalia > Artiodactyla > Balaenidae > Eubalaena > Eubalaena glacialis. The sequence continues at coordinate 83,335,560 of NC_083730.1, forward strand.
TCCACACCCCTTCACCTGAGGTTGCTTGTCACCAACAGCACTGATTGGATTTAGGGAACATAGTCCCTCCCTCCTTCCTCAACCCACCATCCTCTCTTGTCCGAATCCCTGCAAGGGCCTCCTACCTGCCTTCCTACCACTGGCTCTGGCCCCCGCTCCACACATTCGTATGTGGGTTCATACATACACATCCATAATATCATATGGGCTGAAGCCAGAGAGGTCTTTCCAAAGAGGAAGCCGTCCATGTCACTCTCCTGCCCAGTCTCCATCAAGAGGTCTCTACTGCTCTCAGAATCAGGTCCAAACAGTGCTCGTAGCCTATGAGGTTCTGCAGAGTTGGCTCTTGCCTGCCCTGCCTGTCTCCCCTCACCCTCTCTCACTCACTCACTTCTGCTCCAACCCCACTACCGCATGTCCACCCAGGACTAGCCGCTTTCCTTCCTAGTTCTTCTGTTTAATTGCATACCTTTTGCATCTTCCACTTGACTGTAATCTCCATGAGGGCAGAAACTATAACTGTTTTTCTCAACATCCTATCCCCAGTGCCTAGTACTGTGCCTGGCACATAGTAGGTGCTCAATAAACATTTGTACAAATAAGACTCGGGAGCCCAGTATTTTTTGTCATGCTATAGCTTATTGTAACTACCCTAGTGTGGTTTGTTACCTTTTCATGAACCTTTTGGGTCAGAGCTTGGGCTTTAGAAGCCAACAGGCATGGATTTGAATCACAGCTCCTCCACCACACCCTATGTGACCTGGGGTGTGTGATTTAATCTCTCTGAACTTCAGTTTCCTTACCTGTAAGATGTGGGTCACAGAGTAGTCAGGAGACTAAATGAGGTAGTGCTGTAAAATTCTTAGCACAGTGCCTGGCAATCTAGGGCTAAGGATCTATTTTTATTAAATCTGGCTTCCCCAGCTGTATTTCAAGTTCTTAAATGGCTGGTGGCACACACCTTACCTAGCAGATGTTCACAAAAATACAAGTCCACTAGGGATGTCCAAGTGGGGACAGGGCCTAGGATGACCAGAGCCAGCACAGCCTGGCATTTAGTGTCAGGCTCCAGATTCAGGCTGAGACATGCCTGGCTCTTCCACCTCCCCCGTCCCTTGGTAGGCTTGGCCAAGTTTTGGAACTTCCCCCTTGCCTCGGTTTTCTCCTCTGTAATCCAGCAGTGGTAACATAGGACCTATGTCATAGCTGTTGTGAGGAGCAAATGCAAACAGAGCACGTAGAACAGTGCCTGGCTTGAGCCAGCACATGGCGAGCGCTGAACACCTGTTAGCTGTCATCATCAGCATAACCACCATCGTCACTATTGTGACCCAGCCTCAGAGCCAGAGGACAAAAAGGGAGAAAAAGCAGGCTTTGTGCAGACTGCTTACCCCACAGCCAAATCCTCTATCCTGCTTCTTTCTCCTTTCCTCCCCTTTCTAAACCGGCCCCTTCTACAAGCAGAAAGGCTGGGTAGCCGCAGTGTGGTCAGGGCCCTCATCTGAACTCCACTTTCTTCTCCTTTTGTGTGTGTGCAAAAATCACCTTGAAGAGCTGCTGTTTCCATGGCTGTGGGAGTTTTAGATATTTATCTCCCATCCGCTTGGACCCCTGGGCACGGTAATCCACACCCGGCTTGCCACGGGGCTTCTATCGCTCTTGCTCAGGACTGACTTCTTCCAAGTACCCGCCGTGGAGGTGTCGCAGACAGCTGATGGATTTCCAAAGCCGAGAGATAAAACGGCACTTGTTCCCGTTAATTGATCCTAAAAGGAAGGCGGCGAGGCTTAGAAATAGGAGGGGATGGCAGGGAGAAGGAACAAGAAATCCCCATGCAAGGCTTGTGGTCGGTGAGGGCGATGCCTGTCCCCAAAGATACTGATCTCTGGGGTGTCTTTCTTTCTACCTGGGTAGTAATGTGGAACTGGGAACTGAGGGGAGAGGGGGTCCAAGCTAAGCCCAAAGGATATAATTCAAGGTAGCTGAGGGAGAAAATCAGGGAAGGAGCCATCAGGCTTAGGGAGATCTCCTTGGGGGGAAGTTCAAGGTGAGGCAAAAATTGGAAACAGGAGAGCCCCAAATAGAAAAGTCAACATTTAAAGAGATGGAAGGCAGAGCAAGTGGACCACAGAGTGGTTTAGCCTGTTATCTACGGCCCCACCCCTGGCTGGGCACTAGAATCACCCTCCTGGGAGAGCTTTCCATAAATACAAATACTGGAGTCTACCCCTCCACCACTGTGACCTCTTAGGTCAAAATCCCTGAGGGTGGAGCCCAGGAATCTGTATTTACAGAAAGTGCCATCCCTGGTTCTGAAGGAGCCAGATCTGCACGGGCTGTTGACACACATTTAAGAACCATGGATTTCCATGATTGAAATATAATCCCAGCAGCTGGAGACCACAGTGGCGGCATCGTGGCACTCCCCAAACCTGATTGGGGCTGAGCCTGCGTTTTGGAACCTGGGAACAAAGAGTCCTGTGTGAGAAGAGAGAAAGTGGGAGGCAGGTTGTTTCTTTCCTACCAGGAAAATGAGGACGTGGGTGTGGACCCATGTGGGCAATTCCTGGAACACCCCCAGCCAATGAGATGTGAAGTCACCTTGTCTCTTCCTGGCTAGAAGAGAAAAGGGTGGGCCTTGGTTTTCTGGGCCAGCCTTATACAAGACAGTTAATTTCTTAGAAGCTGTCGGGGATAGAAAGTCACCACCAGATTACCAACTATCGCCCAAGTTATGGATACCCGGCAAGGCTGGACCCAGGTGTGGCTAGCTCTGTTCACTCCCAACGCTTTTGAGGATAACAGGTGGGGACTAAGGTGAGCTAGGAGGTCGCTGCTGCCTAGATCTGCCTGATGGTTGCCTTGGGAGAGCAGTGCAGGTCCCTTGTCTCCAACGTTGATCTTTCTTAAAATTGAAATTTGTACATGAAACACCTGTTTTTGAAATGGCCATGAACTTGAGTGTTGGAAAGTACCATGCAGCACAAGCAAAACATGTCTGCAGGCTTCTTCCCTCCAGGAGCTTCTTTAAACCGGGGGGAAAATAAACCTGGCTTCTTTCTACCTATCCACTAAGTGAATCGATTTTGAATCACCTGTCCACTCATCTATTTATTGGGCCAGGGCACTGTTCCAGGCACAGGGGATTCGGTTGTGAAGAAGACAGACCATAGCCTTTGGAGTCATAGATTCCTCATATTGGAGAGCTGGGAAGTCTGAGCATCCACCTCTGTTTGTAGTTTCCAGACTGTATTCTGCAGAGCTATCTCCAAGCTCACCTCAAAGAACAGGCAGAAGGTTGAACGGTCAGGTATCCCGATTACCAACCCTGCTGCAAATGGAAGAGCTCCATTTTAATCTGTTTTATGTGGCGAGATTTTAGGTGGCCACCAAGTCTACAAATGGGAAAACTAGGGACCAAAAAGATGATGTGATATGTCCCAGATCATGCACAAGTAGTCTGTCACCAAACCACCAAGAGAAGCCTCATTTCCTTGGCTTCATAAGAGCTAGAATTACTGAGAAATCACTGCTTTTATTCCAGTTCAGGTTGTCCCTTCTTCTGGTCCAAAGCCCACCCTTCCACTGCCCCCTGGGGTCTGACTGGGCAACGTCTCCCCCACACATGTGGGAATGAGACCCACATGACACGAGATGGGGTGCTGGGTGCGTGGGCGTCTTGGGACTCACCCCTCTAACCTGATTTCAGAGATGCCACCCCACCCCCTCTCCACGCCGTCTGTCTTTCAGATGCCCAGAGATTAAACAGAGGGGACAGGCACTGAAATGGGCTACGAGAAAGCAGGTTGATTGGATGTCACCTCTCCCAAGGGGGCTTAGGTGTGTCCTCCCCAGGACTCAGGTCCTCCACGACCGACCATATCACACTGCGATATGACCGATTGCTTCCACGTCTCCCTTCTTACAAGACCAGTAGCCCCTTTAGCGCAAATCCCGGGGAGTGTTTTAACCATGTGGTTCTGAACCTAGTCCCACTGCAGGGCGCATCAAACATCTATTGGTTGAGTGAGTGAATAAACAGATATAAATGAATCTCAGTGTGAGCGCTATGACAGAGTGGAGGCAGGATAGCTTAGTGGTCGGGAGCACAGATTTATGTGTCAGAAACAGATCTGGGGGGCTTCCCTGGTGGCGCAGTGGTTAGGAATCCACCTGCCAGTGCAGGGGACATGGGTTCGAGCCATGGTCCGGGAAGATCCCACATGCCACGGAGCAACTAAGCCCGTGCGCCACAACTACTGAGCCTGTGTGCCATAACTACTGAAGCCCGTGCGCCTAGAGCCTGTGCTCCTCAACAAGAGAAGCCACCGCAATGAGAAGCCCGCGCACCACAACGAAGAGTAGCCCCGGCTCGCAGCAACTAGAGAAAGCCCACGTGCAGCAACGAAGACCCAACGCAGCCAAAAATAAATAAATAAATAAATTTGTATTAAAACAAACAAACAAAAGAAACAGATCTGGGCTAGAATCCTGGCTCTGGCCATTTCTAGCTGTGTAATCTTGGGCAAGTTGCTTACCTTCTCTGTGCCTCAGTAATGCTGTTATGAGAATTAAATTTATTAATGCTTATAAAGGCTCAGCACATACTAGGCATACCACAAATGGCTGCCACCATTGTTACTTTTGTTTATTTTTTGATATTTGTTCACAGTACTTTTTAGGGAGAATTTACATACAATGAAATGCACAAATCTAAGTGTACAATTCAGTGAGTTTTCGCAAATGCACACACCCTTGAAACCTACACCCATCAGGAAAATTCCTTCAGGTCTCTCCTTAGTCCCCAACTCCCAAAGGTCATGACCGTCCTGATGACTTTTCATGATAGGTTAGATTTGCCTGATCTAGAGCATCATAGAAACAGAATCACACTCTAGGCCATCTCCACCTTTTACGTCTGGCTTCTTTTGCAAAGCGTGGTGTCTGTGAGATTCATCCATGGTGTTGCCACCATCATTACTTCTCAGTGAAGGTCTGGGAGAGCATCCTCCCATCAGACTTAGATTGCCTTGAGAGTGGGCTCCAAGTGTATATGTATATCTTTGCCTTTCTGGCACCTAGCCAGTGTCTGGCACATAGATGATGCTCATAAGTTATTTGATGAGTGGATGGCAGAACTCAGGAGATAAATAAGGGGATGAAGGTGGCTGAGTTACACTCTCAGTGAGGGAGGTGAGGCGCTAGATGTCCTGTCATACAGACCCAGCGCTTGTGGTTGGGAACAGGAGCAGAGCCAGAAAGCTGGTGTTTCAGAGTTGGACTCAGCAGCCTTTGATCCCTGGCTCTGCCACTTGCCAGCTGGGAAATCTTTCACTTCTCCAAGCCTTGGTTTTTTTCATCGGCATCATGGGGACTAATAATAGCACCTTCCTCACAAGGTTATCGTGAGACGAAAGGAGATAACCTTTGCAGGCACAGTGGTTAGAATCCCATAAAAGACAACTATGAGTAGTTGTTATTACTGTTCTGTCCAGCCATCCTTTAAAAAAAAAAGTGGGGCTTCTTCTCCAGCCCCCTCCCCCCACTGCTTATTCACTCCAAACTCAAGTAGCAACTTCCAAGGGGCGGGGGGTGGGGAGTGACAGCTGTCACAGAACCTGAGAAGTAACGGACCTAAAAATAGGTCCCCTCCTCTTACCTTCCTTCCCTACCTGCTCCCCAGGCGGCTTTTTGCCTATGCATTCTTAGTCCCACTCTCACATCAGAGGGAAGGATGAGCGAGGGAGGCAGAGATGGAAGACATATTATTTTTCCCCGGGCTCTTAGGGAAGGGAGGGTGAAGCTGCCCTCTCTGCATTGATTGATGTTGCGCTTGGGGATCTGAATTCTCTGATGTAATTACACTGTGTGCTCCGTGCGATAAGGAGATTAATCAGTCCATTATGCAGGGGCTGTTCTACCCACAGATGGAGGTAATTGAACAGAGATATTGGACATCACCAGGACCCAGGCAGCCAGCCAGTCTGCTCTGGTTACAGGCAGGTGGCCGGCCTCTGGGCAGCTAGACCATCTTCTCCAAAGAGGAACAACAACTATTGTTACTACCACTTAGTAGCTTGTCTTGAGCCCTCGTGAGGTTCAAGGCACTTTGCATGCGTTATCTAATCCTCACAAGCGTCCTGTGAGCTGGCCACTATTCTTAGCTCCATTGTACAGAAGGAATAACTGAGGCTCAGCTACTTTAAGACATTTGCCCCAAAGTCACAGAGTAGTCAGGGTTCTGATTTGAATCTAGCTCAGATGGATTCAAAAGTACCCATAATTATTATTGCGTCCAAAGGAGAGCAAAGAAATGAGATGCACCAACAGCTAACAGCCAACTTGTCTGTTGTCTGGTGATCTGAGCAAACACGTGAGACAAGAGGCATGTGTCATCTCAGCTGGGCACACAAAGAAGGAAAGAATGTGACACTCCAGAAGTCAGGAGCTAGTTTGCAAAATGAATTGCCTGTCTTTGAAACATCGGGAAGTGTAGTGACAAATATGAGGGAGGTGGTTAAAACATTGGGTTTGACGCTGGCATTACTACTTAGTTGTGTGACCTTGGACAAGTCACATAACCTTTTGGAGCCTCCATTTTGGAGCCTCCATTTTCTCGTCTAAAACCAGCATGGTAATACCTACCTTACAATGTTACTGACCAGGGTTCTTGGCCTCCTTAATCAATAGAAATTGATCAGAGACCAGACAAGAAATTCAGGCAAGGCTTTATTGGGGCCCCTGCTGCAGCAGGGGCGAGCAAGAACAAACAACAGGTTCCCTCGCGCACTTGCTCGCTGAGGTGGGGCGAGCTGGTTCCTTATAAGAGGTGAGGGTAGGGGTGTGTCCACAGGTCGGGCCAGAGGGGTGGGTTAGGTGTTTTGCCCACCGCTTTGGTGGTGGTGTGTGCGGGGGGCATGCACAGTACCCTGCTTTTGCTCCCAGCTCTTCAGAAGTGGCAGTTGGGCTTTTTGGTCTCTTTTATATCTAGTTGTCCAGAATTTGCCCCAACTGTGCATGCACGCAGTTATTGTTTAGTCCCTTATAGTTTCTTTGTATTTTGTCGCTTGAGGAGACTTCTGTCCAGGTGCAAGCACTGCAGCAAAGGGTCCCAGTCCCAGGTCCCAGGCCTGTCTCAGTAGGGTCATCATTGGCTTAAAGGAAGTAATATATGTAAAGTGCTTGAAAAAAAAAAGAGTCTGCCCAGAGTTTGGGCTCATTATTAATCATGCTGTTGCTGGTGGTGATGGTATTGATGGCAAGGGTGTGGCAGTGTTAGATATTGTGTACATTTCCTGTTTGGATTAAGCACAGCTGATTCCCTTCCTTTCCTCTGACTGCTTGCTGGGGGACTAGTAAAGGGAAAAGAAAAAAAAAAAATCGCATTTTGTGGGCATTTCTGATGTTCCTGGCTCCATCTAGGCACTTCACCCACATGATCTCATTCAGCGCTCACCAGAAATAGCTCCAGGAAATAGATATTATTTTCACCCCCAATGTAGTGATGGGGAAACTGAGACTCAGAGATTAAATAGATCAGAAGCACCATCTTTATGAGCCAGTAAGGGTCTTGGTGATTAGTATAAAAGGTTATTGCCACTAATTCAATGAACATTTATTAAGTGCTTGTTAATCCCTATGTTAAGGCTGCAGATGAAAAGACGAATAAGACCTACGACGAATAAGACCTACGACGAATAAGACCTACTCCCAATGGGCTCCCAGTCAGGTGGGCTAGAAAATCAAATATATATATATATATATAATGGTCTAAAGCAGTAGTTATCATCTCTGGCTCTATAAGACAATAAATTCCTGGGAGGAGGGAGGTGCTTTTAAACAATATTCATGCCCAAGCCTTTGCCCTAGAGATTCTGTTTAATTGATCTGAGATGGGCCTAAACAATGGCAATTTTAAAAAGCTCCCCAGGGATTCTTCAGTGAAGATGCTAGTCTAGAGATCTAGCACTGGTCTAGAAGGGAGAAGTCCTAGAAGGGCTAGGAGCTGACTGCAAATAAGCCAACTAATTCACCGCATCAGGTGTTTATGACACACCAGGTACAGGGCGAGTTGCCGTCTTTCCCCTCATGGTGTTTAGACACAGGCAGCGTGAGGGTAATGAGCTCCCATATGGGATGGAAGAAAAAGTTTTCTCTAAGGCCAAGCCCTGTGGGAGAAGCTCAGAGAAGGTGGGACCAAGGAAGACTCCAGGGGCAGGGAGCATTTGAGTCTTGAAGGAGAAACGGTGATCAAGGCCAGTGTCCCCTCTGTAGGGGCTGATGGGTTGTATGAAGGTTAACCAATGGTCAGCATCCCTAATCTCCAGTTGAAATAAATGTTGAGTTGGTCAAAATCTCGAGGTTAGTAATTTTGAATCTTTCTTATTCGTTCATAAAACATCTGCCAACATTTTTCAAACACTTGAATATGTTTTTTACAAGGCATTGTTTCTTCTTATTTTAAAAAAGTGAGCAGAATAAAAAATGATCAGAATTTTTAATATTAGTGATCACTCACTGATCAACATGTGTTGTGGACTGCACGATGATGATGATGATGATGATGATGATGATGATAGCTGCCTTTTATTGAGGGTTTACTATGTACCAGCCACCGTGCTTAGTACTTTGCATAGATTAAGTCATTTAATCCTCACAAAAGCCCTTTGAGGTGAGTATTATTACTATTCCCATTTTACAGATGAGAAAACTGAGGCTCAGAGAGGTTTAGTAACCTGCGTTAAAGGTCAAAAGCTAGTAAGTGGTGGAGAGCAGAATTACAGGAGAAGCAGCCTGGTGTAATGGGAAGAACCCTAGACTTAGAGGCAGGGTGCATGGGCTCTGGACCAGCCCCGTCATTTCATGCTTTGCCACTTCCAGTGAATTATTCCCCTTCTCTCTGTGCCCCAGTTTCCTCATCTGTGAGTTGAGTCTTTGAACTTCTCAGGGCTTACCAATATATAATTCAAAGATGTAAAGTACAAAATCATAATAAGAGAGGTTGGGGGGAAGGAAGTGGGGGCTGATCCCTATGGATGGAAGGTTTATTTGGGGAAGTTGTCGAGGTCTGGTATTCAACCACCCGAAGGAAGTCAAAGAGTACAGCTGGCGCTTTGCTGATTCAGAGGAACGGCTGGCAGGGAGATGGGAGCCAAATACACTGAGAATCTGTGTAATCAGAGAAAATGTCTTCGTGATTTGCCATTATAATTCTCGATAACAAACTCTGGGACTCCAGCGTCAATACTAATAACTAGTTGAAGGAGGTTGGGGTTAGGAATGAATTAAAATTTTTTAAAAACTGCTTTTTGGTAAAGCACTGGGAAATGTTCTAGGCTCCTAAATTTAAAGGGGGTATTTTTAGCACCGGTAATCAAACCGACTTACGTAAACACATCTGCTGGAGTATTGGCATCAAAATGTCTTTGCCGTCTTCATTTTACATCTCTTGCAGCCCTCCTGGGACCTAGGGAGAGTTGCACTGATTTTCTTCCTTTGGTTATGTTTTTCCAAATCAACTGAGTGAGAAAGTCAAATGGAATATTTTCTTTTAGTTGGAAGCTGCTCAGTCCCTACCTGAGGACTGGCAACAAACTCTTCAAACTTTAGTGAGTGTAAGAATCGCTTAGAAACTTTGTATCAAATGCCAATTCCTGGGCCGTGCCCTCAGATTCTGGAGGGCTGTGTGGGCCTGGGATTCTGCATTTTACATAAATGTTTCAGCTGATTCTGATGGAGGTGATTCAGGGACCATGTTGATTAATACTGGACTAGGGACTCAAGCAGACTTAGCGTAGGATTCTGGCTCCATCATGCACCAGCTATTGACTCTGGGCAAGTTCCTCGAGCTTTTCAAGTATCAGTCACCTCATCTGTAAAATGGGATGTTAAGGGTACCTACCCCAGAACCTTGTTGTGAGGATTAAAATTGACATATTAACTTAGCACCATGTCAGGTATGCAATAAATGACCCACAAATGTTATCTGTTATCATTATTATTAATTTTGACTACCTGGGCAAGTGATTTTCCTTTCTGACACCAGGTTCCACATATGCGAAGGGGGAGAAATTAGAATAATACCTTGAAATCAGCTTTAATTCAAGGGTTGTGTATTAAACGAGAAAATGTCTACAAAGGACTTGGCATACTGCCTGGCTCATTTAAATATCTGGTAAGTATTTGTTCAGTGAATGAATGAATTCAAAGAGTGGTTCAACACTTGCCTTCCACAAACTACAGGCAATAAGAGGGATTTTAAGGGAACTTCTCTCCAACATCATCCGGTGGACCTGGAGCAGAGACCCAATGGGTAGGGTTCTTGGTCTCTAGACCTTCACTTCACTTCACTGTGTCTTTCACTAACTCTAATTCCGATGTTACTCTCAACCTCACCTGCTCCCAAATGCGCTCAGGCTTATCCATCTGAGGAATGACCTCACTGGATCTGGCTTATTTGGTGGCTTGGGAGATTCTCCCCAACCTTGGGCACCTTGAGGGGAGGCAGGTGGGACGTATGTTTTTCCTATTTGTGACTTCGGAAAAGCCATAGCACATCTCTGCACCTCAGTCCCCCTCCCTTAGGTAAAAGGAGCTGTTGTGGGAATCTATCCTTCCTGTGTCCTGCTGCTGTAAGCATCCATTTACACACCTGTTGTGCACTGAGCTGTGAGCTACTATAGCACAGATACCTCACCTTCGTCAGCGTTCTAAAGCTCAGGTGTCCAGCTCGGTGCTGGGCAATCGCAGATATACAATAAATGGGGGCTAGTTGACCGAATAACTGAGTCGGTGATGTCCCCAAGAGCTCTGGTCACTGCTCCCACATCCTAAAAGAACCAGAAGAACAAGCAAACAGTGAGCCTTATCACACTCACCCATAGTCAGAAAAGGCAAGAAAGCATCCCAGATGAGAGATGGTGTTGTGAATACATTACCTTGTAAGAAGGAGGCTGCACATCACCCAAATTATCACGACCATTTCTGGCAAGTCTACACCCACTCATTCAACAAGATCCTTAAGCAGGGCTGGACACTGTGCTGGGTTCTGGGGACAAAACAATTCAACAGACCTAAGACCCTGCCCTCGTAGAGCTCACAGACAATTATTATTTCACGTAACATTTGCCATGATAGGAGAAAGCTCTTCTGAAAAGAAAACCTAGCCAGGTAAGAGAGTGGTTCAGGAGCATGTGATGCAGGAGTTAGTCAGGTGGGGAAAGGAGAGAAGGGTGTTCCAGGTAGAGGGAACTGCATGTGCAAAGACATGCAATCATGAGAGCATGAAAGGTTTTGAAGAACTCTGTTGGATCGGTATGTTTGGAATAAAGGATGCAGGAGTGGGGAGTGAGGGCTGGAGAAATGATGGGCTGGAATCAGATCATGTCTGGTCTCCTGAGCCGGGGTAGGGAGCCTGGACTGCCCTAATCGCAACAAGAATCCAATGAAGGGTTTTAATCAAGGAAGTGACTCAATGAGATGTGCTTTATAAAGATGCCCCTAGCTGCAGTGGACGAGAAAGATTGGAAGGGGAGAGACAGGAGACAGGGAGACCAATTAGAAGGCTATAATCCAGGATTTGAATGGCAGGGATACTTGTCAGGGTAATTTCTTTGAGGCATTTGGTCGCTGATTGCTGGCGATCTTCCCCAGCCCTGTGTGTTTGCAATGACTCTGAACTGTGCAGAGAAAAGCCATTTAATCACGCTCGCCTGCTGCATTGCACACTTGGCCCTGCCCAGTGGCCGCATTCATTGTCGGGAGAATTGTGAGTTGTACCGCAAGGATAGGGGACCTTGGGGTCAACTACCCCTCAATAAACCCCCAAAGCATCCTGTGTTGTCACATCCTTAAAAAGCTCTGGCTGTTATGCCTGATCATTTCCACCCATGATACTGCCGGAATCGCCTAGTCAATTACTAATCAAGCGGGGAAATGTGCATTTCATTAGGAGTCTCTCACTGCAGATACACAAGGCCGTATATGAAATGAAATGTTCTGTAGTTATTTTTTTTTCAGCCAGTGATTAGGTGCTGTAATTAAGAAGGCATTGTGCCTGATTTCCAATCTTTTTTCTTTATTTAGATTTAATTGATTTTCTCCTTGATTTAATCAACCCGAGTTCAGCTCCCGGGCGCACCTCTCCACTCGGATGCTCAGAAGAACTCTGGTGCTTAAAGATGTAGGGCCATACCTAGAGAATGCGGGGTGTCGGCTGGTCCTAAGCCCCAACTTCTGTTAACTGGCGCGAGAGGATGTTAAGGACCCAGGTGGTTCTAGTTAGGGCTAGAGAGGCAGCGGGGAGGAAGGGCTGGTTTTTAGACCTTTGAAACTTGGCTCTGCTGTGTGACCTTGGGTGAATTACTTAACCACTCTGTGACTCAATTTCCTTGTATTTAAAATAGAAGGAATAATAATGTTGTCCTCATAGCATTGTGATGAAGATTAAATGAGTTATCTATCTATAAAAACTTAGAAGGAAGACTGGAAAATAAGTACTAAAACGATCACTTATTATTATTACCGTATCACTGTCTATTCAGTAACTCATTTAATCTTCACAACATTCCTGTGGGATTGGGTTATTCCCATTTAAGGTAAAAAAATGAAGCTCATGGCTAGGGAGTGGCTGAGCCAGGATTCAAGTCCGGATCTCAGTTCCATAGCTCACCCTCATAGATGCTGTCCCTCTTACCCGGTGGCTTCTTTCTCCCCATGATGGACACGTGGAAACAGAGGTTTCTGAAATCAAGTTCTTTGGTTAGGGTCACTCAGCTTGTGGTGGCAGAATCAGGACCTGAGCCGAAGTGCTCTGGGTGCGATGACGGTGCCATTGCTCCTCCACTGTCTCTCAGAAAGGGCAGGCAACTTTCTCAAAGCCAGACAGCAATTAAGAGCCATGCAATATTGTAAACCCACTCATAAGTCCTGTTGTTTTCAACCTTTTTTTCCCAACAGTCCAGACATACGACAGATGATGTTCACATACCGAGCACAGCCCCCCGCATGAACCCAAGATCAGATAATGTTAACATTCAGTGCACAAACTTAATTTCACACCTTTCTTTCCTGCTCAAGGAAACATAACAAAGTACAACTCAGGGTAAAGGACTCTGTTAGAGAAAGAATCGTGAATCTATCCACTTACTCGTTTCACAAATATTAATTGGGCCCTTACTTTGTGCCAGGCCCTATTCAAGAGTCTGGGGAAACAGCTGTGAACAAATGAGACAAAAAAATCCCTGCCCTCATGAAACTTCGATCCTAATGGGGGAGTGGGGAGCTCATACAATAAACAAAATAAGCACGTAAATGGTTATCTCAGATCACAAAATATATAGTACAATAGAGGGAAATAAAGCAGGAAGAGACCATTGTACAATGGAGAGGGGTTGCAATTTTAAATAGGGTTTATGTAGGGTTGTCAGGGAAAAAATGTCACTGAGAAGGTGACATTTGAGCAAAGACTTGAAGATGAGGGAGGATGTCATATGGATATATGGAGGAAGCATGTACCAGGCAGTGGGAATGGCACATGCAAAGGTCCTGAGGCAGAATTATAATTGGCGTGTCAGAGAACAGCATGGAGGCCAGTGGGGCAGGAGTAGAGAAAGCAGGAGAAGAGAGTGGGAAGTGAGGTCAGGGTGGTAACAGGGGCCAGGTTGCATGGACCTCTAATTAGTTTGGCTTTAGGGAAGCCTTTGGAAGGCTTTGAAAAGAGGAGTGCCATGACCTGGCTTGAGATTTAGCAGGATCCGTCTGGCTGCCTCTGGGAGAACAGGTTGCAGGATGGCAAGGGTGGAAGCAGGGAGACCTATTAGGAGGCTCTTGCAATAATGCAGGTGAGAGATGATGTGGGCTTGGGCCAGGGTGGTAGACACAGGAGGAGAGAACTATTTGGATTCTGGATATATTTTGAAGGTAGCATCTAGATTTGCTGATAAGTCAGACCTCGGGTTTGCGAGAGAGAAGTCAAGGAGAACTCCAAGGTTACCACTTGAAAGGAGCTGCCGTTAGCTGGGATGATGAAGATTCATGTATTTATACATTTATTTCAATTGGAAACCATTCCCAAATTTTCATCTTTAGCAATCATTAGTAACAAACCCATGACTGTGCTTACAATTGATCATGATGGATCGGAGTGTCACACAGTGGCTGACAACCGCTGAGCTGTACTGCAGGGAGACACTTCTCCCTTGAGTTGGTAGCATCCCTTGGCTCTGGCTTGCTGGTCTCATTATCAGCCTCATTATTCCACAAGAGTTACTGAGAGTGGGCTGAACTCCCAGTGGGTGTCTTTGCAGGGCTCTGCAGCATCTCTGAACACAAGCCAAGACCCTCCACCAAGAGAAGGAGCCCCACACCCTGTCCAGCCTCTTCCCCCCACCCCACTAAAGACACAGTGGAGCCCCCTTCCCCTCCGCTGTGGATAATCCCATCACCAGCCTAGCCTCATCACCCCTTTCTCCGTCTCTCCCATCTTCCTTTCAACCCATGTAATTTGGGAAAATGTGGACCTGTTGGGGCTTTGGCTGAAAACATTTGATTGATCTTCTCAAATGGGCCACTTTCTGGTGAGACAGAGAATGTGTTTGTGATTTCCCCCCTTCTTTTAAATTGCAACAACAGGCAAAATCCTATTTTCTCCCTGAGACTGTACCAGTGCATAAGGATGGGTTTGAAACGCTGGGCCAAACTGGCCCGGCTGGTGATTCAGCCCGGGGCAGTTGTGCACAGAGGTGTCGCTCGCTGCCAGCCCCGCACCCAGCAGCCCAGCTTGACCTCTGCATCCTTGCGCTAGCCTCACCCTGGGCCTCCAGCCAGAGGAAGCGGCTCTGGCTCTGGCAGAATGGTCAGGGACGGAGTTTCCAGGAAGAGCCCTCGTCAGTCAGAGTAGCCTGAGGCTCAAGATGTTAGGGGACTGGGGTTCTGCTTACTTCTCTGCCACTTCACGTGAAGCGGGTCACATCCCCTCTCTGAGATTTATAGGAAAAAGGCTTTAGATTGGTGGACCATAGTGTCCTAATCAACTTTACACCCTAAGGATGCTTAGCAGAGCCAGAGCTCAAGAAATATCTGGGGAAGGAGGGAAAGAAAGTAGGAAGGAAGTTTTTTTGATAGTTTGAGTGGGAAGAAGAAGAGAAAAATGTTAGCTGAAATGAAAAGAGGAATTTTTGAAGTGCGGCTTGCAGGATCTTAGTGCCCCGACGAAGGAACGAACCCTGGCCCCTGGCAGTGAGAACGCTGAGTTGTAAGCACTGGTCCGCCCTGGAATTCCCAAGTGTGTCATGAACACAAGACATAAAGTGTATTCATAAGAAGCTTCAAGAGGAGAAGCAAGAAGAACTACAATCCTGCAGCCTGTGGAACAAAAACCACATTCACAGAAAGAGAGACAAGATGAAAAGGAAGAGGGCTATGTACCAGATGAAGGAACAAGATAAAACCCCAGAAAAACAACTAAATGAAGTGGAGATAGGCAACCTTCCAGAAAAAGAATTCAGAATAATGATAGTGAAGATGATCCAGGACCTCGGGAAAAGAATGGAGGCAAAAATCAAGAAGATGCAAGAAATGTTTAACAAAGACCTAGAAGAATTAAAGAACAAAGAAACAGAGATGAACAATACAATAACAGAAATGAAAACTACACTAGAAGGAATCAATAGCAGAATAACTGAGGCAGAAGAACGGATAAGTGACCTGAAAGACAGAATGGTGGAATTCACTGCTGCGGAACAGAAAAAGAAAAAAGAATGAAAAGAAATGAAGACAGCCTAAGAGACCTCTGGGACAACATTAAACACAACAATATTCGCATTATAGGGGTCCCAGAAGGAGAAGAGAGAGAGAAAGGACCTGAGAAAATATTTGAAGAGATTATAGTCGAAAACTTCCCCAACATGGGAAAGGAAATAGCCACCCAAGTCCAGGAAGCACACCGAGTCCCATACAGGATAAACCCAAGGAGAAACACGCCAAGACACATAGTAATCAAATTGGCAAAAATTGAAGACAAAGAAAAATTATTGAAAGCAGCAAGGGGAAAACGACAAATAACATACAAGGGAACTCCCATAAGGTTAACAGCTGATTTCTCAGCAGAAACTCTACAAGCCAGAAGGGAGTGGCATGATATACTTAAAGTGATGAAAGGGAAGAACCAACAACCAAGATTACTCTACCCAGCAAGGATCTCATTCAGATTCGATGGAGAAATCAAAAGCTTTACAGACAAGCAAAAGCTAAGAGAATTCAGCACCACCAAACCAGCTCTACAACAAATGCTAAAGGAACTTCTCTAAGTGGGAAACACAAGAGAAGAAAAGGACCTACAAAAACAAACCCAAAACAGTTAAGAAAATGGTCATAGGAACATACATATTGATAATTATCTTAGACGTGAATGGATTAAATGCTCCGACCAAAAAACACAGCCTTGCTGAATGGATACAAAAACAAGACTCATATATATGCTGTCTACAAGAGACCCACTTCAGACCTAGGGACACATACAGACTGAAAGTGAGGGGCTGGAAAAAGATATTCCATGCAGATGGAAGTCAAAAGAAAGCTGGAGTAGCAATACTCATATCAGATAAAATAGACTTTAAAATAAAGAATGTTACAAGAGACAAGGAAGGACACTACATAATGATCAAGGGATCAATCCAAGAAAAAGATATAACAATTATAAATATATATGCACCCAACGTAGGAGCACCTCAATACATAAGGCAACTGCTAACAGCTCTAAAAGAGGAAATCGACAGTAACACAATAATAGTGGGGGACTTTAACACCTCACTTACACCAAAGGACAGATCATCCAAAATGAAAATAAATAAGGAAACAGAAGCTTTAAATGACACAATAGACCAGACAGATTTAGTTGATATTTATAGGACATTCCATCCAAAAACAACAGATTACACTTTCTTCTCAAGTGCACACGGAACATTCTCCAGGATAGACCACATCTTGGGTCACAAATCAAGCCTCAGTAAATTTAATAAAGTTGAAATCATATCAAGCATCTTTTCCGACCACAATGCTATGAGATTAGAAATGAGTTACAGGGAAAAAAAAGTAAAAAACACAGATACATGGAGGCTAAACAATACGTTACTAAATAACCAAGAGATCACTGAAGAAATCAAAGAGAAAATCAAAAACTACCTAGAGACAAATGACAATGAAAACACGACGATCCAAAACCTATGGGATGCAGCAAAAGCAGTTCTAAGAGGGAAGTTTATAGCTATACAAGCCTACCTCAGGAAACAAGAAAAATCTCAAATAAACAATCTAACCTTACACCTAAAGGAACTAGAGAAAGAAGAACAAACAAAACCCAAAGTTAGCAGAAGGAAAGAAATCATAAAGGTCAGAGCAGAAATAAATGAAATAGAAACAAAGAAAACAATAGCAAAGATCAATAAAACTAAAAGCTGGTTCTTTGAGAGATAAACAAAATTGATAAACCATTAGCCAGACTCATCAAGAAAAAGAGGTAGAGGACTCAAATCAATAAAATTAGAAATGAAAAAGGAGAAGTTACAACAGACACTGCAGAAATACAAAGCATCCTAAGAGACTACTTCAAGCAACGCTATGCCAACAAAATGGACAACCTGGAAGAAATGGACAAATTCTTAGAAAGGTATAACCTCCCAAGACTGAACCAGGAAGAAACAGAAAATATGAACAGACCAATCACAAGTAATGAAATTGAAACTGTGATTAAAAATCTTCCAACAAACAAAAGTCCAGGACTAGATGGCTTCACAGGTGAATTCTATCAAACATTTAGAGAAGAGCTAACACCCATCCTTCTCAAACTCTTCCAAAAAATTGCAGAGGAAGGAACACTCCCAAGCTCATTCTATGAGGCCACCATCACACTGATACCAAAACCAGACAAAGATACTGCAAAAAAAGAAAATTACAGACCAATATCAGATGAATATAGATGCAAAAATCCTCAACAAAATACTAGCAAACAGAATCCAACAACACATTAAAAGGTCATACACCATGATCAAGTGGGATTTATCCCAGGGATGCAAGGATTCTTCAATATATGCAAATCAATCAATGTGATACACCATATTAACAAATTGAAGAATAAAAACCATATAATCATCTCAATAGATGCAGAAAAAGCTTTTGACAAAATTCAACACCCATTTATGATAAACACTCTCCAGAAAGTGGGCATAGAGGGAACCTACCTCAACATAATAAAGGCCATATACGACAAACCCACAGCAAACATCATTCTCAATGGTGAAAAGCTGAAAGCATTTCCTCTAAGATCAGGAACAAGACAAGGATGTCCACTCTCACCACTATTATTCAACATAGTTTTGGAAGTCCTAGCCACGGCAATCAGAGAAGAAAAAGAAATAAAAGGAATACAAATTGGAAAAGAAGAAGTAAAACTGTCACTGTTTGCAGATGACACGATACTATACATAGAGAATCCTAAAGATGCCACCAGAAAACTACTAGAGCTAATCAATGAATTTGGTAAAGTTGCAGGATACAAAATTAATGCACAGAAATCTCTTGCATTCCTATACACTAATGATGAAAAATCTGAAAGAGAAATTAAGGAAACACTCCCATTTACCACTGCAACAAAAAGAATAAAATACCTACGAATAAACCTACCTAGGGAAACAAAAGACCTGTATGCAGAAAACTATAAGACAGTGATGAAAGAAATTAAAGATGATACCAGCAGATGGAGAGATATACCATGTTCTTGGATTGGAAGAATCAACATTGTGAAAATGACTATACTACCCAAAGCAATCTACAGATTCAGTGCAATCCCTATCAAATTACCAATGGCTTTTTTACGGAACTAGAACAACAAATCTTAAAATTTGTATGGAGACACAAAAGACCCCGAATAGCCATAGCAGTCTTGAGGGAAAAAAACGGAGCTGGAGGAATCAGACTCCCTGACTTCAGACTATACTACAAAGCTACAGTAATCAAGACAATATGGTACTGGCCCCAAAACAGAAACATAGATCAATGGAACAAGATAGAAAGCCCAGAGATAAACCCACACACCTATGGTCAACTAATCTATGACAAAGGAGGCAAGGATATACAATGGAGAAAAGACAGTCTCTTCAATAAGTGGTGCTGGGAAAACTGGACAGCTACATATAAAAGAATGAAATTAGAACACTCCCTAACACCATACACAAAAATAAACTCAAAATGGATTCGAGACTTAAATGTAAGACCAGACACTATAAAACTCTTAGAGGAAAATATAGGCAGAACACGCTGACATAAATCGCAGCAAGATCTTTTTTGATCCACCTCCTAGAGTAATGGAAATAAAAACAAAAATAAACAAATGGGACCTAATGAAACTTAAAAGCTTTTGCACAGCAAAGGAAACCATAAACAAGACGAAAAGACAACTCTCAGAATGGCAGAAAATATTTGCAAACAACTCAACGGACAAAGGATTAATCTCCAAAATATATAAACAGCTCATGCAGCTCAATATTAAAGAAACAAACAACCCAATCCAAAAATGGGCAGAAAACCTAAATAGACATTTCTCCAAAGAAGACATATCGATGGCCAAAAAGCACATGAAAAGCTGCTCAACATCACTAATTATTAGAGAAATGCAAATCAAAACTACAATGAGGTATCACCTCACACCAGTTAGAATGGGCATCATTAGAAAATCTACAAACAACAGATGCTGGAGAGGGTGTGGAGAAAAGGGAACCCTCTTGCACTGTTGGTGGGAATGTAAATTCATACAGCCACTATGGAGAACAGTATGGAGGTTCCTTAAAAAACTGAAAGTAGAATTACCATATGATCCAGCAATCCCACTACTGGGAATATACCCAGAGAAAACCATAATTCAAAAAGACACATGCACCCCAATGTTCATTGCAGCACTATTTACAATAGCCAGGTCATGGAAGCAACCTAAATGCCCATCGACAGACAAATGGATAAAGAAGATGTGGTACATATGTACAATGGAATATTACTCAGCCATAAAAAGGAACGAAATTGAGTCATTTGTTGAGATGTGGATGGATCTAGAGACTGTCATACAGAGTGAAGTAAGTCAGAAAGAGAAAAACAAATATCGTATATTAGCGCATGTATGTTGAACCTAGAAAAATGGTACAGATGAACGGGTTTGCAGGGCAGAAGTTGAGACACAGATGTAGAGAACAAACGTATGGACACCAAGGGGGGAAAGCGGCGGGGGGTTGGGGGTGGTGGTGTGATGAATTGGGCGATTGGGATTGACATGTATACACTGATGTGTATAAAATTGATGATTAATAAGAACCTGCTGTATAAAAAAATAAAATTAAATTAAAAAATTTAAAAAAAAAGCTTCAAGATGATTGACATATACACACTACTATATATAATATAGATAACTAATAAGAATCTACTGTATAGCACAGGGAACTCTCCTCAATACTCTGTAATGACCTATATGGGAATAGAATCTAAAAAAGAGTGGATATATGTATATGTATAACTGATTCACTTTGCTGTAGAGCAGAAACTAACACAACATTGTAAATCAACTATACTCCAATAAAAATTAATTTTAAAAAAAAAGAAAGAAAGTAGGAAGGAAGGGAGGCAAGAAGGGAGGATTTGACAAAGGAGTGAAGTCCGGTATTTCCTGGAATTCAGGACCCCACCTTGTGAAAGTTCTAGGGAAATTGGGCTTTGCCTGGTGGTTGGCCTTTTTCTGGGGTGTGGCCGTGACTGCAGCCCTCCAGGCACCACTCAGTGCCTAGGCCTGGCAGAACTAGTGATGTTGCTATTTCTCTGCCCGTGTCCCCTCAGTGCCCACCATTTCTGAGGATGCCAACCTGACTTCCAACTAACAGGACCTGAGACTCTACCTGAGGGCTCTCTCCAGCCACCAAGCCCACTCCACCCAGACACAGGGCAGGAGTTATTGCCCCTGGGGAGTAGCCTTCAGTCAGGACTGATGGGAGTTGAAGGGTAAATTCTCCAGGTGCCTCAGGTGCAAGAACTCGGAGTTGTGTGTCTACACTGGTTCCCAGGGCTCCCCAGCAGGATTAGGCTCCAGGTCCACATGTTAGTGGCTCCTTCATTCCCTGTCTCCCTCCCCACTTCCCTACCAAGGATGCTGGGATCACATTTCTAGGGCTGCATATAAGGGAATGGTCCTACTCCCAAGATAGCCAGGGGCATTTGCTGGTCAGCTGATTCTTCAGAAAAGGGCTCAGACTTACTGGGCCCAGAGCCAAGCTGACAGTGCAGCTGCCCAGAACATTCCGGGTGTCCACCATGGCCGTGGGTCTGCACCAGAGGACAGAAGAGCAGCTGGGGTGTCTAGATGCACAGCGGAGACCCACCCAGGAGGCTTGGCCATGCAGGGACACAGGGGGAAGGCATCTCAAGTGGGGAGAACAGTGCAAACAAGACATGGAATTTATTTATTTATTTATTTTAATGTATTTTTCCCTGTTTGATTGTATCTCTGTGAATATAGCAGCTGGGACTGTCTAGTTGACTGATAAAGACGTGGAATTTAGAGTCATCTTTTAAAAGTCTGGAAAAGCGGTACTGCACTCTTGCCACGTACCGTGCACATCACAAAATGCATGACCTCACTGAATCCCCATCACAGCCCTGTGATGTAGGCACTATTATGCTTTCCATTTTATGGGTGGGGAAACCGAGGCACAGAGAGGTGAATTCGTTTGCCCAGGGCCACGTAACTAGTGTGTGGCAAAGCTGGGGCTGGAACCCAGGTCTGTGGGTTCAGAGAGTCTAACTGGTTTTGGGGGGAAATACCTGGAGGAGAGGTCAGTGGGGGGAGGGGCTCCTGAACACCAAGCAGAGGGACTCGGTTTGTCCTCTGACCCCTGGAGCTGAGGAGCTAGTGGCCTGGAAGGTGGGAAGGGGAACAGCGGGGCATCTACAGCAGGAAACCCAGGGAGACCCATGCTCCTTCTCAGTGTGCAGCATCCTCAGGGGAGACCGGCTGCCCTTCAGTACCTGCCCATCTTGGAGAAATTTCTATTACAAATGCCGGTGTCCTGGGACTTGGGAACCGTCCCAAGTGGCTATCTGTAGCCACACTAACAGTGAGATACACTGCCATCCACTGCCTGTCCCCTCAGTTAACCTCTTCCTCGCTGGCTTGATTGGGCTATGTATCCAGTCAGTTCTCCCATTCAACCAATATTTACTGAAGACACTATGGGCCTGGCACCTTCCAGGTGCCGAGGACACAGTGCTGCAAAATGTTCAGGTTCTGTCTCAAAGGCTTCACAGTCCAGGGGACGGGAACAGAGATTTAAACTGACAATTTCAGTAAAGGATATTGTGAGCATAGAAAAGGTATATAAATGGTCTAAGTAGTCAGGGAAGTCTTCCTGGACGAGGTGGCATTGTAGGTTGAAAGCGGAAGAATGGACAGGAGGAAAAATGGACAGTTTGAAGGAGGCAAGGTGAGTGATGCCATTTCTTAATTAGTAAGAAATAAGCACTGTTCTAAGAGCTTTACATATATTCACTGTTAATCCCTGAAATAACCCTATGAGGCAGGTACTCTTATTATCCACATCTTGTAGATGAAGCTCTGAGGCCCAGAGAGGTGAAGTCAATTGCTGAAGGTCACAGAGTGGCAGGACAAGGGTTTGAACCCAGCGATCTGGCACCAGGCCGCGCCCTTAAGTTTCACGCTCTGCTGCATCTGGACACAGGGGCTGTACAGGGCTGTGCAGGGATGTCAGATGGTTTGCGCACGGTGAGTGAGAGAGCAGCGGAGCATGACACACCAGGAGAGGTCAGCTGGGGCTGTGGACCTTGAAGGCCCATGAGAGCCACATCAGGGAGTTTGGACTTGCTTCTTGGGGCTCTGAAGAAGGAAGTGATGTGATTGAATCTGCGTTTTGGAAAAGAACCCTGCCTGCTGCATGGAGAGTGGGCGGGGCGGGGCCAGAGTGAACGAGGAAGCCGTTGCAGTTGTCTGGGTGAGAGATGATGAGGGCTTGGACCAGGGAGGTGGCAGTGGAGATGGAGAGGAGGTGGATGCTGAGATGTTTTGAAATTGAAATGGTCAAGATCCGCTGATGGGCTGGATATGAGAGTGAGAGAAAGAGGGTGTCCAGGGGGATGGCCAGTTGCTGCTTGCCTAAGAAGGTGGAAGGTGGAGCTGGAGAACAGGTGGTGGGGGTGGCGATATGTTGAGGTTTGGACAGGTGAGTCTCAGGAGCCGATAGGACTTCTGGGAGGAGAGGGAGAGGAGACAGCTGGACACTCGAGTCTCAAGGTCAGAAAAGGGAGATAGCCAGGGCGACCACAGATCCTGCGTATCTACTGTCTGTGCCCCTTTTGATCCTTCAAGTGTTGCAGTTCGCACAACGAATTCTCCGGCCACCCTGGACATTTCTGAGCTGCCACATGACGCATCTTGACATTGAGAACACCGGGGTCCAGGCTCTACCCACCTTATACACACACCTCTGGACACATCGTATATATTCATTCATGTGCAGAGTCTTAGCTGGATGCAAGTAAAAACGCGACCATGAATACAGTGACCAGGGAGACAGCTTTGTCACGGTCGAGGAGTGTTAGACTAGTTTAAAGGCCTTTGCCTCAGTCCTGCCAGATCCCCCGCACTTGTTTTAGGCCTCAGGTCCTATCAGAGGGGCTGAGAGATTTGTACCAGGAACCAAGGCTCTGTCTAAACGCCACCAAATGGGTAATTGGCGGAATCAAGTCATTTCAATGAATTTTTTTTAATGGCATGGTCTTTCTTTTCCATTTAAACCGTATTCCAAGGCAACCGGAGTGGGCAGCGTTTCCCCCCATAAAAAAGAGGATGCCCTACTGCAAATCCATAAAGGCAAGTCCACTCTGGGCCTATGCAAAAGGATGCCACAGGGCCTTTGCACAGGAAAGGGGCAAGTGGGACAGCACATAGCTTTCCAGTTGCATTTTGCATCTCTAACAGCACAGAGCAAAATATCTGTAGAAAGAAACCAGGGCTTTGGTTAGATGGTTGACCCCTAAGGGCAATCAACACTCTAAAACAGGATTCTGAACCTAGGAAAGATCCTTCTCAAACCCCTCGCCACCAGTTTCTTTTGAAGGCTCTGTGCCTCTCACTCGGTAGAGTCCTTGGGGACACAAGTCAGGAGGCAGCTTTTGCACTGACTTCCAATCCCCGGCTCAACACACCCGTCGCACATCTATAGAAGCACATGACATTTTCTTGTCCCATTGCATGGTGCTTTCAGAGGCCCAAACAGGAAGCACTATTGGGATCCAAGGGGTCCACAAGTGGCCCCCATAGTGCTCAACCCTAGAGGCACAGTGGGGGAAGGGGTTAAGACCATGGGTTCTGGAAACAGACTGCCTGGGTTCAAATTCCACCTCCACCCCCAATTATCAGGATCTCCTCTTGCCTCAGTGTTTTCATTGGTAAAATGGGGTTGATCACTGTACCAGCCTCAAATAACTGTGGTGAGGATTATCAGAGCAAACAAATGCAAAGCGCTTAGAACAGTGCTGGCACGTAGCTGGTGCTTCATGAATATCTGCTGTTATTACTAGTAGTATTAGCATTTATAATAGTGCCATCAGTTATAATCCAACCTAGAAATGGGTGCAGGTGGAAGAAAGCAGGAGAAGGAACAAAGAGAAGAGGGGTGGAAGCAGGGCCTCTTGGCTGCCAGGACCTTGCTCAGAAGCCCGCAGGGGTCCATGGGATATCATTTCATTCAGACTTTTTTTTTTAACCAGAATGAGAAATGCAGGTTCTATGTCAGAAATCATTGCAAATTCCAAATTAGTGAGGTTTCATGGTCCGCGGAAAGGCGCTGGAGGGAAAATTGGTCGATGGGGTGTCTTTTAGCTGTCTGAGCAAGCTGGCTGATTGATTGTCTCCATCAATAGACTGTGCAGACAGCAGCCGGGGGACCGGGTGCAGGATAGCAAATAGGAAGAAGACAGAACAGCAGTCAGCATCGGGGAGGTGGAGACATGGTCACAGTGGAAAGAGACATAGTGACACCAAAAGCTGAACTGTGTGGCCATCCTCAGTCTGGAGACCAGGGACACCCAGCTACAGTTCCTTGAGAACTCTGGGCTCCCTCACTTGCTGTGTGTCCTTAGGCAAGTCACTACACCTTTCTGAGCCTCTGTTTTTCTCATCTAAAAACAACCCTTACAATTCCCACCTCAAGGGCTTATTATGGGACTTAAGTGAAACAATGTGTTTTAAATATCTGATGAGGTGTTGGCACAATGTAGGTGCTCAGTAAACATGAGGTCCCTTTACTGTAACACAGTGAGTTGAAGAAGTTGGTATACCCATGCTCCCACCTGGAACTCAGAAACTGTTTAGAGGTGACAACTCTCATCCTTAAACTGGGGGTGAATGGGCCATGTGGGTCCCTACTGTGTCACCCCAATGTGTTCAGAAAGAGGCAAAGAGATGGGGACGACTTACACCCAGAGGAGAATCTGACTCACAGAAATCTTTGAATTGGACAGGCTTTTCAGAGGTCACTGGGGCCAGTCCCCCGTCTTCAGGGTCCCAAGGTATTCCAGGCAGGTTGGAAGCTATGCACTCCTCAAAGATGACTGTGAAAGAATGATCCATAAGGCTCCTCACCAAGCAGAAATTCTTCCTCTGATGGGAGCTACCAAGTCTCTTTCAGTGCTAATTGCAATTATAATAGTAAGACATTGTGCTTAGCGTAATAACTATATATTTCCCACAACTACACCAATACATAAGGTATTATCCCCATTTTAAAAATGAGAAAACTGAGGCTTAAATAGATGAGGGACCTTGGTCAAGGGTTTGCTGCAATATCTTGGAGCAAAGAGAGTGCAGAATTTATTTCTATGGGGAAATGGGCAGTGGGGTCGGGCGTGGGCTGGGGGAGTCAGAAACAGCTGAGCTGAGCCTTGACGGCTGAGTGAGGCTTTTCCTGGCAGAGAAGGGAAGGGAGGGCACTGCGGGCAGAGGGGTCAGCTTGAGCAGACAGCGAAGTTGAGAGACTCTGCCCCGAAGGCGATTTACAATGAATAATTCCAGTTACAGTGACAGCTAATAACATTGATGAAGTGCTTACTCTGCACCAGGAATGGTGTTAAGCACTTTACGTGCATCACCTCTACGAGCTGGACACTACCATTTACCCCGTTCTGCAGAAGAGAGATGAAGTGACTCGTTCAGGATCACAGCTTGAAAACAGCAAAACCAGCTTTCAGGCTGCAGTCTGCCTGATTCCAGTGCTGCTTGTGGCTCCCGGTTGCTTAGGTGCTGTCTGTGGCCAGCAGAGACACCGCAGAGCTGAAAAAGCCCTCTGCCCACGTGCTGGGGGCTCCTAGCCATCCCTGCCACAATCCTTCCCCACCACCCCAAGCCCTCCTGGAGCCCGGGGACCCATCAGGGTTGGTGGGAGATAGTCTTGAAGCTGACTGCCTACTAAAGATAAAGGTCTGACTTTTAAAAGGCAGGTAAAAATCCCAGCAGAGGGACAGACCTTTCCCATCAACTCCTTCATCAGAATTACTTTGGAGGAGCCATTTTCTACAGGTGGTACAGCTGGATGCCTGGGCTGGCATTGAGAAATAGTCACTTCCGGGTAAAGACAGAGGACTGGTCTCTCCAGAGATCCCTCTCTCCCACAGGAAGTCCTTTGTCAGGGAAGAATGATAATGGCAAAGGAGGGGCCTCTGGGACAAGCCTAAAGGAGGATGAATGGGAAGGGTGTGATTTGAGAACTCACTGATGATTGGTGTGGGAACTTCAGAGGTGGAGTCTTTTGAGAGCTTTCTGCTGATTGGTGGAGTTGTGATTGGACCAACCTGTCTACTCATTCTGCCGCCATCCCCCTCCCCCTCCCCCTCCCCCTCCCCCTCCTCTTCCTCCTCCTCCTCCTCCTCCTCCTCCACCATCATCGTCAAATAATGTCAAATAACTTCATCAAATAACATACACTGGGCATTTGTTATGTGTCCATAAAATGTGCTAAACATTTTACAACTGTCTTATGAGACAGGTAATATTAACATACCCGTGAACATTTGCCATCCACAGCTGGGAAAACATTGAAGGTTTAATGATACTAAGTAACTTCTGCTGGGTAAACATAGCCTGGAAGTAGCAAAGCAGAGCTTCAAACCCACGTCTGTTTGAACAAATACAGTACTTAACTATTGTTTTGCATTTAGTAGTTTGGTAGAGGAAAACTTGGTCTGGGTCTGTCTTCGATGGAATTCACAAGAAATTACACCTGAGACAGCGATTTGGATGCACAGACTTATTGAGGGTGTGCTCTCAGGAGAAAGGGAGTGAGGAAGCAAGCTAGGGCAGTACAGAAAGCTAAGAAAAGATGTAGTTTCAGCTAGACTCTAGCCTCAGCCTGATCCCACAGGGAGCTCTAGAGTGTGAATTGTATTACCTTGCCGCAAAGGGGAAGGTCGTTTGTACTCCCAAGTGAGTCGTTGGTTATGGGATGCCTCGCCACCCGCCAGGGGTGGATATAACCTTCTTGGAAGGGGTGCCTGTGAGGTATTTGTAGCCAACACTCACACTAAGAGCTGAGCAACAGCTTTCACTACAGCTGCAGAAGAACTGATTGGTGGTCCCTGCTCAGCCCCTAACTCGCCGAGTGTCCTGGAATGTAGCACTGGCCCCTCTCTGGACCTCAGCTTCTCCTGGGTAGAGTTCCAAGGGCTGGCTTAGCTCTGACAAGTTCTGGCTCTGTGATCAGGCAACACAGCCACTGCCCCAGCCTGCAATCTCTGTTTCTGAAACCCAGGAGGAGAGATGGGGCCCCTCGGGTGGTTCCAACAGCGTAAGGCGAGGTGTCTGACAGCTTCCCCCGCTGAAGCCCTTTATCTCACTTCTCTGCTGTGTTATTTTAAAACTAACGAGCCCAGACCTCCAGAGCTTGCTGCCTGCTCACCGCCTGCCATCGAGATTTGTGGCTTGTCCGCTCTGTCCTCTCTGCAGATTTTAGCGGTAGCTTACTCTCTGCTTGTTAGGAATTTTCTACCAAACCTCAGCCCCAGAAAGGGGGGACGTGTGTGTTGTGTGTGTCTGCAGGAACACAAAGTCCCAACTGCACCACGCTCTCCGATGCCCTCCCTCATCACCACCCCCACCTCTGTAGTTCCAGCTGATGAAAGGGTCCAGTTGGTTGTCCCGGGAGGACAGGAAGAGATAAATTCATCCCTGGGCTATTGAGAGAGAAAAGCCAGGACACAGCAGCGAATGGGTAGCCACACAGCTTGGTGGTGGGGAGCAAGGCCCCAGTGTAGGGAGGATCTCCGGGGACACTCAAGGGCCCCCTGACCTCCCCGCCCTTTCCCATCCCAGAATCCCTTGTCTTGAGCTGTTTGGTGAAAGGGAATCGGAATGAGCAGTGAGGCTGGTGAACAATGTGATCTCTCCCTGATATTTAAAGCGCCGCTGTGTGCCAGAAACTAAGTGCTGGGCATGCATCGTGCCATTTCATCCTCACAACCGTCCTGTGAGGTGCAGACAACTTGTGATTTCACCAGAGAGGTGAAGAGACTTGCCCAGGGTCGTGCCTTTGGGCATGGTGAGTGCCCAGGCAGGGCCAGTGTGAGAAATCTAGCCACTGTGCTCTGGCAGCCCTCCCCGAACAAGCAGCTCAGCCCCCTCTGTGCCACCTGTCTTGTTTCCTGCAGGCACCGGTGCCCTGTCTCTACTCAGGACTTCTCTCTTGGGTCACTTTCATCCCGCATGAGAGTTTCTTATGTACCTACCCCATGTCTTCCTCTGGCCTGTGAGCTTCTTGAGGGAAAGACTCATGTCTGGATCATCTTGAAATGACCCTCCACCAGAAGTAAAGTGATGCTTAGCAGATGAGTGAATGAGTGATTAATGAATCAGTGAATAAATGAATAGCTAATGAAGAAATAGATGAATGAATGCATAAACAATAAATGAATCACTGCATCTAAAGGAATGAATTGGAGGAATCAGACATTTTATGAGTATATTTTAAGAGCCAGTCCACCAGGCTGGGACACTTCTATCGAGCCATTTTGTTATTCTGAAACCCCGCCGGTACAACTCCCTCAGAGCTTACCTTCGTCCTCAGTTTCCCACCTCACTCTAGCCACGTGCTCCCGGTTACTCCCCAGAAGATCCAATCTTCTGGCTTTCAACACCATCTAAATGCTAACATCACTCAAGGGCTTTTCCCCAGCGCTAATGTCTTCTCTGAACTTCAGTCTCCTGTATCCAACTGCCCACCTGCCATCTCCAAGAGGGGGTGTCTAATTAGCATCTCAAAACTAACATGTCCAGAACTGAGCTCTGGGGAACCCTTACAAAACACCCCTCACGTGCACCTGTCCCCGCCCAGTCAACGGCAGCTCATCGATCCCCGTTGCTCAGACCAGAACCCTTGGAGTCACCCATGAGCAAACTTGGTTGATTCCAACTTCAGTATCTGTCCAGAAACCGACCGCTTCTCGCCACTACAGCAGCGATAACACTGATCCCGGCCCTCATCTCCTCTCCTGTGGGTTGCTGCAGTAATCTCCTCACGGGTCTTCCTGCATTAATCCCAGCTCCCTGGCTGTCCACGCTCAGCAACCTGCCAAAGAGATCCTTTAAAACCTAAGTCAGATTACATCGCTTCTCTGCTTAGAACCCTCCAACGGCATCTCACCTCACTCAGAGAAAAAGCCAAGGCCCTGCAGTAGCCCACCAGGACATGATCTGAGCCCTCCTTACCCTTCTGACATCACCCCTGCCTCTCGTCCCCTTTGCTGACTCACTTCCAACCTCAGTGTATCTAGTATGTTCCACCTTCAGGGCCTTTGCGTTGGCTGTGCCCTCTGCCTGTTTTGCTCTTTTCCAGGCTCACTCCCTCATCATCTTCAAGTCTCACTCAAATGTTCCCTTCTCAGTGAAACCTTCTCTGATCACACCGTCTGAAACCACATCCCCCCTCCTGGTAGCATTTTCAGTTCCCCTTATCCGTCTCCCTTTCTTTCTTTTTTTTTTTTTAATAGCCTTCTTTGCCTTCGAATACCCTCCATAGTTACCGTGCAGTTCTGCTTATTTTCTGCTCTCCTCCTCCCTCTGCCCATCCCAGGAGAATGCAAGCTCCGCCAGGTAGAGAGTTTTTTCTGTCTTATGCTCTGCTGTGTCTCCAGTGCCTAGAACATGCCCCACAGATAGTAGGTGCTCAATAAATATTTGTTGAGTCGGTGGCTGAATGAAGGATACATGAACGGTCCCTGACAGCACCTCCTGGGACCAGTTGTTACTCTCTCAGCTCTTGAACCAAGGCTCCTCCTGCTCCGGACTGAAGGTTTCCTTTAAGGCTGAGGGCTTCTTCCCTCTTCCCAGCAGATCTTGCTTGCTTGGCGCCTCCTCTAGCAGTAGCCGTAATGATGCCCAAAAGGGGCTCATCTAGCACAATCCCTCCCAGGGCAAGAAAATCTAATCAGCAATGTTCCCTCCATGGAGAAATCCAAACCCTGTCTGCAATTCCAGCTGATAGAAAGGTCTTGCAGTTGCCCCTGGGCTGGAGCGAGAGGTGTTCTTTTTTCTTGTGGTGACACAGCTGGGTAGAATCAGGGCATGAAGCCAGGTCAGTAGAACTGCAGGACCTCTGCACTTTCCCAGCATCACCTGATTACCCTTCACAACGTGGTCAAGTGGGAAACCACAACATTTTGGAGTTCAGCCAACTCCCAAGCTGGGGGCAGCCCGTGTGTCAGACAACCCCAAGAATCTGATTCAGTCCCCTTCTTGGCACTTTGAACCCTCACTAGGCAAATAGGCGATTGACAGGCCAGCCTGTGAAGGGCAAAATGACTCGGTGGACTGAGGGTGGATTGCAGGGCAGTAGGCTTGTGTTCTGTGATGAGAGTTCAAAACCCAGGCAGGCTGGGGGCCTGACCTGCCTGGCTGAGCTGGGTAAGAAGTGCTGAGCTAATTTTTCTCTGTATGGTTCTTTTGTCTTTTGACCTGAACTTGGGAACTAGATTTTTTGTTTGTTTGTTTGTTTTTATTTATTTTTGGCTGCGTTGGGTCTTCGTTGCTGCACGCAGGCTTTCTCTAGTTGCGGTGAGTGTGCTTCTCGCTGCGGTGGCTTCTCTTGTTGCGGAGCATGGGCTCTAGGCACGCGGGCTTCAGTAGTTGTGGCACGCAGGCTCAGTAGTTGTGGCTCACAGGCTCTAGAGCGCAGGCTCAGTAGTTGTGGCACATGGGCTTAGTTGCTCCGCGGCATGTGGGATCTTCCCGGACCAGGGATCGAACCCGTGTCCCCTGCATTGGCAGGAGGATTCTTAACCGCTGCGCCACCAGGGAAGTCCCAGGAACTGGACAGCTTTTGATATACAAGAGTGTTTACCACGCACACATACACATGTTCACACACTCACATGCTCTCAGCCCTGGGAACTGAACTAAACCGTTCTCACCAGTTCCCTGAGGGCAGAGGGTGCTAGAAAGCTGGATCAGTCTAAATCATTTGTAAAATCTACAACCTGGCTACTCAAAGTATGGTCCGTGGAGCAATAACATCACCTGGGAATTGGTTAGAAATGCAGAAGATCAGGCCCTAACCCAGACCTACTTAGTCGGCATCTGCAGTCTATCAAGATCCCCAGGTGATTCACATGCACGTGAAGGTGTGAGAAGCACCTGTCCACTTGGCCCTGAAGAATCTAGCCCTGTCTGCCTCCTTAGTCTCAGCTCCTGTTTTTTTCTGCTCTCCCACATTCATTGCAGCATTATTTACAATAGCCAAGACATGGAAACAACCTAAGTGTCCATGGATAAAGACAGTGTGATATATATCATGTATATATATCTGATAGATAGATAGATAGATAAAATGGAATTCAGCCGTAAAAAGAAGGAAACCCTGCCATTTGTAACAACATGGAGGGACCTTGAGGGCACTATGCTAAGTAAGCCAGTCTCAACTCTTACTTTCCATCCTCCATCCTAACTATCTCTTCCAACTTACTACTTCCTCTGCAGTTCCTTGAAGTCCATTGCTGTGCCTCGGTGCCTGGCCTTTGCACATGACCAATTTCCGTATATCTTTTAGGAAACTTTTCACAGCCACCTGCCCATATTCCCCAGGCTGGATTAGGTGCTCTTTCTGTGGTTCCATGGTTCTCTGAGCTTCTCTCCATCAGAGAACTTACTATACCACATTGTAATCCCCAGTTGAGGAATCAGTGTTCCTCTTCCAGACTGGAAATTCCTTGAGGACACAGATAGGTTTTAGTTACTTTTGGGTCCTTGAAATCTGATACCAAGTAGGCGTTCAGTAAACAGCTGTTGAATGAATGAATGAAATCATGAGGGAAATGCCAGCCTCATAAAACTTGTTTTCTTTCTCATTCAGTTCTTACTAAGCTGAGCATGGTGGCTCCCACATCCAGATGATGCCTCCCACGGTGGCTCTCTGGAATCCCTGATCTTCCCCAAAGCTCCTACACTTTTTCCAATTGTGATCGCAAAGCTCAAAGAATCACAGCTCCCTCAGAGTATCCCCAGCCAGGCTTAATTAACCTTGAAAAGGACTTGGTACCAAGAAGTCAGGCCGGGATAGTAACAGGACCCAGACTGAAGTCCCAGGAGCCAAGGCACAAATAAGCCAAATCCACCTTGCCCAAGGGCTGGCTCAGCCCAATGATAAACCTTGGGTTCTCTGCTGGACCCGTGAGCTGAGGGTCTGCGCCTTCATTCTTACTGAAACGGGGAGACAGTAGGTGTCTGGCTAAGTGCAGGGACAAGGGCGGATCATTCACAGCCCTGGATGCAAGTGTAGAACAAGAATCTTGGATGGGAAGCAAGTTCCTTTGCCTCCCCAGGTCTCAGTGTCTTCATGTGAGTAATGGGGATAAGTTCACCAAACTGAGTACCTTACCGAGAAGCCTTGTCAGCATCTGTTGAGACACTGGATTTGCAAGTGTTCTACACCCAGGAGAAGCTATTAGTGGGATGGGGAAAGTAAGTGTCAGGGATGTCCCAAATCTAATGGCCAAGTGCCACTTCTATTTGTGGAATATAAGATTCAGGCCAGAGGCTCGAGATACAGCCCCTTCTTCAAACACATGAGGCAAATCCCTGTCGTACAGGGAAATTACTAACATTCACCCTATGCCCCCACTTATTATTTCCTTATATTTTCAAAGTGTTTTCCAGATTGCTCTCCTTTTTTCTCAGCTGATTCTCATAAACAAGCAGGGCATCTGGTGCTCTTGCCATTTACTACCCCTGGGTCTCAATTTCTCCATCTGTATAGTGTGGGTGGCCATGCCTGCTCCTGGGTTTCTTTGGAAGTTTACATGAGACAACACAGAGGAGGGCTTAGCCTGGTGTCTGGCACGGAGTAGGTGCTTGATAAATGCCGGCTGTTGTTTTGATCAAAGGACGTGGAAAGAGCACTGGACTGGGGGTCAGAAGGCCACAGTTCGAGCTGAAGCTCCGACGTGAGTCGCCCTGTGGCCTTGGGCAAGTCTCCTCTCTTCTTGGGACCTCAGTTTCCTCATTCTGCACAGAGGTGGGCAAGGACCGGTGTCCTCACTCCCCTCCACCATTGTTTGTCTCTGATTCCCCAAACGGTGTTTAACTCACACTAGTGCTCGAGGCATCCAACCGGCTGAGTGAGCACTTTGTTGGAGTCAGGAGCTTTGATGGGGGAAGCGGGGAAGCAGCTAGGGAGCCAGTCATCTTGGAGAGTTTTGCGGAAAGTTCAGCCCTC
The DNA here is from genome assembly GCF_028564815.1 of Eubalaena glacialis. Lineage (NCBI taxonomy): Eukaryota > Metazoa > Chordata > Mammalia > Artiodactyla > Balaenidae > Eubalaena > Eubalaena glacialis. The sequence continues at coordinate 83,369,360 of NC_083730.1, forward strand.
TTATCAGAGGCTGGGAATCTGCTGGTTGCCATGACTACGGAGAGCAGCATCTCAGCTCCAGGTCGCTGATTAGCAGGAACCGAGCGGGGAGGCCTTGTGGAATGCAGCACTTGTGGCTCCCTCCCTCCTGTGAAGTGGAGTGCACTGGCCCTTGACTTCACTGTTTTAGCCGTCCCCTGAAGAGCTCGCCTTCTTTTAAGTATTTTTTTTAATGCAACATCAAAGGGCTGTGTGGAAAAAACGAGGCAGCTGCCTGTACTCCTCAGCAAGGATGGAACACAGAATTTTTCTTAAAGCCCTGCAAGGATGCAAAGCTGGAGGCAAAGAAGGAAGATGGGTGGGGCTAAGGGGGTGGAGGTACCATGGCTGAGGTCTGAGTCCACTGAAGTGCTGTGTGGCCTCAAGACTGGTCCTTCTCCCTGGACCTCTGCTTCTTTATATGTGAGGAGAGGTTGCATCTGACCTGTGGTTCTCACATGAGATTGGTCATCAGAATTGATTTGTAAATTCATTCATTCAACAAATGTTTCCTGAGCAAGAAGGCATGCTGTCTATGCCAGGCACTAGATCCTTGGGGATTCGGTGGTGAGAGAAGAGACTAGTTCCCACTCTCAGGAAGCTTACATTCTAGTCCAGAAGACAAACGGTTAGCAAATAAACGTGTAAAATGGTCACTTCAAATAGTAACAAGTACTGTGACGGAGGGAAGGCACAGCAGGCCACTGTGATGGTGGCCGGTGATGAGAGCAGCACGATTACATAAGGGGATAAGGGAGGGCTTCTCTGAGGAGGTGACGTTTGAGTGCAAAGAAGGAGCCGGCCATGCAGATAGCTGGAGGAGGAACAGCATACCAGGTGGAGGGAACAGAAAGAGCAAAGGCTCTGAGTAAGGGCCCTGTTCCATTTGAGGAACAGCGAGAAGGCCATGTGGCCAAAGCAGAGTAAGGGACGGGGAGAGGGGTAGGAGATGGGGTCTAGAGGGACAGAGGCCAGATCATTCAGAGCCTTTTAAACCCAATAATCAGTTTGGATTTATTCTTGACCTAATAGAAGGTGTAATTACCTGGGATGTTTCTTTAAGTTGCAGGTTCCCACGTTTCATCCTTGGAGACTCTGATTTATTATGGCTATGATGGGACCTAGGAATCTGTATTTTTTTAAAGTTCCTTAGGGGCCTCTGATACTGTGCCATGTTTAGCAGAGCCTGGACTACACGATCCCTGAGTCTCTTTCAGTTTTAAAAAAGCTAAGAAGCAAAGTATTAGAACGCATTTTAAAAATCTTAAATGTTACATCAGGAAGGATTCCTTTCATCTTTCCCTCACCACTCCCTGTCAGCCTGGTAGAATTAATTCTGTTTTTGTTTGTGTTATAATCCCAGGTGAGGTACCCAACACCAGGAAGGGGAAGCCAGTGCTACTGGAAAAAAAAAGAACTACCACAACAGGGAGTGTCAAGCTATAAGCTGCAGCAACTCCATTATACCTCTCTCCTCATCAAACCATTGTCAGGGTTTCCATCCCTGATTCTCCACCCTGCTGCTGGCAGCGATGGATGAGGCATTGTCCGTGCCTTAAGCCTTGTCCGCCAGTGCCTGGCAGTAGTATCCCCCAGCTTTCCCTGCACTGGGGATAACCCACGCCTCTATTAGCACAAGTCACTGAGACCTTCCATCCAATGCCAGCACTATTTGTCATGTATTTATTCACTGCCAAACTCCTCATATCAACTCAGTTTCTGCCTAGTGCAAGGTTGCCTCAGGCACATATTTGTGTCTTGGTTTCCTGTAATACTCCAGAAAGTCCAAAATTCCATTCTTGTGTGTGTGTCCAACTCAAGACTCTGCTGGGCAATACGCATCCATTGATAAACTCACTGATCACTAAGTCATTGCAATAGTCTCCCCATCTCTTTCTTCCCTTCCTTTGAGTGTCCTAAGCCAGTGGAGTGAACCTTCTGAAATGTAAGCCAGACCACATCACCCATCTCAGCCACATGGGACCCAAAGGTCTTCCATGACCTATGTAGTCCAGGCTTTGCTAAACCTGGCACAGTATCAGAGGCCCCCAAGGAACTTTTTAAGAATACAGATTCCTAGGTCCCATCAAAGACCTCATCTCTGATCTCGCCTCTTACCACTCTAACCCCTGCTTGCTATTCCTTGTATATGCCAAGTGTCTTTGAACTTGCTATTCCTTCTGCCTAGAACATACTTCCACTGATTGCAGATACCTGTATAGAAGTTGTATATTACTGAGCAACAAAATACTCCAAATCTTTGTGGCTTAAAACAACAATAACCAGTTATGTTTTGCAGTTTCTGTGAGTCAGGATTTTGGCTGGGTGACTGACTCACCACTCTCATGAGATGGTGGTCAGACGTCAGCCACAGCTGCTGTCTTATCTGAAGGCTTGACTGCGGCCGGAGGACCCACTTCTAGGGTGGCTCAGTCACATGGCTGGTAGTGCTGGCTGTTGGCAGGAGGCCTCAGTTCTGTCACATGGGCGTCTCCACAGGGCTGCTTGAGTGTCCTCACAACATGGTGACCAGCTTCCCTCAAAGTGATCAATCCAAGAGGAAGAGGCAGAAGTTGCCTTCATGACCTAGTCTTGGAAGTCACATATCATCACTTTTAATTCAGTCTGTTCATTAAAAGTGAGTCACTAGCCCATCCAGTATTCGCAGGGGGAGAAATTAGGCTCCAGCTTTTTTTTTTTTCTCTTTTTAAAATTTATTTACTTTTTATTGACGTATAGTTGACTTACAATATTGTGTTAGTTTCAGGTGTACAGCAAAGTGATTCCATCGTGTGTGTGTGTGTGTGTGTGTATACACACACACACATATATAGATATTCTTTTTCAGATTATTTTCCCAAATAGGTTATTACAAAATATTGAGTATAGTTCACTGTGCCATACACTAGGTCCTTGCTGTTTATCTGTTTTCTATATAGTAGTGTGTATCTGTTAATCCCAAACTCCTAATTTTTCCCTCCCCCCGCTTTCCCTTTGGTAACCATAAGTTTGTTTTCTATGTCTGTGAGCCTATTTCTGTTTTGTAAATAAGTTTATTTGTATCGGTTTTTTTAGATTCCACATATAAGTGGTATCATATGATATTTCTCTTTCTCTGTCTGACTTACTTCACTTAGTATGGTAATCTGTAGGTCCATCCATGTTGCTGCAAAAGGCTCTATTTCATTCTTCTTTATGGCTGAGTAGTATTCCATCATATATATACCACATCTTCTAGGATTCAGCTTTTGATGGTATGAGTGTCAAAGAAATTGTGAACACATTTTAAAACCAACACAAACTGCAAGGTTAGTCTCTGATCCTTCAAGTCTCCACTCTTGTTACTTCCTAAAAAAGGCCTTCCCTGATTACTGTATACGAAATAGCAGTCACCCGCTCCCATTTCCTAGCCCCATTCCACTGATTTATTCTCTCCATAACTTATTACCAACAAATAAGCCATATTGTTACTTTCTTGTGTGTTTATTACCTGCTTTTCCATCTGTAATCTAAACTCCATGATCTCGGGGAACACCTGTGTCTTGTTCACTGCATCGCCGGACTTAGAACTGGCCTGGACACACTGCAGGCACTCAGGGAATAGGCGTTAGTGAATGTGTGTTAGCCTTGGCTAGGACAAGTGTGGGAAGAGGCAAACCTTGCTGGAGGCTGGGCAGAAACTGCGAGCTTTGAGTTATCTGAAAAGAGCCAGGGCGGCATTCCACACAGATAGACCGGAGGGAACGCAGGCATGGAAATGGAACCCTCATCGTGGGAGAAGGGGTGCAGGGAGGTGTAGGGAAAACTGGAGTTCTGGTAGCATGGGGTTGGCAGTGAGGAGGGCTGGGAACACCCGACTAGAATCTCCATCCTTCCTGGGCTTGAAGTATCCCCCAGCTCTGCTTCTAAAGATGCACCGATAAGCGGCTGACAGAGAAGGATGTGTTTTGCTGCCCTTCCTTCAATATTGACCAGGCTTGGCCTGCGCTCCTGGCAGCCCTAAGGAGCAGGGGGCTTATCAAATGCATTCATCCTGAGTCATAAAACCAACCTTGATGCACTGGGTGCAGGAGCTCGGTGCAGGAGAAATGCTAATGCCTTTGATCAATGCTTGACCTGGGATTTGCAGGCAGGGTGAGCAGGCAGGGATGCTCACTGGATGGTGCCAGATCCACCTGTGGCTCTCAGACTCCTGACTCTGAATGACAGGAGCCAGGAGACTTGAGTGACAGCTTCTTCAAAGACTGAGTAACTAAGCAACTTCCTTTCCCTCTCTGGGACTCAGAGAAGGAGGTGGGATGCAGGTAATTTCCCTGTGTTATTTGGACCTCATCTCAGAGGCAGAGAAGAGAACTTCAGGCCTTCATGGGAACTGCCATCCCAAGTAGGTGAGCTCACACCTGCTAAGGACACCAAATGGGAGGTTTGGTTCACAGAGAAGTAAAGGGAAAGGGAAGTGATATTTCTTAGGCCTTCCTGTTTGCTTATATTATCTCATTTTATCTTCACAACAACTCAACAATATATGGACTGATATTATTCCCTATTTTATAGTTCAGGAAACTGCAGCTCAGAGAGGTTGAGGGACTGATCCCAGGACCTAGAGTTACTAAATCGTGAAGAGAGTGTTTAAATGAAGCTGTCTCTGTGCCATACACAGATAAGGCAGAAAAGTGGGATAGAAATGGCAAAGGAGAGTTTGAACTAATCCTATACTGCTTTGGCCTCCAATTAAGTCTTGAGGAAGGAAGTAAAATGCTGGTTTTCAGCCTCTCCCTGTGATTCAATCAGGTTAGGCTAGGCTAGGCTGCAGTAACAAATAAATCCCTAAACCTCAGTGGCTTAACCTAACTAAGGCTTATTTCTGTCATGCAAAGTCTGATGTGGTCCAGGCATCTCTCCTCCATCAAGTAGCTTCACTTTTTGGAATGTGTGGCCTCCAAAGTCACTGTGACAGAGGGAGAGAGAGCTGGAGATGACACACAGATCTTACTGCCTCAAACTGGAAACAATACATATCACTCCCATTCAGAGACCATTGACCCTTGATGATATTATGGCCCCAACTTTACTCCAAGGGAGGTTGGAAATATTCTGACATCTATGAATGTTTGATGAACATTAAGAATCTCTGTCATATCCTAACACTTTTGCCTCCTTATTTCCTCCCCTATAGGACAGAACCCCAGAGCAGCCCCATGGTGCCAGCTCAGGATGGACCCTCGGAAAAGCTGAGCCAGCCTCTGGCCACTGAGGTCTTGGGCTCCAACAGCTGGGAGAGAGGCAAAGCCTGCCGGGAGGCCAGTCCTGCCAGAGCACACAGGTGAGACCCTGCCCCCGCTCCCCTCTTCAATCTAACAGGGAAGTTCAACTTGAGGATGGAGAAATGAAGTTTGTCTCTCTGACGACTCTTCCCCTCTCGCTTTTGCAAGTTCCTCTTTGAGATCCTTAAATCAGATCAAAACCCATCTGAGAATTAGATGGAAGCTATGAATGCCGAGAATACTCCCCAAATTCTGTGTACCATTTTAGAGGACTCATAGACCCCTGAGGCTTATGAACAGGAGTCTCTAGTTATGAGCCTGAATCCTGAGGCAGTGGCTTAGGAAGCCAGAGCAGCTTTCATGGACGAAGTCTGCTCCTCCACCCAGGCTGCCCTCTACCCAGGCTGGCTACAGGCTTTAGTTAGTTAGGCCGTGATTTCAATGAGGGAGAAACAGTTAAGTCCTATCAGCTTGAAGAAGTGAAGTTCAACATCAGTTCCGGAGGATTATCCCCAGGAAACAGAAAAAAAAAAAGTTCTTTCCATAAGAGGCTGAAGGAGATGGAGAGAGAAGGGGAGGGGAAGGGAATTTCCATACTTTCAAAACATTGACTCCTAGACAGCCAAAGGGGACTTAGTGTGTTGTAGGGACTTGCGTTCAAACCTGCACACCATCACTTACTAACTGAGTGACCTTGGGCAAGTTTGTTTTCTTGTGTGAGCCTCAGTTTTCACAACTATAAAATGGGGATATTGAGATCTAATTCTCAAAGTCGAGTGAAGATTAAATCAGATCAGGTGTGTACAGATCCTGACAGTGAGCCTGGAATATAAGAGGACCTTAAGATGTTAGTTGGGGTCTCATGGAGCCGGAAGAGAAGGTTCTGGACATGATAATCTAAAAATGATGCTGTGTCGTCCATTTGATCATACAGTGTCCAGGCCTCTTGCTCCCTTCCCCTATCTGTGACCTGCTCTCTGACATGAGTAAAAACCACAATATTGATGATAATCCTATTGCTAGTGATAATCAAAATCATAATAATTATAATAATAGACACTACATTTACTGTAAACTTGCTCCGTGCTGGTCCAGGGCACATCGCATGAGTAAGCTCTCTCATTCCTTGTAACGAACTTAGGACACAGGTCTCATGTTTTATACCCATCTTACAGATGATGAAAATGATACTCATAGAGGCCGCCCAGCTAGGAAGTAATAGAGCAGTAGTTCAAATACAAGTGTGTCCGTTTCTGGAGCCAGCATTCTTTACGGCTGCATACTTCCCCTCCGCGTATCTGACCACTGTGTAGTGAACCACTGTATATGTGACCGCTGCATACTTAACTGCTGCATGTTTAACCGCCCCTTATGTCACTGTGGTGCACTTAACCGCTATTCTGGCCCTACCGTCCCACTGTGTGCAAGGGCACACCTGGGAGACTGGTGCATGGAAAATAAAGAGGTGGAGGAAAGGCATCTGGGATTTAGGGAGGGGGTTAATTACCCCCCTCACGGACATCAAATCCATCCAGATTCAAGGGCTTTTTTTTTTTCCTAACAGTATTTTTTTTTGAGGTATAGTTAATTTGCAAAGTTGTTTTAGTTTCAAGTGTACAGTAAAGTGATTCAGATATATATATATATATATATTCTTTTTCAGATTCTTTTCCATTATAGGTTATTACAAGGTATTGAGTCTAGTTCCCTGTGCTGTACAGTAGGTCCCTGTTGTTTACCTATTTTATATATAGTGTGTATATGTTAATCCCAAACTCCTCATTTATCTCCCCCCTCCCACCCCACTCCATAAGTTTGTTTTTTATGTCTGTGAGTCTATTTCTGTTTTGTAAATAAGTTCATTTGTATCATTTTTTTAGAGTCCACAAACAAATGATATCATATGATATTTGTCTTTCTCTGTAGGGCTTTTGGGTTTTATCTCATCACTTAAATCTGAGTTTAGGATAGTGGTTCCCAGACCTTGCTTCCCTGAAACCCTGGGGTATGAGAATGAAGTGACAGTAATTGACAGAAACAATAAAATCTTTCTCTATTTTATAAGACACATTTTTAAAAGGTCTTTTCTTTCTCTTTAAGCATTTATGCCTTAAATGTTTTCAGTTTTTCTCAAATTCCTGGCAGCTGTTACACTGGGAAGTGTTTATATGAAACAAGATGATTTAACAAGTGTCTAAATTATTTCATCCATTCATCCCTCATTTGGTCACTCAACAAATGTTTATTAGGCTCTTACTCTGTGTCAAGCCCTCGTTGAAGGAAAAATTTGGAAGTGGCCTACTGTGCTTACACAAGAGGCCTGTTTGCTTCCTGGATATGTGTGCTGTGTTTTGTGCTTTATATAACATGTAAGTGTAGTTAAGTAACTAGGTACTTAATCCCTATGATTTTTATTTTTAACCTGCTAAAAGTGACTCTCTTGAAACTGTTCTAGATATGGCTATATGATTTTCATTGGCTGACAATGCGGAGACCTTAACATATATTCTAATCACTGTATCGTTTTTTTCTACTAACTGTAAATACCAGATTCTTAGAATGGAATTAATTATGGCAGCATTTTATGATGTTTTGTAAAAAGTTGAGTAACTTCCAAAAGATCAGCCACACAAACAAGTGTGAAAAGGCAGCTGGTTTTGTGGGAAAGCTCTCAGGCTAGGAATCACACAGGCCTCGATTCAAATTCCAACTCGGATACTTCCTTACTGTGCAGCCGTGAGCAAGACGATTCAACTCTCTTGAGCCTGGTTTTCTTCGCCTGTAGAATGAGACAGTAAAAATCATAACACCAAGATGGCCTGCCTGTCGGAGACCCCAGTCTGCATGAGCGTCCTTTCGGAAGTAACAGCTAGCAGTCGCCACTATGTTGACAGGCTCTTTGACCCTGATCCCCAGAAAGTTCTACAAGGTGTCATCTGAATACCCCTTTAGGGTTTGTTAGAAAGGAGACCCAACTGCAGCTGCTGGATTGCTGCCGGGCTGAGGGACGAGAACGAGGCTGGCCACCATTCAGCAGCAGACCCTCTCAAGACTGTCTGCTTGCCCTTGCTCCTGTGGGGTTACCACGGGTAGAAGCAGGAGACGGGCTCAGCAGCAGCCGACAGGCCATGACCCAGGAGGCGCAGTGAGGGACAGAGCTGCTGCTGTGTGGCTGACAGGGTCTTGGTGCTCCGGCCGGGTGTCAGGCCTGTGCCTCTGAGGTGGGAGAGCCGAGTTCAGGACATTGGTCCACCAGAGACCTCCCGGCTCCACGTAATATCAAACGGCAAAAGCTCTCCCAGAGATCTCCATCTCAACGCTAAGACCCAGCTCCACTCAACAACCAGCAAACTACAGTGCTGGACACCCTATGCCAAACAACTAGCAAGACAGGAACACAACCCCACCCATTAGCAGAGAGGCTGCCTAAAATCATACTAAGGTCACAGACACCCCAAAACACACCACCAGACATGGTCCTGCCCACCAGAAAGACAAGACCAGCCTCATCCACCAGAGCACAGGCACCAGCCCCCTCCACCAGGAAGCCTACACAACCCACTGAACCAACCTCACCCACTGGGGGCAGACACCAAAAACAACGGGAACTATGAACCTGCAGGCTGCAAAAAGGAGACCCCAAACACAGTAATTTAAACAAAATGAGAAGACAGAAAAATACACAGCAGATGAAGGAGCAAGGTGAAAACCCACCAGACCAAACACATGAAGAGGAAATAGGCAGTCTACCTGAAAAAGAATTCAGAATAATGATAGTAAAGATGATCCAAAATCTTGGAAATAGAATGGAGAAAATACAAGAAACGTTTAACAAGGACCTAGAAGAACTAAAGAGCAAACAAACAATGATGAACAACACAATAAATGAAATTAAAAATTCTCTAGAAGTAATCAATAGCAGAATAACTGAAGCAGAAGAACGGATAAGTGACCTGGAAGACAAAATAGTGGAAATAACTACCACAGAGCAGAATAAAGAAAAAAGAATGAAAAGAATTGAGGACAGTCTTAGAGACCTCTGAGACAATATTAAACACACCAACATTCGAATTATAGGGGTCCAGAAGAAGACGAGAGAAAGAAACAGACTGAGAAAATATTTGAAGAGATTATAGTTGAAAACTTCCCTAATATGGGAAAGGAAATAATCAAGTCCAGGAAGCACAGAGAGTCCCATACAGGATAAATCCAAGGAGAAGCATGCCAAGACACGTATTAACCAAACTATCAAAAATTAAATACAAAGAAAAAATATTAAAAGCAGGAAGGGAAAAGCAACAAAAAACACACAAGGGAATCCCCATAAGGTTAACAGCTGATCTTTCAGCAGAAACTCTGCAAGCCAGAAGGGAGTGGCAAAACATATTTAAAGTGGTGAAAGGGAAAAACCTACAACCAAGATTACTCTACCCAGCAAGGATCTCATTCAGATCCGATGGAGAACTTAAAACCTTTACAGACAAGCAAAAGCTAAGAGAATTCAGCACCACCAAACCAGCTTTTCAGCAAATGCTAAAGGAATTTCTCTAGGCAGGAAACACAAGAGAAGGAAAAGGCCTTTAATAACAAACCCAAAACAGTTAAGAAAATGGTAATAGGAACATACATATCGATAATTACCTTAAATGTAAATGGATTAAATGCTCCCACCAAAAGACATAGACTGGCTGAATGGATACAAAAACAAGACCCATATATATGCTGTCTACAAGAGACCCACTTCAGACCTAGGGACACATACAGACTGAAAGTGAGGGGATGGAGAAAGATATTCCATGCAAATGGAAATCAAAAGAAAGCTGGAGTAGCAATCGCATATCAGACAAAATAGACTTTAAAATAAAGATTATTACAAAAGACAGAGAAGGACACTCCATAATGATCAAGGGATCAATCCAAGAAGAAGATATAACAATTGTGAATATTTATGCACCCAACAGAGGAACACCTCAATACGTACAGCCATAAAAGGGGAAACTGACAGTAACACAATCATAGTAGGGGACTTTAACACCCCACTTTCACCAATGGACAGATCATCCAAAATGAAAATAAATAAGGAAACACAAGCTTTAAATGATACATTAAACAAGATGGACTTAATTGATATTTATAGGACATTCCATCCAAAAACAACAGAATACATTTTCTTCTCAAATGCTCATGGAACATTCTCCAGGATAGATCATATCTTGGGTCACAAATCAAGCCTTGGTAAATTTAAGAAAATTGAAATCATATCAAGTATCTTTTCTGACCACAATGCTATGAGACTAGATATCAATTACAGGAAAAAATCTGTAAAAAATACAAACACGTGAAGGCTAAACAGTACACTACTTAATAACCAAGAGATCACTGAAGAAATCAAAGAGGAAATAAAAAAATACCTAGAAACAAATGACAATGAAAACACGACAACCCAAAACCTATGGGATGCAGCAAAAGCAGTAATAAGAGGGAAGTTTATAGCAATACAATCCTACCTCAAGAAACAAGAAACATCTCAAATAAACAACCTAACCTTACACCTAAAACAATTAGAGAAAGAAGAACAAAAAAACCCCCAAAGTTAGCAGAAGGAAAGAAATCATAAAGATCAGATCAGAAATAAATGAAAAAAAAATGAAGGAATGGTAGCAAAGAGCAATAAAGCTAAAAGCTGGTTCTTTGAGAAGATAAACAAAATTGATAAACCATTAGCCAGACTCATCAAGACAGAAAGCGAGAAGACTCAAATCAACAGAATTAGAAATGAAAAAGGAGAAGTAACAACTGACACTGCAGAAATACAAAGGATCATGAGAGATTACTACAGGCAACTATATGCCAATAAAATGGACAACCGGGACAAGTTCTTAGAAAAGAAGAAATGGACAAATTCTTGGAAAAGCACAACCTTCCGAGACTGAACCAGGAAGAAATAGAAAATATAAACAGACCAATCACAAGCACTGAAATTGAAACTGTGATTAAAAATCTTCCAACAAACAAAAGTCCAGGACCAGATGACTTCACAGGCAAATTCTATCAAACATTTAGAGAAGAGCTAACACCTATCCTTCTCAAACTCTTCCAAAATATAGCAGAGGGAGGAACACTCCCAAACTCATTCTACAAGGCCACCATCACCCTGATACCAAAACCAGACAAAGATGTCACAAAGAAAGAAAACTACAGGCCAATATCACTGATGAACATAGATGCAAAAATCCTCAAGAAAATACTAGCAAACAGAATCCAACAGCACATTAAAAGGATCATACACCATGATCAAGTGCGGTTTATCCCAGGAATGCAAGGATTCTTCAATATACGCAAATCAATCAGTGTGATAAGCCATATTAACAAACTGAAGGAGAAGAACCATATGATCATCTCAATAGATACAGAAAAATCTTTTGACAAAATTCAACACCCACTTATGATAAAACCCTCCAGAAAATAGGCATAGAGGGAACTTACCTCAATATAATAAAGGCCATATATGACAAACCCACAGCCAACATCGTTCCCAATGGTGAAAAACTGAAACCATTTCCTCTAAGATCAGGAGCAAGACAAGGTTGTCCACTCTCACCACTATTATTCAGCATAGTTTTGGGAGTTTTAGCCACAGCAATCAGAGTAGAAAAAGAAATCCAAGTCAGAAAAGAAGAAGTAAAGCTGTCACTGTTTGCAGATGACATGATGCTATACGTAGAGAATCCTAAAGATGCCACCAGAAAACTGCTAGAGCTAATCAATGAATTTGGTAGAGTAGCAGGATACAAAATTAATGCACAGAAATCTCTTGCATTCCTATACACTAATGATGGAAAATCTGAAAGAGAAATTAAGGAAACACTCCCATTTACCACTGCAACAAAAAGAATAGAATACCTAGGAATAAACCTACCTAAGGAGACAAAAGACCTGTATGCAGAAAACTATAAGACACTGATGAAAGAAATTAAAGGTGATACAAACAGATGGAGAGATATACCATGTTCTTGGATTGGAAGAATCAACATTGTGAAAATGACTAGACTACCCAAAGCAATCTACAGATTCAACGCAATCCCTATCAAACTACCAATGGCATTTTTCACAGAACTAGAACAAAAAATTTCACAATTTGTTTGGAAACACAAAAGACCCCGAATAGCAAAAGGAATCTTGAGAAGGAAAAACGGAGCTGGAGGAATCAGGTTCCCTGACTTTAGACTATACTACAAAGCTACAGTAATCAAGACAGTATGGTACTGGCACAAAAACAGAAATATAGATCAACAGAACAGGATAGAAAGCCCAGAGATAAACCCACGCACATATGGTCCCCTTATTTTTGATAAAGGAGGCAAGAATATACAATGGAGAAAAGACAAACTCTTCAATAAGTGGTGCTGGGAAAACTGGGCAGCTACACGTAAAAGAATGAAATTAGAACACTCCCTAACACCATACACAAAAATAAACTCAAAATGGATTAAAGACCTAAATGTAAGGCCAGACACTATAAAACTCTTAGGGGAAAATATAGGCAGAACACTCTGACATAAATCACAGCAAGATCTTTTCTGACCCACCTCCTAGAGTAATGGAAATGAAAACAAAAATAAACAAATGAGACCTAATGAATCTTTAAAGCTTTTGTACAGCAAAGGAAACTATAAACAAGATGAAAAGACAACCCTCAGAATGGGAGAAAATATTTGCAAATGACTCAATGGACAAAGGATTAATCTCCAAAATATATAAACAGCTCATGCAGCTCAATATTAAAGAAACAAACAACCCAATCCAAAAATGGGCAGAAGACCTAAATAGACATTTCTCCAAAGAAGACATACAGATGGCCAAGAGGCACATGAAAAGCCGCTCAACATCACTAATTATTAGAGAAATGCAAATCAAAACTACAATGAGGTAACACCTCATACCGGTCAGAATGGGCATCATCAGAAAATCTACAAACAACAAATGCTGGAGAGGGTGTGGAGAAAAGGGAACCCTGTTGCACTGTTGGTGGGAATGTAAATTGATACAGCCACTATGGAGAACAGTATGGAGGTTCCTTCAAAAGCTAAAAATAGAACTACCTTATGACCCAGCAATCCCACTACTGGGCATATACTCTGAGAAAACCATAATTCACAAAGAGTCATGTACCACAATGTTCATTGCAGCTCTATTTACAATAGCCAGGACATGGAAGCAACCTAAGTGTCCATCGACAGATGAATAGATAAAGAAGATGTGGCACATATATACAATGGAATATTACTCAGCCATAAAAAGAAACGAAATTGAGTTATTTGTAGTGAGGTGGATGGACTTAGAGTCTGTCATACAGAGTGAAGTAAGTCAAAAAGACAAAAACAAATGCCGTATGCTAACACTTATATATAGAATCTAAAAAAAAAAAAACATGGTTCTGAAGAACCTAGGGGCAGGACAGGACTAATGACGCAGATGTAGAGAATGGACTTGAGGACACGGGGAGGGGGAGGGGTTGGTTGGGACGAAGTGAGAGAGTGGCATGGACTTATATACACTACTAAATGTAAAATCAATAGCTGGTGGGAAGCAGCCGCATGGCACAGGGAGATCAGCTTGGTGCTCTGTGACCACCTAGAGGGGTGGGATAGGGAGGGTGGGAGGGAGATGCAAGAGGGAGGAGATATGGGGATGTATGTATATGTATAGCTGATTCACTTTGTTGTAGAGCAGAAACTAACACACCATTTTAAAGCAATTATACTCCAATAAAGATGTTAAAAAAAAAAAAATAACACCCTCACAGTGCTTTTGTGAGCATCAAAGTATATAAAACATTTGGTGCATAATAAGTGAATAAACGGTAGCCGTGTTGTTACTAATAATGACAATAACTTTTTATTAATAATCTGTTTTCCCAAAGAGGTTCAGCTGGGTTGGCATGTTTCAATTCCCAAGCAGTTTTTCATCCAAAACCATATCTTTTTGCCATGGGATAGTGCTTTAAAAAAAATCCCTGGAGCCTGCCCCAATTATAAAAGGAGATAACTTGACTTCATTTAACTGCAGCCTGAGCATTTGAATTTAATTGAACAGCAAATAATTATTCCTGAAAAGTGGAGATTTTTGAGGTTCCTTGAAGCGATATAAGAAATGTATCTTGTTACATTAGACCTTGGCAAATATACTTTTAATAATCAGCTGCTACTTAACCTACCTTCTGCCTCCTATTTAATTTCCAGCAGGAACTACAGACACGATGTATTGGGGAGAGAGGGTGCTGAACTGCCGATTAATTATTTAAAAACTGATTTATTTACCAAGGTGAGCCATTTGCAAATTCAATAATAAATCTATTAAGGAGCAGTTAACCTCTATAACTCTGATTTAACTAATCAATTGATGTTTGGGTAACGTACAGCATCTGTCGCATTAGGTCAGCATTAACTCCTTATTTGATGCATTTAATCTGAAGTGTAACCAAATCAGCCATGAGGTGGTAATTAAGTATTCACTATGGGTCCTTCACCCTCCAAGGAACTGGATCCTTTCCCAGCTGCAACAGCCCTGATTGGGGGTTTGGGGAACCCTGTGTCCTCTAATGCCCAGTTCTGTTTTCCCCTCAGTGCCTCCCAAGGCAAAGACTTGACGCCACCCCCTTCCTCCAGGGGGAAGAAGAAAAAGAAGAAAGCTACCCGGAAGAAGAGAAGGAGGTGAGGGCCCCAAGGGACATGGAACACTGAAGATGGGGGAATGGACAAAAGAGGGGTAATAAGGGCTTTGGAGTCAGACAGTGACTCCCCTGGGATTCAGATCCCCTGTATGCCTCTTAACTAGCTGTGTGACCTTGGGCAAGTCACTTCACCTCTCTGAGCCTGTTTCCACTTCTGTAAAATGGTGGAAATACCTGCCTCTTGGGGTTTTATGAGAATTAGGTGATAAAATGGACGTGGAAGCAGCTGTCACAGTGTCTGGCACATAGTAAATGACTAGTCTGAAGCATAGTCATGACCATGCATATTTACTTATTTATTTATTTTTGGAGACCTCACGTATGTGAGCGGCTGTACTAAGCACTGTGATCTCCATGATCTCTTTTACGCTTGACCACGATCTAGCAGGCAGGCATTATTATCCCCATTTTATTTTTATTAAAAAAATTTTCCCAGTTTTATTGAGATATAATTGACCTATAACATTGTATTAGTCCAAGGTTACAGCGTCATGATTTGACATATGTTTATATTGCTAAATGATTACCACAGTAAGTGTGGTTAACCTATCCATCACCTCATATAGTTACAATGGTTTTTCTTGTGATGAGATCTTTTAAGATCTAATCTCTTAGCAGTACGGTATTGTCAACTCTAGTCACCATGACTCATTTCTCTTATAGCTATTATCCCCATTTTAGAGATGAGAAAATAAAGTCTCAGAGAGGAGGTGACAGAACCTACAGACACTTGATTCCAGGCTCCTCAGTTGCTTCCACCACACGCAAATGCCAAGGATAATGGACTTTATATTTTTGGCCAGCTATTGACTCTTTTGAACCCTGTGAGGTTTTTCTATGTACAATACCTTTTAATTTTTTTGTATTTAAAAATATTGTCAGATTTTCTTCTAGGCTGTCAATCCCTAGACTAAAAGCAGGTTCAGTGTTCCACACCCCAAGGGGTGGTCAGAGAGATGTTCCTTAGAGGGGCGAGTTAAAAATCACAGCAAACCTTGGAGGCAGTATTTGAAGAAGCCTGCAGGGGGCAGCAGAGAGCAGAGTCTGGATGACTCAGGCCCTAACTCCAGGTTTTCCGGGGCCCTGTTCCCTCCACACCCCTTTCACCTAGTTCTAAGGGGCTAGGCCCAAAGAGGACCCAGAGGGGACTGTGAATGAAGACCCTGAGTTCCAGCCATTCTAGGGCGAGGGGTGGAATTAGGATAAGTGGCCTGAGCTTCCTGATTTTAGGTATGGACAGGAGAACATGTCAAAGAAGGAAACCAGAGGGATCAGACTCCCATCATTCATTCATTCATTCATTCATTCAGTATGTCCAGTGAGCACTCTCTGGGGACAAGTGCTATGATTCCCTAAGTCCGATTGTTTCTCAACCCTGCATCTCCCCCTGCAGACATGTTTTATTTGACCTGCAAAGTGTTTTTTGTCTTTTTAATTGGTGGCCATATTTTAAAACCAGGAGATGTCATACGAAAATATGTTTTTCTGGCAACTTCTATTCAAAAGGCAGGAGCTCTAGAAGCCCAGGCCTGCATTCCTACCTGGGACCTTCAGCTGATCTGAGAAGCAGCCATACCCCTGGGTCAGGTGCTCTCTGGTTCACCACAGGCCTCACCACTCCCTACTGTCTCCCCTGCTCCCCCCCGCCCCGCAACCTGCTGCATCCATTTAAGCTATCTGAGAGGCAGGCCTCTGTTGGCATTGAGTTTGCAGCTCCTGATACGCTTCAACCGTGGTATTTTATCAGTGGGAGAACAGGAGACTTGGAGTGAGCAGTGACATGCCCGAGGTGACTTATAAATTAATGGTAGAGTCAGAATTGGAACTCGGGTTACCCGAACCTCAGCCCTGAGTCATAATCATGATTCTAGGACGTCTCTGTTTCTCGGGTAACCCCTTCATGACACCACCGTGCTGAGTGCATCCTGGCAAGGTCTCCTGCAGGGGTTTGGTCTTACCAGGGAGAAACAGGGTGGAGCAGGGGAGAGACCTTTAAAGTATGTGCAGTTTTGGAAGAGGGCAGCAGACAAAAATAAATACTTATGGCCTGACCAGGAAGGCAGCTATGGGTGCTATAGTGATTGAGAGCAAAGCCCCTGGGATCAGTGAGTCTTCAGTTTGAATCTCAGCTCACCCACCTTCTTAGCTGTGTGTCTTTGGGCAAGTCACTTTACCTCTCTGAACCCCGCTTTCTTTGTCTGAAAAGGGAGGGTAGCAATTGTACCTACCTAAAAAGTGTGTGGAAGGATTAAATGAGATAATACATGTAGTAAAACACATGGTAACATTTGAAACAAATGCAAACTAACTCTACAAATTATCATCCTTGATGTGTGTTACTGAAAGAGCTGAGGCATGTCTGGGGGCTGGAGAAGGGTCTCTATGAAACCAACCCTGGCCCTCAAAGCCTCCCTCTGAAGTGTGTCTCCCCTCCCCGGCAGGTCCCCATCATATAGCCCATCGCCTGTCAAGAAAAAGAAGAAGAAAAGTTCCAAGAAACATAAGAGACACAGGTACTGTCCTTCCTCCTCTGCAAATAAACAGGGATGTTCCCGCTGGGGTGAGGGTGGAGGTGACAGTGGATGGCACTGCAAGGTAATTTGGAAGCTTATCATTTCATTTATAAAAAAATACTCATCTATGTGTTGTCGTGTATTTGTATCTCGTCTAACTTGGGACTCTGGTTGCAAGGACGAGAGGCCCACTAATGCTAACTCAGGCCAGAGGGGAATTTGTTCTAAGGAGACAGGAATGTCTCAGGCACCAGCCAGGCCTCAGTGAGGGGCTAGAACCGACGAATGGAAAGCTGACACAGCCCAAGCCGGGCCCCCTAGTGCACACGGGGACGTGGACCCTGCACCCTGTTCCTGTCTCTTCATGTTGCAGACCCAGCCACAGGAAGACGCTGTATCTCTCGGTCTTGTTCCTTATTCCAAATTCCCAAGGAGAGACCTTTCTGGTTGGTCCAACTATGTCCTAGAGAATGGGATCCTGTGAAACATGGCTTCTGGATCGTACGCCCTTGTGGACAGTGGTTAAGGGGCATTAGGAACTGGACACACAGTCCCAAA
This sequence comes from Eubalaena glacialis, assembly GCF_028564815.1. NCBI lineage: Eukaryota > Metazoa > Chordata > Mammalia > Artiodactyla > Balaenidae > Eubalaena > Eubalaena glacialis. Next base: position 83,387,446 of record NC_083730.1, read on the forward strand.
GGAGCTCACTATACACATGTGCATGTACACACACACACACACACACACACACACACACACACGCTTATGGGGAAAAATAAAAGACAGGAAGGCTATGCACCAGAGGTCTCAAATCTGTGGTTAACAGGCCGAGCCAACATTTTATAATTGAAAGATTTCACAATACAAAAATCAAAGTTTTCCTGCTCCTCTGTAAAATCAGAAGCTCTCTCTTCATTGGACCGGTTTTCCCACAGGCAGCCATCAGCTGGAGCTGAGGAGTTGCTGTGTGTTTAGACAGAGCGGAGGTGCTGCACTGTCCCCACCTAACCTGCTCCCCTCCATCTACACACGTTTACAGAGCTTGTTTGGCCCCCTGGGCTCAGAGAGTGTGAAGCTATCTTTGGAAGTTAAGATATTTGCTGTGGTTGGCTGTGGATGACAGGGAAAGAGCGGTTTATATTTTATTTTTGCTTATCTGTATCTTCCAATTTTCCGACACGGGTGGTGGTGGATTATTTGTGCAATTAAACCATCGCAGCAGAACAAAAGGTAAGAGGTCATTTGGGTTCGCCTCCCCGCCGCATCTCACCCTCTCGTTCAAAGTAGCCCCCGTGTGGCTTTTCCCAACCCAGGGGTGTGGTTGCCTTTCAGCCCTTGTTGCCAGAAAGGTCTCAACTCAGTTTGGTCTCACCGATTATGTCTGCCACCTGCCCAAACACGCCAACTGATGCTCTCTGAGTTTGTGCTCAAGACAAGGTGTGGGCAAACCAATTGTAAAATGTTGCTAATTTGGTGTTCGAAACTTTCCCAACACAGAGTCCTTTGTCGAGGCAGGACCTGCCTGTGACCGCAGACTGCCGTCTCGTCACCTTCCTGTACTGAGCAGTTTGTCCCAATTTAGGGGTTGCATGGGGAGCAGGGGCATTTTTCTATATGGATCTTGGGAGCCAAGTGGCTTCTTACTCAAGGCTTCTTCTCGTGGGAAAGAGACTAGGCCAGAGGGTTGGAAACAGGCTTTCTTTCTGGGGGCTACAGTTGGCCCAGGGGTTGCTGGAGGTTTAGAGGGAAGAAGGACCATGACGTGGGGAATTAGGAGGGGGAAATACAAACGCCGGTTCTTCCCAAGCCCTCATCTACCGAGCATTGCTCTAATTCTAGTCCATTTTCTCCAAGTTCCTGAAATGTTTGGTTAGTGATGGTTGACTTTTTGGAGCTGGGATCGAGGGGTAGAGGATGCATTGAGCTTTTTTTTTCTCCCTTTCAATTAACTAAGGCTTCAGGGTTAAAAATATATATATATCCCATTTTTCACATCTATTTATTGAATACCCATTGTGTGTCACGGATTAGGATTCAGGGCCCTGAGAACAGAGCAGCGAGCAGAACCCAGTCCGTGCCCTCAAGTTGCTCACGTTCTCGTGGGGAAAATGGTAGTCATATTACGCAGAAGTCTGTACCTTAGTGAGGCTAAGCTCAGAAGCTCACCCAGGGTTTGTGGGAACAGAGAGGAGGCACCAAACCAGCCTGAGTGGATTGGAAAATGCTACAAGGAGAAGATGACATCTGTGTGGGGCTCTGAAGAATGAATCGGGGTTGCATAGGTGAAGCTGTGTGGCCCTTGACAACTTAACTAACTTCTCTGAGCTTCAGCGTCTTTGTCAAATGGTTGTTAATAGTACTTCACAGGTTTGGGGAAGAAATTGAGTGAGATTGTATGTGAGACATGCTTAGCACGGAGCCTGGCCACCAGTAAAGAGTTCCACATGTGGAAGTCGGTCGTTCCATGAAGATGAAAATGATGATGATGATGATGGTGAAGAATCCACAACTAGGGAGAGAAAAGACCAAAGTGAGACTTGGGGGGAGGGAAGAGGCAGAGGGACTCTCTTCTGGCCCCTCATGCGCCCTTTTCCAGGACAGGCTTACTGACAAATTTGGGTGAGGATTGAAACTCTGGTAGGTTTTGACCTGGAAATTCAAAATGCAAACCAGTGTTTCCCATATGATCTTCCAATCTAAAAGAGGAGGAGGATTTGCTAGGTGTCCCGGTCCCCTTGTAGCCTGATGACAAATGCACTGATACATCCATCCCAGGAAAAGAAACTTCAGACTCACACTTATTTTCTTCCCTCCCTCCCTCTGTTCCTTTCTTCCCTCTTCCTTCCTCTCCTTCACTCCCTCCCTCTCTCTCTCCTTTCCTTCCTCCCTCTCTCTCTTCCTTTTTTTTTTTTTTTGCCCTCAATCAGGTCGTCCTCCAAGAAGAGAAGGCACAGGTAAGCATCTTGTTGCCTCTGGCTGCCTGCTTAGCTCTCTGCTTTCCTAACCAGGTTTAAGCAGCATCTAGGGTCAAGCTCTCTGCCTCTACCTCTGTGTTCACGCCCCCTTCATCTTCCTGGGCCTCAGTTTCCTCTGAAATGAAGGCCATGATCTGGTTTCCATGAAAGTTCCAAGCCAGACTTTCAATTTCCCCCAGGCCAGATGGTTGCTGCCGGACCAGCTCCTACCGAGTCCTCTCCCTGGCCAGTCTCGCCACCCGTGCCAGAGTCTGTTTGTTTGACCGCTGGTTGAAATCTTGGGTTGGGGCATGTAGAGAAGCATCAGCCCCAGTCACCCCACCAAAGCCTTCCCAGATCCTAGCCAAGGGGCAGAGGCCGAGTGCTAGAAGCACAGGGTGAACACAAATAACGCTGTCACCTGTGGGGTACTCACTATAAATTAGATCCTGTGCTAAGCCTTTTCCATGCGTGTGTGTATTTAATCTCCATTAATCCCCATCACAACGCTGTGCGGTGGATATCCTTATTATTTCCATTTTACAGATGAAGAAACTAAGACTCAGGAGGTGTGGCAGGCGTGTCCACAGACACACACGGTCAGAAGGTGGCAGAGCCAAAACTCAAACCCAAATCTGTCAGACAGAGGATCAGGACACCCTTCCGTGGCTTCCAAAATGACAATAGCACAATTCCAGCAGCTGGCAGAGTGCAAAGGCCTTTCATTCATTCAGTTAACAAGTAGACACTGATAACCAATGTCATCCATCCACTCAGCCCAACAGCTTGAGCAATGGCCCCATTTTAAGGGCAAGGAAACTGGGTCTTCAGGAGGACAGGTAACCTGCCTGATGTCACACAGCAACTCAGCAGCAGAGCCAGGATGTGAACTTGGATCGTTCAGTGAGGTCCTGGGCTCTCCAACTCCCAGGCTGAGTCCCAAACACATGTCAAGGTGCGATTTCAGTAGGATGAAATCAAATTTTCTCCTCCCCAGGACTTAAGTCAGTGATGCGTTCCTGGTGACCCTCTGAAGCCGGTCTGGCTTGAACTACCAAACAGTGTTCGCCCTCTGGGGTCTCTATTTGATGATGCTGGGACCCTGAGTCATCATTGTCCATTCTGCCCACACCCCAGTACTGTGACTTTAAAAGAAAACAGATACTTGAATATTCACGAGCAGAACGTTTCAGAATCTGCCAAACTTCATGAGGCTTTAGAGCAGCTCCCTGGATATTCCATTCTTTTCTCTTAGAAATTGATTGAACAGCAGTCAAGAGGATGGGCCCTGGGGACCCATGGTCTGGGGCCACTTTCCAGCTCACCTGTGTGATCCTGGTCAAGTTTCTTAGCCGGTCTAAGGCCAGTTTCTATTTCTGGAAAATGAGTGCTTATTAAATGTGCCACTGCCCATAGGTTGTAGGGAGAATGAAATGAGATTATTGCCAAGAGGTATTAGCACAGCGCTTACCTGATAAGAAAGCCTCAAAGCATGGCAGATATGATTACCTTTGCTACTGCTGTTTTTATGAAGCTACCAGAGCCGATCTCAGCATCCTCCATCCCCCATCCCCAGCCTGTACGTGTGGGTTGGTGTGTCTAGCTGAGCCCACTGGGTGAAAACGTTGGCAGCAACTGCTCCGATCTTAGAAATGATCAGTGTCCATTCCCAAACTGCCTGAATCTAGTGACCACCGTGTGTTAAGCATTTTGACTACTTTGTCTTTCGCTAGAATTTTGCATCTTTCAGTTAATTGGCCATTTCTCATTCAGCTCCTCCAGCCCAAAAAACAAAAGAAGGGAAGAGAAGAGGCACAAAAAACAGTAAGTAGATCCCACCTGCAACGTACTGTCCAGCTTGGGGAGGTGGGGGACTGACCTGTGAACGGCCAGAGGGTTAGAATTGCCAAAGAAATGGGGACCGGGAGAGGAGGGTGGGCGGGCAAGAGGGGAGAAGGAAGGGGAAGACAGAACTGTGTGTAGACTTGCAGTTGTGGGTTTGGCATGCATGGGTGCATAAGGTTGTGTATGTGATGTGTGTGTATGCATGCGTGTCTGTGTATGCATGAAAGTGAACGGTGTGCATGTGTGTGCCCATTGTGTGTGAATTCTGTGTGCCTGTGTGCGTTGTGTAACGTTTGTACGTGGTGCGTATATGTGTAGCGTGCACTTTGTAAATAGTATCTGTACATTCTTCCATCGTGCAAACATTTGTGTGCAATGCAGGTGCATAGTGTGTGTGTGGGGGGGGTATATATCTGTGTTCACACGAATGCATATGTGTGCCCTTGCTTATGTGAGCATGAACTTGAATAGCGTGCATGTAGGTGCCCTGTCTGCTACTATGTGCTAGTTCGGTGCCCTTGGCTTGTGCACCGCTTAATCTGCGTGCATTACTCATAGGGAGGGTGCGGGATGGTTTTTACCTGTGCACGTGTGTGTTGTGTGTGCACAGGTGGGTAAGGGGGCATGATCACATGCGTGCACACGCGTGTGTGTGCATGTGAGTCCCAGCCCCAGCCTCTGGGCTTAGAGCATGGAGATATCAGGGGAGCTCCTACCCCCGGCCTCGGGTCCCAGCTGGTTCACGGTTTATAGCTGGTAGTAGAAATTCAAATCAGCCAGCGCTGCCTGAAGAGTTCAGTTCCCAGCCAAATTAAAAGTAAATTTGGTTACAACCCATCTACTTTATACCCTTGCAGATGTTAGTGAGTGTGTTTTCCAATCAACTAACATTTTATCTCCCACCAAGAAGCTTCTAAAGCGAGAATCAAAGGCAATGGGATGAAAGTCAGTGGGCTGCTGGGGAGGGAAAAGAGGAAGCAGGGCGTAGCGCTCAGCTTTGCCGGCCTGAAGCGCCTCCTCACCCAAGGTCAGTGCGAAAGAGGGCATTTCAGGCACCACCACGGGGGCCTGGGGAACGCTCCAGAAGGAAGCAATAGAGCTGTGAGTTAGCTCAGGGAAGAACGTCCCAATCATCAAGCTTGTTCAGTTCCCGTCAAGAGGCAATCATTGGTCGTCTGTATAGAGTGTACGCTCACGCTAAGCACAGACAGAGCCTGTTCTCAGAGACTTCAGCATGGCTTGTCTGTGGAGCTGCGGTCTAGACAGTCACTGAGCTGGGGGCTGCGCCCAGACCCCAAGAGTTCTGGGAAGATCATGACAGAGGCACGGACTGCCTGCCTGAGGGCAGCAAGGTGGCCACGCTGCCCAGCGCCAAGAGTTGGATGAGTCTCAGAAATCACTAGCAGGACATAAAAGAAGGTTGTGAAAGCCAAAAAACAAGAGTCAGGAGAGGGAGAAGCAAGAAACACAAGACACCCCTGAGATCAGGTGGTTGTTCTTGCCAAGATCCATGGTTAGTTAAGGCGGCTTTTAAACAGGGGACCGCTGGAGTAACTTACTTCCTCTTATTCAGCATCCCTTAGAGAGGCCCTAACAGGTGTCAGGCCCTGTGTGGGGCCCGAGGACAGAGATTAGACAGATGTGCCTCCCGGCCTCGAGGAGCTCGCAGCAGGACACCGGGGACAGATGTGGGAGAGGTCACAGCACAGCAGTGGCAGATGGAAGCCCTGGGTGAGGTGGGAGCCCGGGTGCAGGAAAGAGGGCGTGGTGGTGAGGGGAGGCTTCCTGAGGGAGGGGCGGCTTAGGCTGGGGCAAAGGATGGAGGTAACCATTCTAGGCTGCAGGTTAGGCAAGTGGTTTAATCTCTCTGTGCCTTGGTTTCTGCATCTGTAAAATAGGAGTAATAAGAGAATCCACTTTGTAGGTTGTTATGAGGAGTAGATGAGTCCATTTAAGGAAAATGCTTAGAACCCAGTGCCTGGCAGGCAGTATGTGTTAGAGACGGGTTACCTACCATCACCATCACCATCACCATCATCACCATCCCCATCACCATCATCACCATCATCACCATCATCACCATCATCACCATCACCATCAACCCCATCCCCATCACCATCACCATCATCCCCATCACCACCATCCCCATCACCATCACCATCATCACCATCATCACCATCATCACCATCACCATCACCCCCATCACCACCATCCCCATCACCATCACCATCATCACCATCACCATCATCCCCATCACCATCATCCCCATCACCATCACCATCATCCCCATCACCATCATCCCCATCACCATCACCATCATCCCCATCACCACCATCCCCATCACCATCACCATCATCCCCATCACCACCATCCCCATCACCATCACCCCCATCACCACCATCCCCATCACCATCACCATCATCACCATCATCACCATCATCACCATCACCATCAACCCCATCCCCATCACCATCACCACCATCCCCATCACCATCACCATCATCACCATCATCACCATCACCATCACCCCCATCACCACCATCCCCATCACCATCACCATCATCACCATCACCATCATCCCCATCACCACCATCCCCATCACCATCACCATCATCACCATCACCATCATCCCCATCACCATCACCATCATCCCCATCACCATCATCACCATCACCATCATCCCCATCACCATCACCATCATCACCATCACCATCGTCACCATCAGCATCATCCCCATCACCACCATCCCCATCACCATCACCATCATCACCATCACCATCATCCCCATCACCATCACCATCATCCCCATCACCATCATCACCATCAGCATCATCCCCATCATCACCATCACCATCATCCCCATCACCATCATCACCATCACCATCACCATCACCATCACCATCACCATCATCACCATCACCACCATCCCCATCACCATCACCATCATCACCATCATCACCATCACCATCACCCCCATCACCACCATCCCCATCACCATCACCATCATCACCATCACCATCATCCCCATCACCATCATCACCATCAGCATCATCCCCATCATCACCATCACCATCATCCCCATCACCATCATCACCGTCACCATCACCATCACCATCATCACCATCACCACCATCCCCATCCCCATCATCACCATCACCACCATCACCATCACCATCACCATCATCACCATCACCATCACCACCATCAGGGCATCATAAAATGTGGGAAATGTGTGAGCCAGAATACAAGCACCTTGGGGTTGCTTGAGCCTTTCAAACAAGGGCTCTAGATGCCAGGCAAGGAGGCTGGAGAGCTAGGCAGAGGCTGGCTCCTGAAGGTGCTTGGGGTTCAAGGTCAGAGCTTGGACTTGACATGAGGACAATGGGAGGGCTTTAAACAGGGAAGGGATATGGTCTGATGATCACATTACCAGAATCCGTGAGTCTTTTGTTGGGATAACCAAGCTATCTCACAATAGAATCGTCTCTAACTTCCACTGGCTTCCTGACTTGGCCCAAACTATTGACATTCCTTGTACATCCTCAGTGACCCCTGCCACTGCCACTGCTACTTCTGAGTCATCATTATTATTTAGAGAAAGCTGAAGTAAGCTGTTATAACGCCAGTTTTAGTGGCAGTGGTAGTGTAATCTTTGTTGTCGATGATGTTTCTAACTCCCTCTGACAGTGGGCTTTTGACTCCATGCTAAGAATCCAGACTTACCTTTCCAGGGCTGAGGTTACGGATTGGCAGCCCAAAGGCCTAATGGATTCTGCAAATGTGTTTTGATAGCCCCAAACTGTGTCTTTTTTAAAAAATGAGCTTCCATTTAAAATAGGAATAATTTACATAAAAATCTCAACTTCTACATTCACTTGAAAAATTAGAAGATACAGCACCACGGCACTATTCTGGAGACAAAACACTTTCTTTAACCCATGCCCTTCGGTTGATATTTTCTGAGTGCCTGACTGATTCACACATTACCGTATCCGACTGGTTCGTGAAACCGGCTGAAATGGAGACTCCTGCCTCAGGCGAGGGAGAAGTGATGTGTGCAGGTGATGACTCTGCTCCCAGCAGAGCCCTGAGGGGCAGGCCATCTCCCCCAGACGACCCCTTTCTGCTCTCTTGTGTTAGGGACGGCCGGTTACACAGGCGGGAGGCGGGGGTGACGCAAGGGGCCTGTCGGGGGAGATGCATGACCTTGGGAGAGACAGTGACTCGGGTGCAAGAGAAAGACGTGTGTCACAAGGTCAAAAACTCTCTGTCTCTCTCTCCTCTGATTTGTTCCTTCTCATCCTCCACCCTCCCCAAGATCGCGAAGCCGGCCCCGAAAGTCTCACCGCCACCGTCATCACCACTGCCCCTCGCGGTCCCAGAGTTCGGAGTCCCGCTCCTCAAGCTGTGACAGCAGGTAACCCCCTCCCTGAGGCACCTCCTCACCCCGGCATCTGCCCAGAGCCCGTCTGAGACGCGGTCACCGTCAGCTCTGCCTCCCACTGTCACTGTCGGGGAGGCCGCTTTCCCAGCAGAGGGGCGCCCCCGCCTCGCACTCAGACTGTCTGCACTTCCCTGTAGAGAAGAGGCTGCAGACAGACGGACCCGCTGCCTCCACCTACAGGACTTGCTAACACCGTGCTTCCGTGTCCAGGTGCTGAGCACTCTTCCTGATCCCCTGTGTGATCCCCTCTACAACCCTACGAAGGAGGCACTATTGTCATCCCCATTTTAGAGATGAGGAAACTGAGGCACAGAGAGGTTAAGGAACTTGCCAGGCACTTAGCTACTAAGTGACAGAGCTTAGGACTGAACTGGGGCATCTGGCTCTGCACTTGACTGTCTCTCACTAAGGGTTGTTCTAAGCACAGAGAAGCTAAGTGACCTATGAAAGGCCACACAGCACAAGGTACCTAGCTCTGAGGCCCTTCCGAGTCTGGTTTCTCCTAACCTGGAACCTCTTTACGCTGACACATCGGCTGCCCCGGCCTGAGAAGAGGAAGCGGTTCTTGTGGGTAATGAGAACAAGAAGAGGGAGGGGGCTTCGTTGACGCTGGCGTTTGACATTGTTGAGACCAATGGGAACATCAAGGGCCCCCTGATGGTACCAGGCCAGCTTCCAGATGTCAGAGGCTCCTTTATTCTTTCTTAAGTGCTTCTCACACTTGGCTACGTGGTCATGTCACTTGGGAAGGTTTAAAAATCTCACTGTCCTGGTCCCACTGCATCCCAGTTAAGTCAGAACGTCTAGAGGAAGGAGGAGGAGGAGGAGAAATATTTACCTAAATTCTACTCTGAACCAGGCGCTGTGCTGCCACTGCAAATACATTCTCTCTCTTAATCATCCCAATCACACCATGAGCTAGACCAGAGCTTCTCCACTTTGGCTGCACTGTGGTCGCTTTGGAAGTTTTTAAAAATACCAGTGCCTGGACCCCAGCTCCACACATTCTGATCTAATCCAGATGAGGTAGGTCCAGGGCAGCAAGAGTTTTAAATCTTCCAGGTGATGTGAACGTGGAGCCCAGTGTAAAAGCATTCGAAAGGAGAAAGCAGCCCCTGACATCGAGTACTATAGCCTTGGCGTTCCCACTGGACAGCAACAGTTTCAGAGGACATCACCATCACACAAGGCTGCTCCGTGACCCTGAGTGATCCAGACAAAAACAAGACCCTTCTGCAATCAGGTCCGAGCCCGGACAAAACAGGAACTTTGTCCAAAACCCAAAAGTAACCCAGCATCTCTCCATCCTGGCATATGTGAGCGACTGCTGCTTCTTTACCAGTTACAGCCTTGACCTCAGTCTAGTCTCCCCTCTCTCTAGGTAAGACTGATGAAGACACCCAATCAGAGAATTACCTCCGCTTTCTGACAGCATCCAGCCCGGGTCAAAGCGCCAGCTCCTTGCGTGCTCCCCAGAGGCCCCGACCATATGCTCATAATAGGTTCTCGCTAACACCCTCGGACGGAGACGTCCTCCACTTCCCCGTGATGTGCATTCTCTGCCACTGCAGGGAGCGGTCACCATGCTCGTTCAAGTGCAGGGTACCCCCGGTGGCCTTTATCTGGAGGGTGTTGACACACTGAGCTCAACTGCATTACAGATGTTTACAGCTGAGAAACCTGCGTGTTGGTGGGCACAGGGGTCCGAGCAAGGTCGCGGTGACGGGCAGAGCTGGCACCAGGACCCAGGTCTGTGTGACTCAGCCTGAGCCCTTCACCTCCAGCCCAGGCCTGGGCTGCAGGGCGGTGCAGGGCCTGCTTGCTGACTCTCGGCGCACCCCACTCTACCTTCTCCGAAGCTTACCTCTTCGGGAAGGGGCTCACATCGCAGCCCCGGCCCCAGCCCTCCTTCTGCTGTCACATCTCCCGCTGCTGTTGCCGCCCGAGCTCCCCAGTGCCTGTTGGGCTGAGAGACACTACAGCAGGGGTGGGAGCAACCTGAGAGCTGGCTCTCGGGCTCACACTCAGTAGAAAAGTGACCTGGAGGCCCCAGAGCAGAGAGGGACACTCCAGCGCAAGACGCAGAGGCATTGGTTCCCACGGGGACCCTTGTTCCACCACTTACAAGCTGTGTGACCTCAGGCAGGTGCCTAAACATCTCTGAGCCTCAGCTCGTCTGAAAATAAGAAAGTAATATCTGCCCTGTGTATGTCTTCAAGTTGTAGAGGGGACTGTGAAAGCACCTGAAGAGGGGCTTACAAGTGCCGTGCAAATCCATAAGGTGTTATTTTTATCACTACTGTGACTCAGAGCTAACAGGTAATGCAGAGTCCAAACACACCCTTTCTAAGGAGTCAGAGATTCCTTTGGTTTCCACTGCAGACAGGCAGCCAGCTCTAGACGTGACAAGCTTGCAGAAGGCATCTTTGTCGCTTTTGTCAGATATATTTTTTTTAAGTTTGGGTGACAGTCAATAAGATGCCTCTATTTCACAGATGGTAAAGTCACACACACAAAGACACACAGATACAAGCAGTTACATTTATAGACAAACACATGAAAACACAGATGGACACACACCCAGACGTACACACAGTCACAGACACAGGCAAGCAGACAGACAATCACACAGACACACAAAGGAAAGTAAACTGAATCAAGATAGGGACCCTTTCTGTCTTCACAGCTGCATCCCAGCCCCCAAAGCAGTGCCAGGTACATGAATAAACATTTGTCAAATGAACAAATGAGAGAATGAATGAATGAATGGATTGGTGGGTGGGTGGATGGATGCACCTGTAACTCATACAGACACACCCAAACACGCTCTGTTGTCCTCAGATCCTATTGGTCCTTCAGTCACCTCTCTGCCATGCTCCCCATCAAAAGACCCTCAGGTTTCTCTCTCCCGCACCCAGGCACCGTGGCCAGTCCCCCGAGGAAGGGCGGAAGTCCCGCCGAAGGCACTCTCGCCGCTGCTCCAAGACCTTCTGCAAGACCAGCCCTGAGGCCCGGTCCAGCCCCCCGCCCAGCCAGCCCCTCCAGATGCTCAGCTTCCTGTCGGCCAGGGGTGTAGTAAGTATTCCACACAGCCTCCTCTGCCAGTCTTGGCCGTGACACTTGGAGGGGGTGGAGGCACAAGTTCAGGGCAGTGTATGACACATTTTAATTCAGTTTCGGGCAAATATCCAGCTGGTTTCAGACCTCCTTATTGATTAACCAGATGGTCATTCACCAGCCTTTGGCAGCACTCGGCTTGGCAGCTTGGGAAGTGGGGGCTTGGGGGGATGGGAAAAACCTGAAGCCCCCGGCTCTTTTATCACGGGAACTTCGAAAGTACATATTAGCCTCCAGAGTGACATCTGCAGGAAAGCATGTATGAGACACCACAGGAGGTTTCTTTGGGGAGGAAGGAAAAGAGGGGTCTTTGAGGCAACAGAGGCACTGCAGCTTTGCGGTGAAGTCTGCGTCTTTGACAGCTAGGCTGCAGCACTGACGAGCAGCTGGGGTTTGATTTCACCTGTGTAAACTCAGCCTTGAATGTATACGAGAATTTTTCTCCAAGGAGCTGATAGCACTCGGCCTCTCGTGTCCACACAAGGTCTCAGGGAGTTGAGGATGCAGCTGCCCTCACTAGTCCCTTCCACAGGTGGAACAGAAAAGCCAATGCTCAGAAAGGTTAAGGTCTGGAGTGAAGCCACTGAGTAAAGCAAGAGCGAATCCAGTCGAGAAACCGGGCCTTGAATGGGATCACGCAACAGTCCCTCAGGTCAAGAAGGAGGGCTGGAATGCAACTTCATACAGTTCGATGCCAGGAAGTTTCCTGAGCAAGGGATTTGGAGTTGGGTCTGAACTCCACTTCCTAGCTGTGTGGCTTTGAGAAAGTCACTTAACCTCTTTGAAACTCAGTTTTCTCATTGGTAAATTTGAAATAATATCACTTCCATGTGGGATTGTTGGGGATATCCGATAACAGAAATTATGTGAAGGCCTTTTGTAGACTCTAAAGGGACAGACACACAAATAGGAGGAGATTCAACACAGACGTACCCTATGCTTACAGCTAACAGCTGGGAAGGGACCTGTCTCCTCTAGCTAGGCGTAAATCTGAAAATTTCAGAGAGCTGCTCCCTTAGAAAGGATGAGGTGGAAGTAAGGAATAGCTCAGGGGTTCTTGCTGAGAGGTCAAGGAAGAGAAGGTGATGATAAACACTGGTTGGGTCTGGTTGACACAATAGTTATATCTCCAGTGCATTCTGGGAAACTCTTCTTTACCAGTAAAGGCACCATGTATCACCAAGGTCTACTTTTGCCCAAATCTTCTACCTAGCTGGAACCATCCACAACTCACCTCAGGGCCTTCCTTTGTAGAGATACCTGTAGTTGCTCAGTATTTGCAGATGATAAATGCTCACCTGCGTTCTCCCCTCCGCAAATGTCCTATGAAAGGTCTTCCCACTAAGGCAGAGAGTCCGGAGGCCTGGGGGCAAGTCTTGGCTTGGCAGGACAAATCCTTTTACCCCTCCCAGCCTCAGCTTCCTCAACTGGAAAATGAGCATGATTATCCCATTTGTGTCCCAAAGGAATTGTTGCAAAGGTAGAAATAAATTTAAAATACAAGCAATAAGAGGTGGAAGAATGGTTTTAAGTTGATAAAAGCCACCCAGTCTCCCTGGTCATGGTATTTATGGCAGCCCATTCAGTGGCCCTACCTGACCCTCATTAAAAAGTGCCATTGGGAGCAACTGGCTTGTGTTCTCTCACCTGGGATGGTTTCCTAACCAGTCAGGTCCAAGGTGTTGCAAAAAGCCGAATGTTGACTCCCCCCCACCCCAAAATTGTGGTCCTCCCACACCAGTGAGTGAGGTACCAGATTGGCTATTGGTTCTTAGGGCCCAGCCATTATTAAAAGAGCAGAAAGCTCATCCATACCTAGAAGGCAGAGGCCTTAAGAGCTCACCTAACCCAATACCCTGATTCCAAAAAGAGAACCTGGACTCACAGGAGAGAAATGACTTCCATGGGCTATGGCAAGTTGGAGTTGTTAAAAACATGGGACTATGATTATGTGGTCAAATCCTGTCTGCAAGCTGAGGATAGTTACCTAAACCTTTTTGAGCTGCAGCTTCCTCATCTGTTAAAAAAAATGCAGATAATAAACCTCTTCTTCGAAAGCCTTGTTTTGGGGACAAAAGCAGAGTAATTTTGTAAATAGTCAAGCCCAGTGCTCGGCACAGGGGCAAAAATCAGCAAATAGTAGCAGGTGTTGTGATGAAAACATTCCAGATGCTGGGTCTGTATTTTCCAACTGTGGAATCTTGAGCAAGTTCCATAAACTCTCTGTGCCTCAGTTTTCTCCAAATCTGCAAAATGAGGATAATAGTAAGACCTACCTCATAAGAGGAATGTTGTGAGGATGCAATGACTCAATGTAAGTAAGACTTTCAGAGTGTAACAGGCGAGTGGTAGGTGCTAGGTTGCTGGCAGTGGATAGAAGCAGCAGCAGTATTAGCAATGGAAATAGTAATGGTAGTAGCAACAATAGTAGCAGCACTGGTAATAGTAGTGGAGTCGTAATAGTAGAATGGTTCCAGGCCCAGGCTAGTCTGTGGATGAGTTGAGACCACAGCTAGAACCCCTGCTTCCCCTGCTTTCAGTTTCCTCCCATCCTCAATGGCAGCTGCAGCCCAAATGGCTAGCCCCACCCTGCTCATGGCTGCCTGACTCCTGGGGCATCAGACGCCCCCCAAGTCTGGTCCTCCGTGTGCCCTCCATGCTGGGCTCTTTCGCATCCTCTCTCCTGCACAGGCAGGGATGGAAGAGGATACCAGGTTGGACCAAAGGTTTTCCCAGAGTCCTGGCCCCAAGATTTTTTTGAGCTCTCTGCTGAAGAGAACAGCACAGTCATTGTCACTGAGTCACCCATTCCATCACTTGTTCAAATCTACCAGTTATCTACTAAGCATCTATAAAGGGTCTGCTCTGATGTGGCTCTCAGGATCCAGTGAATAAGAAACAGCCTGTGCTTTCTTAAAAGGAAGACAGACAAGGTAAAAACTGTAAAAGACAATGCACAACAGTGAATGCTGAGATGGGACAGGAGGTAGGCAGGCAGGGAAGGGAAGTGGGGTTAGGGTTAGGTTAGGGCAGAGGAGGTGACAACTGAGAAACTAGCCAGTGGAAGCAGGAAACGAAGGCTGGAGTCAGGATGGAGAAAGAATTCCAGGGCAGGAGATGGGGTTCTGGGGGTTCTGCAGGTGAACAGGAGCCCAAGCGTGAGGGGTCTCCTATGCCATGGTTCCTGCCACACTCCATGGTGGGCATCCCATATGCAGAGCTCTTTAAAAATCAGGGATGGGCACATTACATCAAGGGGGCCTGTTTGCATACATGAATATGCAGAAGTGGGTTGTATCTTGTTAAAATCCTAGCTGGTGAGCTAAAGATAACCTGAAGCCCTCTTTCTTGGTCAGAGCCCAAATCCAAATGGAGGGTCCCAAGGAGTGAATCCTTCATGGCCTCATTCGTTCCTTATCTACACTCAGTCAACTCTGTTCAAGGTGTTAGGGAGACAGAGAGATGAATAAACAGGCTTCCTGAATTCCAGAGCTCACCATCTAGCCGTCAACAGAAGGCTGCAATACAGTAGGATACGCGTTGTCATTAGGGCTGAGACTGAGTCGGTGAGCACTAGTACTCCTCCATTGTTCAAATATTCAAATACTTGCACACCAGTTGATAAATAGACCCTGTCACCACCCACCCCCGTCAACAAAGCCATCCCTTCCCTCCTCTGGTACCTTCTGGACCTTCTCACAGTCCAGCAGCTAAACAGTGATACCTGGCAGCCCTTCAGTG
Source organism: Eubalaena glacialis (assembly GCF_028564815.1). Classification (NCBI taxonomy): domain Eukaryota; kingdom Metazoa; phylum Chordata; class Mammalia; order Artiodactyla; family Balaenidae; genus Eubalaena; species Eubalaena glacialis. The sequence goes on from NC_083730.1 coordinate 83,402,848, forward strand.
CCAAGACCAGCTACCTTCAGATGGGGCAGTACCCACACTCAACCAGTTGTTGAATATTTTGAATATCACCCCTGGAGGTGACGGAAGCAAGTACAATATGTAGGAGGACCACAGAGGAAGGACCAATGTCTAAGAGATCTTGGTGTCTGAGAGGACTTTACAAATAAAGGAACATGTGAGCTGGGCTTTGAAGGATGAGTAGGAGTTCACCCAATTGAGATGGCTACATACCACTGTGTGCCAGGCACTGTCACATACTTTACACAGTTGTTTTGTTTTTTTTTTCTCATTTGATTCACAAAACAGTTCTTTGAGGTAGGTGCCATCATTATCACCATTTTTCAGATGGGAAAACTGAGGCTCAGAGAGGTGAAGTGACTTAGGTAGGTAGCCCAATGAGTAGGAAGGGGAGCTGGTTTGAATCATGGCTTGTATCTCAGAAGCTTACTCTGATAGCCAGAGGACCTATTGGATGACAGAGAGGTTGGTGGCCCCAAGGTTTGGCCACACCCTGTCCTGTAGCAGGCGGTCCTCTGTGAGGTCTATCCTAACTGGAGGGGGAATCTAAAGGGGGCTGATCAAGACTGAAATTAGACCCAGGAGAGGGCAGTCTCCTTTCTCCTCCTTCTGCCTCTATTGAGCCAACAGCTGCCACATAACCCTTGCCAACAAAAACCTGCACAGATACGGCAAAAAAAAAAAAAAAAGGCAAAACTTGGGCTCCGTAAAAGAGGACCTCATGAAATTTGTCAACAGGAGGAAGCAGGAGGCGACAGTGATGAAGACAGGAGCTTTAAAGCAGATTCGGATACTCCAGAGTTCTTGATTTCATCTCCCTATGAGACTGGGTAACAGCCATAACTCATGCTTCCTGAGCACCTACTATGTGCGAGGTGCTAGGCTGAATTCTTTACACGTGTCATCTCATGCGTTTCTTATAATAGCCTTTCAGGGGATCTTCCGCTAGTATCCTCATTTTACAATGAGGAAACTACAGCCTAGAAAACTTAAGTAAAAGGCAGCTGTTAAATGGAGAAGTTAGGATTCCAACCCAGAAAGTCTACCCTCAGAGTCCAGGTGCTTAATTACTTGACTTCCCTTGTGTCATTTCACTTCGCTGGGCCTCTGTGTCCTCATCTATACGTTTAACTAATAAGCATACATACTGCATAGAGTGGTTGTGAGGGTGGAGTGAGATAAGGTATCCATTCATTTATAAGATATGCATTAAGCACCTACTATGTGCCAGGCACTGGGTGAAGAGCAGTGAACAAGACAGAGAAGATTTCTGCCCTCATGCAGCTTCTGTTCTATGAGCAAAACCTAGCCTGATGCCTGGGACATAACACTCAATATACAGTAGTTGCTAGTGTTATGATTTGTCGTCATAATGGCTGAATTAAACTTGCTCCCAGTAAAAGCAGACATGATGTTTTTGAAGTATCTCTGGCCTCAAAAAGCTTAATCATATCCAAGATCTCAGGTGAATGTCAGAACAACTCTAGGAGAATGGCAGGATATGCCTCCTATTTTGCAGACAGGGGAAATGAGGCTGAGGGAGCATGTATGGAGGGTCCAGCCTTCCCACCTCTGCCCCAGGTTTTCACGTACATTCTGCAAAAGTGAGCTCTTGCTCAAACTAGGAGACTCACTAGTCCAATGCCATTCATTGCAGTTTAGAGAACAAAGGGACTAAAATGCGGAAGAAGGGGGCCGTGAGACTCAGGCATTTGTGGGACCAGTTATCCTTTTTAAATGGAAAATGGAATAGCATTGTCAACTTTTACTTTTGCCAAGCAAGGACAGAAGAAAGAAAACCACCATTTTCTATAGTGAAAGGGACATTTACCATCTGAAGAGGAAGAATAGACATGGCCTCAGAAGAAAGGATGAGCCTTTAAATCAAATGCATTTCGTTGGATGAAAAACTCATTCCATTGAACTTTTTTTTTCTCATTTCAATTTGGACTGGTGAAAATTTTGCCTGACTGGATCCATGTAGAAATTTTCAAGAAGAGGTGGGCTGAGGGCCATCAAAAGGGGCTTCCGAGAAATGATGAGGTTGAAGCTGCTGGTCCCCTTCAGCTTCCTGATGGAGGGAAGGAGAGACATCTGGCCCCAGGCCCAAGGTCAACGTCAGTGCACAGCCCTGTGGGACCACCCCAGCCCTAAAGGACTTTGTCATCTTCCCAACATCCTCAGCAGATCCCTGTCTTTCTCCATTCCTCCCCCTCTCTAATGAACTCCTAACAGGTCAATGAATCCAGTCTTTTGATGTCTTCCTAATTAATGTGCAAAGGAAGATGAACAACAGTGAGGAAAATAAACTTAATGTCTTTGTGAAACAAAAGGTTTAAAAAAAAAAAGGAATAACCAGAACCCTCTAGCTAAAAGCTCTGCTATGCAGCTCTACATTCACATGAGAATTTCCAGTCCCCCATACGGCAGGGAGGGAAAAAAAATTTATAGCCATCTTTCTCCATGGAGCCATTTGAAGCTCAGTAAATGGACTTGTTCAGTTTAATTGGAATTCTCTTCTTGATTGTATTTTTGTAACCTATTAGGCTGTGCTGCCTCTTGATCTCGGAATTCAGCCGAAATTAAATTTTGAAGTGTAAGTGAGAGGTTGCCTTTTCCCCCCATTCTTGATTAAATAATGATTTGAAACAAAAACAATAAATAACAGTGCTGGCTTCCCTGGAGGGCTGAGAGAAACTCCCAGTGAAACACCAGGAGCTGGAGTTCATGGTGGGGGGATTTAATTACTTATTAGAAAAACCCAAATGTTGACGCTGAGTATATTAAGGAAAAAGGAGAATAGGCAAGCTTATGAGTTCAAAAGAAAAAAAAAAAAAACAAAACTGGAGCTTCACATTGGCAGGGGCTAAGAGAATAAAGGGAACGTATTCGTTTGTTTTCTCCCAGTGGCCATGAGTTTGTGAAAAACAGTTTGTCCTTAAAAAAATCGGAGATTGGCAATCCTGACCCAGAAGGGAAAAGCTTGTAATAGCTCTGGGGTCTGGATATGGCTTCATGACTCTGTCTCCTGGTTCCTTTCATTGACAAAGTTCAAGAGGGTTTGAAAGGGCAGAGATGGGGAAGATGGAAGGGAGAGATGAAACATACAGGATGCACTGTGTTTGTGCTGCTTTCAGATAGATCCGGGTAGCAGCGAACACTTAGAACAGAGGGTCACAAACTTAGTTGTCTCAAGGGCCAGGCAGCTAATAGATATAAGCAACAGGGAGCCCATAAGGCCTGGGGTCAGGAGAGCTTGTGCCCCGTCCAAAAGGGGCAGCTGCAATTCCTCACAAGCCAATTATTACCAAGCAGGAATGTCAACTCAATCTTGCCAGATCCTCTTATTTTTCAGCATGAACTAGAAATGGGCTGTTACGGTGAATCTGCCCCACTCTACAATGTTGAGAGTTCATTCAAATTTATTGTCGAACATAAATTTGTTTAGCTGATAAGTGGGCTAAAGAAAGCATATCTGAAACAAAGTATAACTTGGCCCATCAGTTTTCCAGTGGTGGTTTGGGGTGTTGAGACAGATGCTGTCCGTTTATATCCCCTCCCCCTCCCTACTTCACACACTGCCAGTTTGCAGCTTCCAGGTAATGTTCTCTGGCTGCCAAAGACCACTTTGTTTGGCTGGGTGGCAGTTTGGACCTACTAGAGAATTGACACCCTTTGGGTGCAGCCTTTAACCCATGAGTGGCAGGGAATTGGTGTATAAATATCACAGCTCCCTCCTTGGTTGGGATTAACTCTGGAGCTGTCTCTGCCTTGGCTCCCAGGGTGTCCTCCAGAAGCCCTCTGTGACAGCTGGCTCGTTCTCTCCCCTGCTCATTGCCCCCACTCTCCTACTGAGGTTCCTTGCCCTCAAAGAAACTGCCAGCACTCAAATTCCTATCTCAATTTCTAGGAGAACCGTATGAAGACAGGTGTATTTCACTTGGTGATTAAGCAAATCTTACAGGGGCTAAATTTTTGTGCCAAGCCCCAAAAGTAGGCCTTTGTGAAGACATAAAAAGAAGGGCAAGTCTGGGATGGAGGAAGGGGTCAGAGTGGCCCACAGAAGAGACCCCTGATATGAGGGTCCCAGTCTTAGACAGGGGTCCCGGGTACCATGAGGGCATTGTTCCTGGACAAAAGTGGGTCTAGGATGACTCCTCCCAGCCGGCCTCTTGAGGACCGTTTTGCAGCTAAGCTGGGGATACAGGGGCAGAGAGCAGTTATGTGCATAGAAGAGAAATTTCCAGCAGATGAAGAAGAGCTCGTTAAAGACGACTTGTGAGTGGCCTGTTATCCAAATGAGGAGGCAGGGAGGAGCACGGGGGAGCCATCCTGTCACGTCAGCGGCCAGTGGGCAACAGTCCGCATCCTCCGTGGCGGAGTGGGAGTGAACATCTGGCGAGGAAGGAGACACTTAGAGACGGGAGGCGAGCGCACAGAGGCCTCTGTCGTCTGCCTGTCATAAAGTCCTTGACTTGAAGGTCTCCCCTGCATTATCACGGCATCACTCGCACACGCGCACACACGCCCGCACGCTCACACACACCCCACAGTCTGCCTTTGGCCCCCCTCCGTTGTGTCCAGCTCTCCATGAATGGAGAGCTCTGGAGAAGGAGGAATCTGAGGCTAAGAGGCCATTAAACGGTCCAGACATCCCTACTGAGTTTATGAAAATGTTTCTATCACCTGGAAACAGAGATAGAGCCCATCAGGACTGGTAAAGACAAAACCAAATAGAGTTCAGCTGAAGGAAGCAGGAATGAAAGTCTTCGGGCCACCACCCCTTCCCTCGGCCCTCAAAGTAATCCTTAAAGCAGGTCAAACGGGGAGAAGATTTGCGTCTCCAGGACCTGCTAGGCGTGTCATGTTATGCTGGTTTTGCCCTGTCCAAGGGTGACTGGCCTTGGAGTTAAACCCCACCGACCCTCCATTTGTCGAGCCAGCTCTGAAAACCGATGTGGGGCTGCTTCAGTCCAGAGAAAGGTGTATCTTTTTTCTAATTTGTCTGGCCAGAGTGGGGCACCATTTTCGAGTTCCTGACCCAGGGGGAGCACCGTTCTAGCACCCGAGCAAAGTCACTGCACGGGCCAGCAGCCCTGTTGTGTGCAAGGGGCCAGACCCAGTTCATCTTTTAACCCGACCTCCCAGAATAGCAGAAGGTGGAAAAGGAAGTAAGGAGACCCAACACCGCTTGTCTCATCTGGAAGGCTCCTCGGGTCAGGAACTTCTCACCTTAGCCTGGAACTTATGCTCTTGAGCATGTGTAGGCTGGGCTCCTGTGTGCTTTCTCTGAGGGTCCTAGGTCTGAGGAGGGCCAGGAGGAAGAGCGGAGGGCATTCCTTCTCTTTGCCACTGGCCTGGACCTAAAACTTGATTCTAGAGGTTCTCTCTGGCTCACACGCCCAGCCCTGAGCTGGTCTCAAGACCCCAGCTTTCAGCCCATCCAGATGGAGACAGGAGGTAAAACAAGCAATCACTGCCCCCTCACCCCAGTAAGAGCGCTGTGGCAGACGGAAGCCACTCATTTTTGAATGAGTGAATGAATGAAAGAGTGAACGTTAGAATGAATGAAGTAGAGAGTTTTGTGCTGTCCTGGCCTGGAGCTCCGAGAAGGCTTTCAAGAGGAGGTGATATGTAAACTGGAAGATGAATAAATTTGGCCATGTGAAGTGAGGAAGAGGGGAACAGTGTTCTAGGCGGAGGAAATGGCATAGGCAAATGGCCTGGGGTTGGGAGAGCAAGATGTGGTGGTAGAACCAAGAAAACTTTCTAATCGATTGGCCGAAGGTCGTGGGAGCCAGAATGGGGGGCGGGTGTATGGAAGAGATGAGGTTTGTGAAGGACACAGGGTTGAGCTGTAAAGTGTCGACACTGTCACGCATGTCAAAGAATTTAGATTCATCCAAAGAAATGGGACTTTTAAACAAGCAGGAGAGGTTGGTATTTTCAAGCACCAGGGTCAACCCAATGAGGACATTTCAGTAGTACATTTATCTCTGTTTTCTGTGATGATGGGAGAGCATGATGCCTTCGAGAGTTCTCAGTTCTGATCACACAAGTTGCACGTGGATAGTGGTCGTGGTCAGGTAGCGACACTCTGAAAGTGTCCCTGTGAGCTCAGGATGTGGGGTTGAGAATGTGAAAAAGGCAAAGTCCCCTTCTATATCCACTAGCCCCGAGGGGCCTTATGTTCAGGAGATCCTTTCCCCTGGGGACTCCTGATGCACCAGGACATATCCTTTGAAATTAGTAGTCAAGGTGGAAACAAGCACCTGGGCAGAGAAAGGCCCGGACTGGATGCCTCCAGGTAGCAAGCCGTAGGATAATGGAAACCGTTGTATTCATGGTCCAGCCTGGTTCCCTCCAGGAGGGGCTCACCTGAGTCACCTGTGATACACTGGCAACCAAACATTCACTGTCTCTGAGACAAAGATTCCATGAGCCCATCCCCAGACCAAGCCCCAGCCTGAGAGCCCAGGTCCCAGGGTCTAATTGCCTGGCATGATGCTTTGTCATTCCTGACAGAGGTGGTGGAAATACATATGTAGCCATTGAACTCTCAGAGGTGGGAAAGATATGGCATCCAACTTGCAAACTGGAAGACAAAAAGGAGCTGAATGGAAAAAGGGCCTTTACATTAATTTTTAAAGAAGTCTCACACTAGAACACCCCATTTGGGCAACCTTATTTTGAGATCCCTTGTCCCAGAGCAAAGCTAGCCAGATTGCCAAGCATGTACAGTGGCAGCCACGCTGGGTGGAACTTGGTAAAGCTGGACCATCACCTTGTCTGTGTGCAAAGCCTCCTGGGAGAATCTGCAAAGGAAGTCCCACCTCCCCAGCTCCAGAAGCTGATATTCTGAGCTGGTGGAGTCATCACTGTTTTTCTCGCAGTTCCATTGTCTCTGTATCTCACCCTCATGACCAACTGCTGAGAAGGCAGAAGTGTTTCCTTAAGAAAACCCAGAAGTCCCCCTTCTTTAGGCCCAAGGTGCATGGGAGAAACTGGGTGGGAGAAGCAGGCTTTTGATGGTGAGGCCTACACTAATATTTGCAGGGCCTGGGACAAGCGTATAGAAGGAGAGCCACACACTATATATGCAAATGTTTATAAATATCAAGCCATCAAACTTAGATGAAATAGGTTCTCCTATCTTGGCAAACATACCTTCGAAATGATCTGGAAAGTCAGATTTGGATTTAGAATCTTGGACCCCTCGGAGTGCCAGGCCACAACATGACAGTGTAGGGAGAATCTGCCCCGAGGCCCCGGCCCCTCCCATTCTCCCCCCATGTCCTTGCACCGTCCAACACCGTGATGGATCTCCCACCCAAGCACACGGACACCTAAGCCTGAACATCCAACTTCTGTTCAAATAGCCACACTTGGACCTAGGAATGTGCACACTTGAAGCGTGGTCTACCCCTGGGAGAATAGATCCATGGATGATCCTGCAGAGACCCTGGAAGGGGACTCAGGGGTCATTTAAACAGGGAATTCTGGGATTTCAGGTCCCCAGAGAGTCACTTCGGGGGGAGTGGTTTACAGGTGGTGCCTTCTCAGCCGCACAGATTTCTAACCCCATGGGGATGGTTATCGCTGGAGGAGACCCAGGGCAGAGGTCCATCTTGCCCACATCTAAGCATGGTATTGTTGGGGGACCAGAACCGAACCCACTGTGTCATCCCAGCTGTGAGACTGTTCTGAACGTTTAAAGAAAACCATCCATTGTACTTCTAAACACACCATAGCCTTCCCGAGGGCTGGCTCTCCGTTGCCTCCTTTACTCCTTCATCTGTCCTAGATCAGCCCCACACAGGATCCTGGGGACCCCTCCTCATTCCCAGGCACCCCAAGGCAGCCCCTCCCAAAGCCATTTGTCACAAGCACACCTTCCCTGGTCCCCGCCCCCATCTTGACACCTGAGATTGATGTGAACTCTAGCCGCCATCTGCATTGTCAGCAAGGGTTTCTTGATCCAACTTGGGCATTAAGGGACTGATATGGTTAGTCTTGATGGCTTGAGGTCCCCTTACTGAGAAAGCCAACCAGAAGTGATGCTTCACCTGTCAAGAACACTGAAAACCCAAAACCCAAAGTTCAGGGCCAAGTGTGAGGATGTACAGAAAGGTGTGTGTTTTTTCTTGTCATTTGCGACTCTAATGATGGACTCACCTTGCCCGCTCTTCCCTTTCTCTTACACCTTACCTACCTACTAAAGGAGGAGTTCTTGCTTGGTAAGTGGATATAATCCGCAAAGACATGAGAGAATTTATTAGAAGCCACTCGAGCGCCTTAGCTACCTTCTCCAGGGGGAAAAGGACACACGCAAATATCCGTAGAGAGCTTTTTTTTGTTTGTTTTCAGTCAGACAATTTGACTTCCATTTTTTTTTTTTGTCCCCTCTTTCTTTTCCCCTTTAGTTGAAAACTACTAAAATATCATTTTGTGACCTTGACTTTATATTTTAAAAAAACCTCTCATCTTTATTTCATTTCTTTTCCCCATGTGATATTTGTTTAGGGTTCTATTCGGGCAACTTTTTCTTTAAAAAAAAAAAAGTCAAATTTGTTGAGGATTTGGTTGTCAAATTTTGGCTTTATCTCCTTTTTTTGTTTTTAAGTTTCAAGATATATTTTTTCAGGCCCATAGCCTCCTTTCTTTCCCCCCACTTTTCTTTATTTTTATTATTGTTTTAGGTTAAGGGTGTTTACACCCCCCCCTTCTCTTAAGTTGTTGCTTTTGTTTAATTCATTAGAAATTAAATTTTGTATAATTTCCTTTTTCTTTTGTTTAATCTGGATCGCATGCTTTTTCTCTGCATGATACCTAAATCTTCCAGTTATCCTAGCAGGGGGTAAAAAAAAGATCTCCTTTCTGTGGTATTCTTTCAGGAATTTGTGCTTTTGTTTTTTGGCGTCTCTTCTTTCCTCTCCTCTCTCTCTTTCCTTTCGTTACAGTGCATCATGATGGTAAACATTTCTTGGTTATTTAGACACAGCCCACAGACCCAGCGCTCAGCAGTGTCCAACGGGTGTTTTTGCTTTCAGATCGCTGGGTCGGGGTCTGCTGCTGACCTCTTTACCAAAACAGCCAGCCTGCTCACCACCTACCGAGGACGCTCCCAGGAGTATGACTCAGGCAATGACACCTCCTCGCCACCCTCCACGCAGATCAGCTCGGCCAGGTCTCGGGGTCTGGAGAAGGGGAGCCCCACTGGGGGCCTAAGCAAGACCCGGGACCCCAACAGTGGCAACACCTCTGATTCAGGGAACTCCTTCACCACCTCCTCACCCCAGAACAAGGGGGCCACTTTGGAGAATCTCTCCCCCACCAGCAGGGGCAGAGAGTCAAGGTCAGTGCACCTGGATGGGAGGAGGGAGTCCACAATCTCAGTCTCTCACCCTAGCACTACACCACACACACAGACTCCAACTCTTTTATTTGAGAGAAAGAGAGAGAGAGAGAAATGGCATCATTTTTGAAAAAAAAATCCAAGGATATCAGCTTCAGATATAGCTGGATCCAGGGTCTCGAAAATATGTCATCAGGAATCTGTCTTTCCTACTACATCTCTCAGTTCTGCTTCCCCCTCTCTTGGCTTTATTTTCAAGCAGATCCTCCCAAAGCATTGGCAAAGATGCCATCCAGTTAACATTCTATCGGTCTAGCCAGCCAATGGAAGGAAAATGCCTGTTTCCCCAGAATTTCAGGAAAATATCAGGGCAAGTGCTCATTGACTCTGCTTGGCCCAGCTTGGGTCATCTGCCCACACTAGACCAATCACACTGCCCAGGGGATGCTGTATTCTTGGCTAGAATCTGTCGTATGCCACCATCAGGGCTAATGAGTCTTCCCATGTACACTAAAACTGGGGAATGTCTGGTTCTCTGAAGGAAAAGCAGGGTACTGTTATCAGGAGGAGGGATGGAGGCTGGGCAGGAAAAAACAGATGTCAGTTTACCAATAATCACAGGAGAAAGTCTAACATTTAAAGTCACTGTCATTTTAAAATATACCACAGTATTTACCCAAGCACACTGAAAATTTATGTCCATACAAAAACCTACACATGGATGTTTTTATAGCAGCTTTATTCATGTCCAAATTTGGAAGCAACCAAGATATCCTTCAACAGGTGAATAGATAAATAAACTGTGGTCCGTACACACAGTGGAATACTATACAGCACTAAAAAGAAACAAGCTACCAAGCAATGAACAGACAGGGAGGAAACTTAAATCCATGTTACTAATAGAAGGAAGCCAATCTGAAAAGGCTGCGTATTCTACGATTCCAACTACATGACATTCTGGAGAAGGCAAAGCTATGGAGACAGTAAAAAGATCAGTGGTTACCACGGGTTAGAGGGTAGAGAGGGATGGATCTGCCTGCCTCAGGACATCCCTGGCCTCAGTTCACACCCAAGCTCGGCTGGGAGCCAGGGCTGGGTCAGAGCAAACGTCAATGTCTCCAAGAACAGGCAGTGATGTTCCCAGATATCTACTCATATACTTCAGGGCTGTTATGCAGGAAATACTGAGAATAGCAATAACAACAACAACAATAATAATAACGGCAGCTATTATCTATGGAGCCGTGAGGTACTATGCCTGGTGCTTTCCATAGATAATCTTCCTAAACTCCTTCTAAAACCTTTATGGAATAGGTTCTGTTATAATTCTTTTTTAGCTGATGGGGAAACTGAAGCTCAGAGCAGTTAAGAAACTCACTTAATAAGGGCCGGCACCGGGATTGAAACACAGATCTGTCTCCAGAACTGGAGTTAAGCCTGAACGGCATTTAGCAGTTACCTGCTTAACCTGATCTATGTGGACGGCCAAATTTAATAATTTAGACCCAGCCTTTCACTGTGAAATATAAATGATCTTTAAATCCATGGCCATTTATGTCATGTCAGCTATGAGCAAAGGGCAGAATGGAAGAGACATCAGCTCTAAATCAGGGGAACCACAGACAGTAAAGGCAGGGGCTGGCAAGGTAGCAGGGACATGGGCTTCAGGGCTGGACAGATCAGGGTTTGAGACTCTGGGTGGCCGTGAGCAAGCAACTCACCCTTCTGGGTCTTCTCTGTAAATAAGGGATAATAATAGTGCCAACTTCCTAGGGTCGTTGGGGGCTAAATGAGATGATGCTGTGAAGCTCCCAGGATGCGCAGAGGCTCAGCCTGTTTATTCCACAGCTATTTACCAATGACCTAGGACATATGTCTCAGGCTCTGTCCTGGTGCTGGGATACAGTGTCCAGAGAGACATGAGTCCTGTCCCCAGGGAGCTCCATGTCTGGGGGAGGGAGACAACAATTATAAGACCAAGCGAGCCATCTAGGGGTGGGGGAGGCATTGGGGCTGGGGGCTGTGATAACACATTGGAGGTCACACAACCAGGCTTAAGGGGGTCGAAAGCCTGAACCATGAGTAGGAGTTGTCAAGTGAAGAGGGTTCCAGGCAGTGGGAATGTTCTAAAGCCTGCAGACAAGGAAGGGAATAGGAATATTCCAGGAGGGACAAGGAGTCCATTATGGCTGGAGTCAAGAGAGGAAAGTGCCAGAGCTGAGACTGGAGTATGAGCAGGGGCTGGGTCACGATGAAACCATATTAATGTTATTGGAACTTGACCCTTGGCCCAATCCCAATGAACATGTCCTTACTGAGAAGCAACAGGAACCCAGCATGGCTCTAGGCAAGGTGAGAATATGACAGGCCCCTGTCCTTTGGGTGAATTTGAACAAGCCTCCACCCTTTTTTGGGTCTCCATTCCCCCATCTGCAAAATGGGCTACGCCAGTTTCCCAACTTAAACCAACTACATGTCACTTTCTTGAGTCGTTCCATATCCAGGTACTACTGTTACTCTTATTTACTTTAATAAACTCACTTTTTAATATAAGGAAACTTGTAGTACTATCTTAAATAGAAAATTTATATCACCTGTCCTAAATAGAAGGCACCTGTGAAAATACGTATGATTCAGACAATGTGTTGAATTCTGGTTACTTACAGTTGCCTGCCCAAGGGTCTGCGTCTCAGGCCTGCTCGCGCTCTCTTTGGGAGATTGCAAGCATTAAAGAGACAGTAAAAACCCACTAGTACCCAACCCGGGCTTTCTCATTAATATAATCAGAGGGACTGAAAAAGAGTGGAGAGGGACAAAGTCTTCCAGCATGTGATTTGATCATACCCATCATGCACCCTGTGCTATGTGTCCTACTCTGTCTCTGCTCCACTAACATCCGTGGTCCGGGAAGTCTTTCCAGAGGTAGTAAGATGGGGAAAGGTGGATGGGGGGGTTCTGAGAGCACCACAGCTGAGGCAAAGTAAGGAGGTGAGTATCAGCTCAAGATGCCCTGGACCAGCGGGCAGGCCAGTGCTAACAGCCATTCTCCCCTCTGCAGAGGATTCCAGTCGCCATGTCTGGAATGCACCGAGGTGAAGAAGTCCAGTTTGGTCCCATCCGCAGCCCGGAGCTCCCCCATGCGAGGGTGCTCCCGCAGCTCCTCCTGTGCCAGCACCCACCCCTCCAGCCACTCGTCCCGATCCCCAAACCCCAGGGCCTCCCCCAGGTACACCAGGAGCCGATCCACCTCCTCTGGGAAAAGGTGAGTGCAATTTTGACCTTGGCTCTGCAGCTAGTTAAAGTAACTGGAGATGTCGTCTGACCATCAAGGGACAGGAGTGGAACAGATTTGAGTTTGAATGCCCATTCTATCTATTACTCACTGGTGGCCTTGGTTGTCAGTTAACCTGCCTGAGCCTTAGTTTCCTCCCCTGCAAAATGAAAACCATAACAATACTTACCCTGAAGGATTGTTCTGAGGACTATAAGACACTTAGATCAGTACTTGGAATACAATATCAGTTTTGATTGTTGTTATTGGCATGAGGATCCATTCATGTGTATCAGTTATCTTCTGCTGCGTGGAAATTATCCCCCCAGTGTAGCATCCTTATCAATAAGTTTTTCCTTAGTTCTTGATTCAGTGCATCAGCAGTTTGGGCTGGGCTCAGCTGAGTGGTTCTTCTTCTGTTCTCTCTTGGGTTCATGCATGTGTCTTCCATCAGCTGGTGGGTTGTCTGGGGGCTGGCTGGTTTGAATGACCCCCAGCTGATTCATCTCTGCTCCATGCGGCCTCACATCTTCCAGCAGGCTTGTCTGGGCTTGTTCACATGGTGATGGCAGGGTTCCAAGAGAGAGCAGTAGTGTGCAAGGCCTTGGCTTGGAACAGGCATGACCTCTTCAGCTGTTTTCTTAGCCATTGCAAGTCAGAGGACCAATCCAGATAGATGCAAGGGACGCTTCTCTTAGTGGGAGGAACTGCAAAATCACATTGCAAGGGGCATGGATACAGGGAGAAGAATTGTACCCAGTTTTTCACTTTACCACTCAATTCTAATAACCATTGGTTATTGTTTGATTTTCTCATGTGGAATAATGATATGGCAGAATGCAGAGACATGCGATCTCAGGAATTGGAAGATTCCATCCAATCTAATCAACCCACAGCTTCATGGAGTCCAGCTTCCCTCTACAAACAAGAACTTCCAACAGCAACCCAACTATTCCTCTTCTGCAGCCGTATCAAAAAACAGTTGCTTACGTAGGTGGTTACCTGAAGACCAGTTCATTCAAAATAAGGAGGCAAGGAAGCTAACAGAAACATTCAACATGATAGAGTGACATAAGTAGAAGAGCAAATCAGGCTAAAAGGAAAATTGAGAGAAATAAAATTAAATCAGGAGGAAGGTTAAGTCCCAAAGGCATGTCCTACCATTCTGTATGGTTGGCCATCTCTATCTGCAGGTTTCACATCCCTGGTTATGAAAGGCCAGTGTATTCAATATACTATGCCATTTTATATAAGGGACTTGAGCATCTGCAGGTTCTGGTATCTGCAGGGACTTCTGGAATCAGTCCCCCACAGATACCGAGGGATGACTGTTGTTGCTATGGAGGTGTGCTGCAAATGTGACTCTGCGCTCCCTGGCAGACAAAGCAAAAAGGGAAATTGTCCCTTTACGTTATTAACAAAAAAGATACAAATTGAACCAGTTGCTTGGAAGAGCAGTTATTTCTGATTTTTAAGTATGAAAAATGATTCATATGGCTCCACAGAAAAGGGACACTATGTGGTACAGTGGATAGAAATGCCTGACGTCCTTTCAAAGTGTCCAAAAGCATTATTTCATTGTAACTCTTTTTTATAATGTCTCTCAATATATAGCCAAAGAGCAAGTTGGCAAAGCAAATTTTTCAGGGGCCGTAGCTGGACACTGTCCCAGGGCACTAAGACTGGAGGAGCTATTCCTTGTCCACACTCCTTCCATCACCCTGGGTAACATGTAAGAACAGAGTCCCAAAGCGATGGTTATTATGATCACCTAAGAAAGTAGGAAGGGGCTAAGGAACACCTAGGTGAGGGCAAGTCAGAGCAAGACTTCTTTTCAAACTGAAAAGGATAGGAAAACTTTGCTAGCATTCCTGTGAGGGAAAGCTGGCAAAAACAGAGCATGAGAGAGTGTCCCCCTCTACTCATTCCTGTGCCTGTAGCAGACATTGCTAATCCATCACAGCCCTCTTTCCCACTGAACACAGACATGGCCACATAATCCCTCTGAACCCTGGCAGGAACTACTAGCAGATCAAATCAGCAATTGTGAGATGAAAATTATTTGAAAGACTGAGAAAGAAGGGTAGATGTTCCTAGGAAAGTGGTGGAGAAACCAAGGCAGTCGTTCTCTAAACGTGGGAGGCATTAGCAAGAGGGAAGAAGACTGGAAATAGCATAGGGGTTAGTAATTCGGATGCACAACAGTGTAGTCTAGCAGAAGTCAGGAGCACTTTGTAGCCAAACAGACCTGGGTTCAAACCCCTTACCAGCTGAGTGACCTTGAACAAATTATTGGGTTGGCCAAAAGGTTTGTTTGGTTTTTTCTGTAAGATGGCTCTAGTAGCACTTAGTTGTCTTTAACTTCATTCAGAACAATTTTGTTAGAGTGTATGTGACAGCTGTCATATCGGTGTGCATGAGGGAGGATATTTGGGGATATATGTATATGTATAGCTGATTCGCTTTGTTATAAAGCAGAAACTAACACCACTGTAAAGCAATTATACTCCAATAAAGATGTTTAAAAAAAACAAAAAAACAAAGAAAACATATTAAAATTAATAAAAGTATTAAATATATAAAATAAACTTTTAAAAAATAAAGTTTCAAAATTTCAAAAAAAAGACATCAAAATTGGTGAATTTTTGTGTAGCCATTTTAATATTGGAGGTGGAAGAAAAACAACATTTTCGGCATACTATTCTTTATTATTTCAAGAAAGGTAAAAATGCAACTGAAATGCAAAAAAAGATTTGTGCAGTATATGGAGAAGGTGTGGTGACTGATGGAACGTGTCACAAGTGGTTTGCGAAGTTTTGTGCTGGAGATTTCTCACTGGACGATGCTCCACGGTCGGGTCGACCAGTTGAAGCTGATAGCGACCAAATCGAGACATTAATTGAGAACAATCAACGTTATGCCATGCAGGAGATAGCTGACATACTCAAAATATTCATTCAAATCAAGCGTTGAAAATCATTTGCACCAGCTTGGTTATGTTAATTGCTTTGATGTTTGGGTTCCACAGAAGTTAAGCAAAAAAAACCTTCTTGACCGTATCTCCGCATGTGATTCTCTACTTAAACGTAATGAAAATGTTCCGTTTTTAAAACAAATTGCGGTGGGCGATGAAAAGTGGATACTGTTCAGTTGTCTGGAGCGGAAGAGATCCGTGAGGCAAGCGAAATGGACAACCACACCAAAGGCTGTTCTTCATCCAAAGAAGGTCATGTTGTGTATATGGTGGGATTGGAAGGGAGTCCTCTATTATGAGCTCCTTCTAGAAAACCAAACGATTAATTCCAACAAGTACTGCTTCCAATTAGACCAACTGAAAGCAGCACTCAATGGAAAGCATCCAGAATTAGTCAACAGAAAACGCATAATCTTCCATCAGGATACCACAAGACCACATGTTTCTTTGATGACCAGGCAAAAACTGTTACAGCTTGGTTGGGAAGTTCTGATTTATCCGCCGCCTTTGAATAAGACATTGCACCTTCAGGTTTCCATTTATTTAAGTCTTTACAAAATTCTCTTAATGGAAAAAATTTCAATTCCCTGGAAGACTGTAAAAGGCATCTGGAACAGTTCTTTGCTCAAAAAGATAAAAAGTTTGGGGAAGATGGAATTATGAAGTCGCCTGAAAAATGGCAGAAGGTAGTGGAACAAAAGGGTGAATATGTTGTTCAATAAAGTTCCTGGTGAAAATGAAAAATGTGTCTTTTATTTTTACTTAAAAAGCAAAGGCACTTTTTGGCCAACCCAATATATCATCTCTCTCTGCCTCTGTGTCCTCATCTATAGAATGGGATTGATAATAGTACCTAACCCTAGGAAGTGCTGAGGATTAAATGAGATAATATATACAAAACATTAGTTCAATAAAAATAGAACTACCATATGACCCAGCAATCCCACTACTGGGCATATACCCTGAGAAAACCATAATTCAAAAAGATACATGTACCACAATGTTCATTGTAGCACTATTTACAATAGCCAGGACATGGAAGCAACCTAAATGTCCATCAGCAGATGAATGGATAAAGAAGATGTGGCACATATATACAGTGGAATATTACTCAGCCATAAAAAGGAATGAAATTGAGTTATTTGTAATGAAGTGGATGGACCTAGAGTCTGTCATACAGAGTGAAGCAAGTCAGAAAGAGAAAAACAAATACCGTATGCTAACGCACATATATGGAATCGAAAAAACCGGTACTGATGAACCTAGTGGTAGGGCTGGAATAAAGACGCAGATGTAGAGACGGACTTGAGGACACAGTGGGGGGAGGGGAAGCTGGCACGAAGTGAGAGAGTGGCATGGACATATATACACTACCAAATGTAAAATGGATGGCTAGTGGGAAGCAGCTGCATAGCACAGGGAGGTCAGCTTAGTGCTTTGTGACCACCTAGAGGGGTGGGATAGGGAGGGTGGGAGGGAGGCTCAAGAGGGAGGGGATATGGGGATATATGTAAAGCAATTATACTCCAATAAAGATATTTAAAAAAAAAATTAGTTCAAAATCTGGCACACAGAATATATAATAATCATATAATAATAAACATTTCCTGTGTGCTGACTATATGCCAAGATGCTAAGTAATTTACCCTAATTTACACGTTTAATTTACAATTCTATGGGGTAAGTACAATTACCCCCATTTTACAGATCAGAAAATAGTGGCCCAGAGAAGTGGAATCACCTGCCCAAGGTCACACAGCTAACACGTGGCCAGGATAGGAAGCACTCAATAAGGGGAAGTTGTTGATATCATTATTAACCATCCAAAAGGGAGGGGATTTCATCCTCAGGTAAGGGCTTGGTTCCTTCGTCTGGCCTCCAGAAATAAAAAGGCCTGGAGACCAACTGAATAAAATGCTGGACAGGCAGGGCAAGCCCAGCAGAGCTCAGCAGGCCCCTCAGAGGCTGTCTCCTCTCTTCCAGGTCCTCCTCCCGCTCTCCCAGCTATTCCTCCAGCTCTGGCAAGAGGAGCCCGCCTAGCAGAAGCTCTAGGTCCCGCCGCAGCCCCAGCTACTCCCGCTACAGTCCCAGCAGGTACCGGCCCCGCCCCCAGGCACTGACCCCGCCCGTCAGGCCAGGCCCCGCCCCCCAGTCCCCACTCCTTTGCTCAGATCCGCCTGTCTGGCACCGCCTCTTCGACTCGCTTCTCTGGAGCGTCTCCCAAGCCCCACGAGTTCCTCTCAGGTCAAGCCCTGCCCGGTTACGGATGGGAGATGACTCAGCATCCTAGTGGTTCCCTTTGTCGTGTCTGGAGTGGCAGTGAGGCCCCCAGTACATCCCAGCGTTCTCATGTACTCACCCCAAACACTCCAACGGCCACACCCCAGCCCTCAGACTCTTCGCACACCTAATACTACCCCTCATCCCTATGTCCAGACCCCCCAGTTCTAATTCTTACTCGGCACCTGGGCCCACTTAACAGTCATATCCTCACCCTGCAATGCCCACCTTCAAAGGCTGACACCCCTACACACGCCCAGCTGAAAGGCCCTCCCTCCCCACCCCGGGTACCCAGCCATCCATGCAGGCTCTCCCCACAGCCGTGTCATTTTCCCTCCCACCTCCCTAGGGGCCCCGTGCAGACCCCATCCCCTGCCCCAGCGGGGGGGAGGGCAAAGGTAAGGAGGAAGTGAGTGCCCCCCTCCCACCGAAAAGCCAGGCCAGCCCCAGCTCCCCAGTAACATCCCCACCGCACCCCTTCAGGGAGCGGGACCCCAAGTACAGCGAGAAGGGTTCGCAGCAGCGGGAGCGCGAGCGAGCGCGGCGGAGACGTCGGTCCTACTCGCCCATGCGGAAGCGCCGGAGAGACTCCCCGAGCCACCTGGAGGCGCGGAGGATAACGAGGTGAGGCCAGGAGGCACCCACCTCCGCCCTCACTTCCACTCCCTTCCCACCCGCTGGGGTCTCAGACTCTCCCCAGGCCTCCTTGGGGCTGGACTGCAGGACTGTGGGAGCTCAGGGACACCCTGCCCCCCATCAGCCACCGAAATGAAGTTTCTGTTCAAAGCCTCGGGCGAGTCAGCACCCTCAGCCACCGTGCGGGCTTGCAAGAAGGGGCGGGGGGGGGGGCGTGGAGGCGGGGCCTAGGCCGGCGGGGCGGGGTAGAATGCAGTGGCGGGCAAAGGGGTGAGCCCAGCCGGAGGAATCGGGTGTGGCCGGAATCTGCGCATGCAGTTGGGGCGGGGGAGGCGGGGCTGGGCCATAGAAAGAGGTCGGGCCTTGGAATGGGGACCCAAGCAAGGAACAGAACCGGGACTTTGCGTGGGGGCGGAGCCAGGCGGTGGCCACAGACCTCCGCCCTTAGACCCACACACCCGGATGCAAGGCTTGAATAGATCCATAGGTAATTATACCCTGAACCAAGTGTAGGGAGGGCAAACAGGATTGTTTAGGTGCCAAAAAGACCGGGAGGGAGCCCTAGTGGGTAAAGGGAGGAGCACTGTTCTGGAGAGGAATCTTGGCTCTGCCACTTTCCAGGTGAGCTGGGAAAGTCTCTTCACCTCCCAGAATCTAAGTTTTCTCACCCATGAGCTATTGGAGGAAATAACTCCCAGAAGTATCATAAGGATGAAATGAAAAGGGGCAAAGAGATGTGAATGCAGTTTATAAACTTACATGCAGAACACTAGAACCCACTGTGTTCCACTGTGATGGATTGAATGGTCAGACTAGATGGATGAAGATTCCTGTAACAGATAAAGTCTTGGACGAGAAAGGCCCTAGAAGAGAAGCCTGAGGTCTAAATGGACACAGATTTCTCAGGCCTTGAAATGGAGAGAATGGCTGAATGTTACCCTAAAAATGGCTCTTGACAATCGGTTGGTCTTCCTCCTGGTCCTCCAAGGGTCAGCTCCTCAGTCCAGAGACCCACAAGGATCCCGGCTACCCATGCCTCCTCCCTGGAGAAGACCTGAAGGGGGAAAAAGAACTTGTGCCCCAGATAGTAAGGCAGGGTAATGGCATTGCCTTCTCAAATGTCTCACAGAACACCCTGCCTTGGCCTGGCATGCAGGAAGGGAGTCCTACACCCACTGCCTTGACTTTTGAAGGTATCCTTGGAATGGACTTGGAGGAAGGCTGAGATGAAGAGAGTGGCATTTCCAAAGACGCTCTGGCTTCCGTACTCAACCCCAAGTAGTCCATCTTGATGAACCCATTCAGTGCTTCCCAAACTTCCATCCCCCACTTTTGCCTTGTCTGATTATTAAGTGTACCATTTACTTAAGTTTCTGTAAATAGATGTGCTCTTTTTTTAAGAGGTCCATACATTTATTTCAAAAAGAAACTTAATGCACGGCAGTGAGTGGAAAATCAGCCTCTTCTTTTTGCCATAAATAGAAGGTTCTAGTAAAAATAAAAATAGCAAAACAAAACTGTTGCCAGCTGGAGGTTCTCTCTGAGCCCAGCCTTGCTGTGTTAAAAAAAAAAAAAGTGAGATTATGACTTTTCAAAACATATCAGCAGTAGACTGAAAGCATCTCCTTGATGTTCTCAGGACTGCAAGGGAAGAGTACGGGAATTTTTTTTCCCTGAGGAGCTGGGAAATGTCTCTTGGGACAGTGCCTGTGCTCCCGGATTGAGGCTGGGAGGAGTCTTGCCCTCATGCCTTCTCCCTCTGGTCCCTGCAGCGCCCGGAAACGCCCCATCCCCTACTACCGGCCCAGCCCCTCTTCGTCCAGCGGCCTCAGCAGCACGTCCTCCTGGTACAGCCGCTCAGCCAGCCGAAGCTCTTCCCGGAGCCCGAGCCACAGCCGCAGCCGCAGCTGCAGCCGCAGCCGCAGCCGCAGCCGGACCCACACTAGCAGCAGCTGCAGCTCCCGCAGCCCCAGCCTGGGGTCTCGGAGCCGGAGCCGGAGCCGGAGCCGGAGCCGGAGCTACAGCTCAGCAGACAGCTACTCCAGCACAAGGCGCTAAGCAAAGGCCCTCCCTTGAGCCAGCTGCCTGTGGTGCCCCTTTCACTCTGCCAGCCTCCCCCACTCCCTGCCCACCCTGCCTCCTCCTTGGTACAGACATTGAGGGCTCCTGGGCCCTGTCCTTCCTGCTCTCCTGGGGGCGGGAGGAAAAGAGAGTATGGGGGCTTCAGCCTCTATGTCTAGCTCCCAGGAGCCTCCACCGCACCACCCTGGGGCTCAGCTCAGGCCTGAGCGTATGGTGTGAACCACCTTCTGTTGGCACAGAGAAACCTCAAAGGTTTGTAAGAAGCGTTGGGTCCGTGACTCAAAAGTTTGGGTCTGGCCAGGAAAATGTAGAGAGAGTTCTGCTCGCCCACTGCTGGCAGGCTGCATACGAAGGCCAGTGGTACTTCCTCACACCTGCCCTCATTCTCCTCTCATTCAGTCTCATGGCTGCACGTGTAGGGACCCTGATGGGAGTGAGGGGTGGATGTTAGAAGAGACCAAGGGCACTTCAGGCCCAGGAGAGGGGTCAGGCCTCTCAGCTCCCCACATAGTCCAGAGCCAAAGCTAGAGGCTGTTGGGTTCTAGAAAGGGAGACACGTGGGTAGGGGACATGGACATTTCAGTTGGTGGTAGGTGTCGGGAGATAGGAGATGGACTCTCGGGCCGTGAGTGTAGAAGCAAAAAGGAGGGGGTCAGTCTGCTGCCCGCAGTACCTCCACGTGGTCAGGAAGACGGGCCCAGTAGTTTCTAGCCAGGGAGAGAGGCCGCCGCACCGTTTACACAAAATGCCTCTTGGCGGCTCACACGGACCCGGCGACCTCTGAGAACGGGCACGGCGGACAGTCAGGACAGCCTGGTCTGCGGCCCCACTTCCCAAGTTTGCCTCAGCCCTGTTAGCTGGCAGCAGCTTCATTCCACGGGACCATCTGCTGAACGTTCACCAGTGCCGTGGCCAGCTGCCAGTCTGCAGCGCCAGCCAGTCTGGCCTTACCCTCCGGTTGGCGCCTGCCTGCCCCCTCCTCACTGCCCAGACTGCCACACCCTGGATCCTCCCCAGTGCAGCCCAGCACCCACCCACCCTCAGCCTAAGTCACCTCCTTTGCCTTTCAGGAATTTTGCCAGGATGGGGCACAGCAGCTCAGGTTTGGGGGAAAAGATCCAAATCCAGAGAAAGGGGAAAGGGGCTTGGATGCTCCGCAGCTCCCACTGGTTTCCGGAGTTTCTTATCAGCTCGGGAAAGCCCCACCTTCATTTCTGCCCTCGCCCCACTTTCCCCCGCCCAGGGCTGGGCAGCGAGGGTAAGTTGATCTCCAACACACAAATACCACCAGCTGCTTCACCCATGGAAGGCCCTGAGAACAGGGGCATGAGGGAGAAGATCCTTAAAATAAACTCTTGGGCATCCCCCTCACCAGCTGACTGGCTTTCCGGAGCCTTGCGGGTGAGTTTCCAGTTTGTGGTGCCAACAGCAGCAGGACAGGGCGTGGAGGGAGAGGGTGAAAGGGACAGTTCCCAGCTTTGGATGCTGGGGCTTTGGGAAGCAGAAGCCAAACATTCTTTATCCCTTACACCCCCGGGGGGTTGGGGGGGAACATTTGAAAAAAAAAATCCTTTTTCTTGGAAGCAGTGAAATCCTCCCTCCCGGTCTTTCCCATCACATCAGCCCGTGGGTCCAGAAACTGCCCTGCAGCCAACCGGAAAGTCCTTCCTCCACTGGGAGAGCGGGGCCAGGCGCCAGGGCGGCAGTGGAGGACCTGGCCTTTCCACGATGCCCTCTGGCCCAGACCTGGGCCCCGCCCGCCAAGACTAATGGATGCCAGTGCTATCACCGCAGAAGGCCTGATGGCAGGTGCCTGGGCCAGGGGCAGGTGCCCTGGGAGGGCATGTACAGCAACTGTAAATAACCTTCTTCCCCGCCCAGGAGTCCACACTGGACTCCAGTCTCCATGGAGACAAAGGCTTTCTGGAGCCACAGGACCTCCTCAGCAGGACAGCAGTGAGAGACCCAAGAGCCCGCCGCCCGTCCAGACTGCCTTCATTCAAGCAACTCTAGGGGATCGTTTTGCCGGGGGCTCCTAGAAACCTCTTATTTATCTTATTTATTTATTTATGGTTATTTATTTATTTATTTATTTATGGGATTCTCGCTCAGTTGCCATTAGCAGTATTCAAGTATTTATTTATATGGAGAGGGGTGTGTGTGTGTTTGGGGAGGAGGGGGAACTTCTACAGTATTTTTGTGCATCTCTCTTTTTTTTCCCTCATGTCTCCATGGATGGGATTTGAGAGGCTGGATGCGGATGGGAATGTTGGCCTTTTCGCTGAAGGGGAGACTCACAGAGCTCTAAGCTTGGAACACCCTGGAGGTGGCCCGGAAGCGCTTCAGACCAAAGGTTCATGACTAAGTCCACGTCTGGTGAGGTTCAGGCCTGCGCTCCAGCCCCCTGCCCCCCAGCTACCTAACTGAGGTACCAGAAAGATGAAAACAGTCAAGAGGCTTACGAGCTAAGGTGCTGACTGACATGGTAGAGTCACAGCTGACTTGGGGGTTAAGAGTCTAAAGTTAGCATGTAAGGCAAAAGCTGCAGAGTCTAAATCACCTGTGAAAGTCCTTTTGGGAGGCACCCAATGTGAGACAGATGTGCACATCTTAATCTCACCGTTGTTCCAGGGCACACAGTTAGTGGGTGAGATCATTTGCTCTTCTGAGCCTACCTAGTTGGTTTCATGTAAGTTACACATGCTTCTGACTCCCCCTTAGCTAATTTCTCCCCATCCCCTGAGAGCTCAAGGCTGCTCTGTGGACAACCTGCCTTGTGATGAGGTTATCAGCCATCCTGGGAGAGACACACAAACCCAAAGCAAAAGCCTTTTTCTGTGATCTCAGAAGAGAGCACACAACTATTTCTGAAATTAGAAAACAAAACAAACAAGATGAAAGGAGCAGCCGGAGGTTCCCACCAAGAAGGTCATTTTGGAACCTGTCCTGGGAACCAGGATCCAGAGGTCTTGACCAGCCCTGCCTCTTTGACCAGCTAGCAGTGTCTTCTGGCTGCTGGCTGGAGGGGGCTCCTGCCCTTTCCAAAGTCGCTCTTCACTGCCTTGACATGGCCAGCTTGCCTGGTCCAGCTTTGGGTTTGGTGAGACTTTTGCAATATCCCTGATTGTTTCCCTGGCAATGTGACTTTACTCTGCCCTAACCCAAGCAAGGGAGTACCCCTAGCCTGGGAAAGTTTGCAAGAGCTTAAATGCCTCCTGGGAGAAAAATCTGTCCCCTCCCTGTCACTTGGTGTGTTTCTCGAATTTCCTTTACATTTCCTTTTTTTTCCATCCAAAAATAAAACTGGGGGCCACTGGTAAACCTTGTTTAACCAGAGCTCCCAATCCCTGGCACTGCTGTTCCTCTGCCTACTTCACCTTCATTACACTTCTGCTTCCAGGGAATAAGACAGATTGCCTGAAGCCTGCTCATGGTGAGGACTTATTTTTAAAAGCAGTATGGAAAAAGGGAGGGAGATGTGGTTTGAGGTCAAGCAACATTCAGCCCTTCGACCTTCCTGCTATGGATATTCCCTGGATGAGTGGAGCTAGGCAAATTGCTTCCTTTCTCTGGGCCAAAGTTTCCACCTTTGAGTAGTGGAGGAGTTTTTGAGATACAACCCTAAACGTTGACCTGAGGCCTGGGCAATTCTTCAAAGACAGCGTGAGTTCACTGAGACTTAGAGAAAAAAGGAAAACATCCTCAAACATTTTTAGGAGGTTCTCAATCATGAGAATAAAACCTAAAAGCAATATGTGAACTCCCTCCAGTTGATTCAGAAAAGCTAATTCAAATCCCCCACCCAGGGACATCCAGGTTGGACTGCATTCCTACCTCCGCGTCGTCCCTTCTTTGATGGAAAGTCAATCTTTCAGAAGCAAAAGATTACAAATAAAACAGAAATTATGATGTTTGAAAGACACGAGGGTCTCAGTCTCAGAGAGCCCCCATCTCTTCATTTACTTAGACCCATCTTCCTTTCCAAAAGGCGTTGCTTGAAGAGGCCAACATTTGGGGTGCTTCCAAAGGTTTGAAAGCACATTTTTTTCTTCTCAAGTCCCACTTCCATCTTTTCTTCTGCTGTATTCCTTTCCACGAATATTCAAAATAGTCTCAGGTGCATGTGTCTTGCTTTGTTTTCTTCTCCAGCTGAATAGAAAATTTTGTCTGATTAAAAAGAAAGAAAAAAAAAACAAAAAAGGCTCCTCAAACCACACCTCCTCTCCCACTGGCCAGCAGTGTCCAGCTGAGGAATTTAGGGTAGATGCAGTGTCATCAAGCAATGCTTTGTTGTGACCTCTTCCTTCTCACTTCCACACCCATGAGCCAGTGATACTGATGGAGTTGTTGTCTCCCCTCTGTCTGTGGCTGTTGTTTGGGGTTATTTTTGGTTTTTAGAGGGTTTTTTTGTTTTGTTTGTTGGTGGTAGTTGTTTTGCATTGTAAATACCATGATGGGGATCCCTCATCAGAACGTGGCTTATTTAATAATTTATTTCCTATTTATTGAGTGGTATTGGGGGAGGTGAAGGACCACCTCTTCTCCCGAATTGCTATTGGAAATCAGTCCGTCTCTCAGCTCCGGGTGCGGCTGTCTGCAGTGGGGACGTTATCGCCCAGGTAATGAGTGCTAGAATCACCCAGCAAATTGGAATTGGCGGAAATGGAGGCTTCATTCATACAAATTAAGCTCAAATGGAACTAAAACACTGGTTATCTCCGGGAAATCCTCATTGAGATGGAAATTAATTGAGGAATGAAATGCTTGCGCACAAACTTAACTTCTATTAAAAAGTCACAACTCCTTGAAACAGAGAGAGAGAACAAAAAATTGTAATTGCTTTTCTGTGGCCAAGAAAAGCTATGCCTCATCTTCTAACGAGCTGAGCCAAAGAGATGGGAACAGCATTCTTTTGTGGTTCTCTTGCCTGTATGTGTCTGTCTGGGTGAAATGGAGTGGTTCTCAGGCCTCAGTCTTATCATCTGTAAAATGGCACTTGGCCTAAGTGTTCTTGGCAGGGTGGAGGGGAGGGGGTTCTAACTCTGATGCTGTGAGTTCCAAACTGTCAGATATAGGGTCCCTCGTGTCTTCTGTAGGTTGAAGAGCCAGAAGAAAATAAAGAAGCAGGACATGGACTCCATTTGCAGGGTGAGGTGGGAGTAGCTGAGTCCTGCAGGCAGACACGGGAGACCTCCAGGTGCTGCCCGCTGGGAACTCTTGCGGCCTGGGTTAAAGCCCTCTGTATGAGCTTGAACTTCTCTCCAAGCCCAGCCATCCAGTGTATTCAAAGGAGAGACCAGGATGGCTTTGCCCGTGCTCTGGATTTCACCACCGTGTATCGTGTCAGGCCATGTTTTGTACAATTGTTCAAACAAGCCAGTGACACAGGTCATATTTCCACTTTTCAGATGAGAAAACTGAGGCCTGGGAAGGGGGAACTGACGTGCCCAGGCTCCCTTGAGCTCCGATCTGCCTGACTTCACGCCCCACCCACGCTCTTCTCGGTAGCTCTTTCTTGCCAGGCCTAGGCTGTGAGGACTTCTCTGTGTGCTGTATCTTTTCTCTCCCAAACCCAGCTGTTTCCTCCAGCAGTCATTGGCCAAGGACCTAGTAAAATCTACCACATCAGCCCTGGGGGCTTGATCCACATCGGGGGCTGGAACTCCCACCTGGAAAACCCCAACCTGGGGGACCCACCACCAGCCCAGCTCAGCCTGAGCGGCCGGCCTCTGCCCGCGTGCCCGCATCAGAGGGGGAGAAGCTCCTGTGTTCTCCAGCATCCTGGGACCCTGTCCTCTACCCAGTGACACAGTGGCCATGGCTTGTTTGATATCTGGTGTCCACAGCTAAGCATAACCTACCCGAGGTTTCCGATTTTTTTCAGCCTGTACGAAACGTGTCTCTGTTCTAATAAAAGGTTCCGTGGTATGGTGTTCTCATCCGCGGCCCAGCGTCCTCTGTCTACATAGGGTGCCTGGAAGCAGAGGGAGGGTGGCTGGGAGACGGGGACAGAGAAGAGTCAGGCGGCACCTGCTTTTGTGCTACACATCATCACAGTGCCCGTCTCGCTCCTTTCCTCAAAGCAAGCCTGTAAGTATTTTGGGTTCATACACACATTCGTAGCAGCCACCTTTCCCTAAGCCTTTTTACCTTAGTCTTCAGCACAACCTATATTAGGTATAGGTATTAAGATCTCTTTTCTACCAAGAAGGAAACTGAGGCCCAGAAAAGCAAAGTCACCAGCCCAAGGTCACAGAATCGATGATAGGATCCCGGTGGGCTGACTCCAGACCGCAGGCTGTTCACTGCTCTGCCCTGCAACACATCTGCTTATGCAGTAAGTGACCACTTTTCTTTGGTACAGTGGTTCTTCTCCGAGGCCTTCACGGTCAGGAGGAAGTTCAGCGCAGGGCACAGATTTGGGAGTCCAGAGACCTGGATCCTAGTCTGGACCCCATCATTATTAGCGGTGTGCCACGGAGCAAGGACCACACCCCACTGGTGGCTCTAAAAAAACAAATTGAGTGCGCGCAACACACTCAGTGAATGTTAGTGAGCATGCTGAGTATTTCCTAAACTGAGCTATGGGAGGGGCGTCCGGAAAGACAGCCTAAAGTAGCCAGCGCGGAACAGTGGGGGCCCCGAGACCCCCTTGGAGGCCTCCGGAAATGTTCTCAGTGTCGGGTGTGAAAGTTTCTTTCCGTGGAGAACAGGGGTTAAAAACACCTGTGGGGACAGCCAGGTGAGGAAGTGTACGGGGCTGGGACTCAACCGGGGAGCCCAATATACCACTGCCAGGGAGAGCTCTCAAATTGGTGTTGCCACATCTCCCAAGTTCTCAAGAGAACCTGAATTTTTAGATAGAATTTCCTGATGTTTAAAATGTTCATAACTCATTCTTTTCTCAAACACTATGTGGGTCAAAAAAATTGCACGCACACACACTATATATATATATATATATATCTTCCCAGGGGCCAGAGAGGAGGACGTGCCTCAGCCCCACGCTCACCCGTACCCCCAGGGCTACTGGGAGGTTGTTTCAGCCCCTTGTTTACACGCGAGTGTGTTATTAATTAGCTACGGGAGAAAGATCGAACAGAACAGGTTACCACCATCCCTCTGGAAATCTTCCTTGGGAGTCATTTGGATGGGATCACCTCCCTGGGGTAGATCCAAAGCTATCCATCACCACTCCCTCCCTGCCCCGTGCCCCCTGCCCCACCTCACGCACACTGATTCCTTCCTTCCCAAATTGGCTTGGTTAAGGCAACCACCAGTGTCCTCTTTTGAGGCTTCATCAATAAATAATAATATAAAAATAATAATTACCTTTTATGGGTCAATTATGTTCCAAGCCCTTTGCATACATTAACTTATTTCATCTTCCTAAACCCCATTTAGCCCCATTTGACAGAGCAGAAAATTGAGGCTCAGGGAAGTCCGTGTAGCTAGTGGGTATTTGAACCGAGGTCTGTGGGCTGCAGGGCCGTTTCTGCTGCACCTCTCTACTCCCGAATGTGTGAGCCCCATCTGCTCAGAGCTAGCCCTCCCTAAGGGCCTCTGATGACTTTTTGTGGAAAACGTGTCTGCCAGGAGGTGGTCCCTGTGATGCCAGCCGCCTCCTAGTGACTCGTGGAGGAGGTCTTCGCCCTTCTCTCCGTGTTCTGGCTCCCAGTTACGGGGCTCTTGTGTTTTTTTCTTCCTGTGATTGGCCTGAACAGGTGACCCAGCCCTCCCAGTCTCCAGGGGAGACAGCCCTGCTTCCAGAAGTGCCTCTCTTTCCGGCCAGGTTGGCGGCTGCCCAGGGATGGAGCAGAGGCAGCGTATACCCTAAACTTCTCCAGCCGCAGGGGCACACGCAGCCCCTCCACTGGGTGAAGACAAGCAGACAAAGCAGGGGGTGGGGGCAACATCAGAAAATAAAAGTCCCCAAGGGGCAGGGGCCCCTAGTTGGCTTCATGAGGAGAGCAAACCGAGCCCTCTCTGGGCCCTAGTTACTCCACCTGAAAAGAGGTTGGCTTAGACCGGTGTTTCTCAACCCTGGCTCTACATTAGAAACACCTGTGACCTTTATAGAACCAGCCACTCTCAAGGCCCACCCCCCCCCCACCCCAAATAAGAATCGCCAAGAGTGGTTGCCAGTCAGCCATCTTTTTAAAGGCTTCCCAGGTCATTCTAATATGAAGCCAGGACTGAGAACCACGGAGTTAGGTGGCACCTAAGATGTCATCTGCCGTCCAGATTTGATGATATCCTGTGGTGTGGTACAAGCTGCCATCGTGGCACTGAGAACACAAGGAACAACGGCCACTCTTGTAGAGGACCTATTCTGTGCCGGGCACGATTCCAAGTGCTTCATGGATATTGACACAAATTACTTACGTGATTTCAACCTCACATCCT
This sequence comes from Eubalaena glacialis, assembly GCF_028564815.1. NCBI lineage: Eukaryota > Metazoa > Chordata > Mammalia > Artiodactyla > Balaenidae > Eubalaena > Eubalaena glacialis. Next base: position 83,431,870 of record NC_083730.1, read on the forward strand.
TATGAGGTAGGTGTTATTTTATGCCAATTTTACAGATGCAGAAACTAAGGCACAGACAGGGGCCTTGGGTCACACAGCTAGTAGGTGGCACAGCTCGATGCTAGAATGAGGGTGAGTCCAAAGGGACACCTAAAACAGCCTTGGAGGTTCAAGGAAGGCATTGCAGAGAAACTGACATCTGGGCTAATGCCTGGGCAATGAGTGGAGTTGGCCAGGCCAGAAAAGGGGGCCCAAGAAAGAGGAGGGAGGGGCGGGGATCGCAGGCAGGGGCGACTGCATGTGTTCGGGACCAGAGGAACGACTTCACCTGCCTAAAGTGGGGCTCTGCCCCCTGCCTATCCTGTGCATTCCTTCCATGGCGCTTATTACTATCTGTAATTAGTGTGTTTACTTGTTTATGTGTTCGCTGCCCATCTCCAAGAGGACAGAAGCCTTGCCTGCCTCGTTCGTCCCCGCTCCCGGTATGCCCAGCAGGAAGTGCCGGCCCTGGCCCTGGCCGGTTGCCAAGTAGTTGAATCTGCTCGGAGTTGTCAGCTCTGCGCCCTGCCCTTCCAATCCCCATGCATTTCTAAACTGGTGAATTTTTACTTTATGTGGGGTGTGGGATGGGGAGTGTGGCTAGGAGGACAAAGCAGTGACACGTCCCACAGGATCTCTGGTGCGCACACCGTCCCCACTAGGGGCTACGTCCCTCCCCGGGAGTGAGAGGAGGCAGCATGGGGTGTGAGGCGGACGGATGAGGGCATCTACTGTTCACCCAGCACTGTGTGAGGCTCTGGGGGATATGGGAAAACGGCATGATTTTTTAAAGGCAGTTTCTGAGAGTGAGGGCTTGGGAGTCTGAAAGACCTGGGTTTGAGCTTGACTCTGCCACTTGCTAGCTGAGTGTCTCTGTGTAAGTGGCTTAACCTCTCTGAGCCTCAGGTGCCTCGTGTTTCCAATGGGGACAATGAAAGTATCTATCTCATAAGGGTGCCGTGGAGATGGATAGAGGTGATGCGTGTAAGGACTTAGCCCAGGGCCTGACGGAGGTAGTGTCCTTGTTACTGATCCCAAAAATGTTGGGAGTTGGGGGTAGCCTGGCTGAGTTGCCTAGATACTCTCCTGATAAGTTTCTGGGATGGTGCCGGGTCACCTTGGCAAAAGCTCAAACAGCCTCTCTTCTCACCTTTCATCACCTCGAACACCGAGTTCTCAAGAGAGGCACTCCCAGCTGCTGCCCTCCATAAATATCTCCTCCACTTAGAAGAATCCAGAGTCTCCTCAGAGCTTGGCGATCTCCCCACATGTATCCCCACCCTGACATTTCATCAACATTTTCTACCAGAGTAGTTCTCACATCCCTCCACCAGTGGAAAGACACGGGGCATCATTCAGGCATTTGTACCCAGAGCAACAGGGGTTTCCACTCCCTCTGAGTCCTGGCTCTGAACCTTCTATAACTATGGCCAACCTGTGGCCAGGTGACTCATGGCAGGTTTTCTTCTCTCCCTGGAGTCTCTCTCACCTCAAATCCTATCTCTAGGTTAAGTAATCTTAACCTAAGGGAATCCATGACCTCCTGTGCTTGGGCTTCAGAGAGTCCATGAATCATCTGACATCCCATGCCAAGTTTTTATGTATGAAACTATCAGCATTTTGGTGCAGAGAAGTACATATTTCCCACCAGTTTTCTAAAAGAACCCAACTTGAAGCCTTTAGGACTCTTCTGCAAAATCTGTCTTTACCCTCTCAAGATGCGGCGGAGTTTCTAGTTGCCTCCTGATAGCCATCGCCCTTTCATCCACAGTAATAACCCCCACCCCAATTTTTAACTGGGTTCAGGGCCACCCAGAATAAAGACTGCATTTCTCATCCTCCCTTGCAGCTAGGGTGGCCATGTGGCTAATTTTGGCCAGTGAGAAAAGGCAGAATTTTTACATGGTTGCTTCCAGAAGTTTCTATAAAAGAGATTTGTTGTGTGCTTTTTGTTTCTTCCTCATCCCTTCCTTCTTCTCGCTGGCTGGAATGAGGACATGATGGCTGGAGCCAAGGTGGCTCCTTGGTCCATGAGATGGCTTCGGGAATGGAGCCCATACAGATGGGGCAGTAGGATGGAAAGGTGTCAGTCCCCAAGGACCGCGTGGAGCGCAGCATCGTGCCAGCTCAGACAGAATGTCTCTGGACTTTAATATTAGGAAGAACGAAACCTCTCTGTTCTTATAGCCACTGTTATTTTGACTCTCTGTTGTTTTCAGCTGAAGCTAATCCTACCTCGTATTCAGGGTGAATCTAAGCCAGCCCTGAGAAGGAGACATCATGTTTATATCTCCCCTTGTCCATCTCTGTACATCCTCCCAGAGACTCCAACCTTCCTCCCCCTCCCAGCACAGACCGTGAGAACTCTCTCAGGCTGAGCCCTCCTAAGAGCTGTCATCCCCAGACCTAAAAAAAAAAAAAAAGTTTCCAAAGCAGTTGCCTGGTGTCACAGTGACCAACTGGTCAAACCACCTCCTGCTCTGACCTCAGAGATATCTGGGAAAGGGGACCTCAAGATTATAGACTTTCCAGCTCTCCCCAGAGATCTCAGAGTGACCCTCTGCTAAGTGCTTTGTAACGGCATTCTGCGTAAATGTCCCAAACTGGGAGGAATAGATACCTCTTTCCCAGGCAGGTCTCTCCACAGAGAAGGAGAGAGAATGACTTACCCCTCAGAACGATGCTATAGCAGCGAGAAGTTCTCTTGAAGGAACACCAACAGCCACAAAAGGACAGAATTCGGAAAACTATTCATCAGAATAGCCTGGGTTATGCTGTACTAACAAATAAACCCCAAATGTCAGAGTCTTACGAGAACAGAGCTTTATTTCCCATCCAGCAGGGGGACGCCTCTCATTGATGATGTTGGTGACCAGAGTGCAGAAGGAAAGGGGAAGCACCCAAGGGTCCTGCCCTCATGGAGCTGAGGTCTCCCTGGGGCTATTATATTCAATGCTTGGGACTGGCATTGACACACATCACTTCTGCTCACAATTCATTGGCCACAACTAGTTACATGGCTTTTCTCAACCACAATGGCGTCTGGAAGTGCATCGCTACCTCCCAAGTGCCCAGAATTGTACTGCATCCCAGTGATGTGCCAGGTACTGTTTTAGGTGCCAAGGACAGAGCCCTAAATGACAGAAGTCCCCACCCTCAGCCCTCGTGAAGCTCTCATTCTGATGGATTAAAAAAAAAAAAAAGAAAAAAAACCAAATAATAGAGTGGTAAAATGTAACTGTCAGTTAATGGCCAGGGCTATGAAGAAAAAGAAACCAGCTGATGTGAGAGAACATGATAGGAGAAGGTTTGTCCAAGTAAGTGACATTTAAGTAGAGGCACAAAGTGAGAAACCAGAGATGCAGAGATTTGGAGAGGAGTGTCACAGGTGGCTGGAAGGTCCTCTGACTGGAATAAGTGTGGCTCTTCCATCCCAAGGGCAGAAAGAAAGCCACTGGGACTTCAGCTCCGGGGGCAAGGGGCGGATGGTAGCAGGAAATCAGATCAGAAACGTAACTAAGAGCCTTTACTTCCTTCGTAAGACTTTTCAGCATCTAAAGGTATTTAAATTGTTGATTGGATTATTTGTTTATTGATAGATGTGAGAGCAGAGACTTTCTCCTCATTCACTGATTTCTCTAGCCCCTAGGGTAGTGCTTGGCACATAGGAACTTAATAAATACGAAGTGAATGAATAAAAGAGTGAATGAACGAATGGGTCTCTTCACTCCCCGCATCTGCTTGTCCTCACATGGTCATTGCACGGCACCACCATCCACCTGGTCGCCCAGGTCTGAAAACTCCTAACCCTCCCCTCCCATCCAATCACCTGGTCAAATTGCTTCTGCTTCTTTCCTATATCAAGGATTATATCCACCCTTCACCTCTTCTTAGCCAACAGGCCAGGCCTCTCCTAGCCCAGGCCACCATCTTCCCCGGATCCTACAACAAAATCTTTGCTGGTCTCCCTGGAGTCTTGCCCTGTAATACACTCTCCATGAGCAGCTCGTGATTTTTCTGGAATCTCACATCGCATCACGTCACCCTCCCTCTCCAGACAGGTCAGTGGATCTTCAAAATGCTCAGGACAAAGTCTAACTCCTTAGTGGGGTCCACGAGGCCCTATGTCATCTGGCCCATACCCACCTCCTCGACCATGTCCCCCTCACAACCTGTGCTGACAACTACCCTGTGTGATAGGTACTATTATCATCCCCATTTTACAGCTGGCAAGACAGAGATTCAGAGAGGCTAAGACACTTGCCCAGAGCAGCACAGCTAACAGGAGTCGATCAGGCCGTGTTCACATTCTTACCCACCGTGTTTTACTGTCTTTTATAAGTGGTCAATGCTGGCACTCTCACTCCTTAAACATCTGGTTCCCTGGCTCAGAATAACTATTTGAGTTATGAAAGGGGTCTCAGAAGTCCTGATAAAAGGAATAAGTAATGGGGAATAAGTAAAGGGGTCCCTGAGAGCCGTTAGCCAGGGCTGTCCATCTTTGAAGATGGTGGAGAGAGCTGACCCCTGACTCCCTTCTGGAGCCACATGCAGCTAAGATCCAACCCCCTCCGCGGAGTCCACGGAGCCCCCACCCCCGCCCCAGCTCTGAGCAGCTTTCACGTCAGTAACACGTAAGGATCCTCTGGTTGACACCGTGATGGCTCATCCCAGGCAGCCGCCAGGCTCCCAAATGTGAGTGTGTCCTGGTGTCGTTTGTTCTACTGAGAAGGTCTGGACGGACTGGTAGAAAGTTCTAGAGAGGAAGGCCCAGTGAGAAGATGAAGGGAGAGGTGGGCCGTGACCTGCAGCTCAGCTGCGGTCTGTTGGGCCCGGCTGGGTTTGGAGAGCTGGTGCTCTGGCCGGGTGTACAGCGGGGGCCAGGCGGCCCAGCTTACTGGGCAGCTAAAGGTATAGGCTTAGGAGTCAGTCAGCACAGACCTGACTCTGTGCCTTAGACTTTTCCACATAGAACAGGATTAACAGTATCCCACTGCCTCCTAGGGTTTTTATGAGGATGAAGAGAGAAGACAGACAGGGCCTTTAGCAGAGCTCGGTCTTGACATAACCGGTCTTGAGTAACGGTGGGTTCATTACTGTTTCATTGTTTTGATTGTTGTTATTCACAGGATCACGGAGTGGTTAGGAGCACAGACTCTGGAGCCAGTGGGCCTGGATTTGAATATCAGCTCTGCCACTTAGTAGCTGTGTGCCTTGAAAGAGTAATTTAACCTCTCTGTGACTCAATATCATCATCTGTGAATGGAGATAATGATACCGATTTTAGAGCAATTTGGCTGAGGATTAAGTTGATACATAAAGCACAACTGGTACAAAATGTTAAATGTTTGCTATTTTAATTGTGATTAGGATTATTATAATTACTTTTAGAGGTGGTCAGAGGAAGCAGTCTGGAGAGAACTTTGGAGACAATGGTAGGAGGAAGCTAGAGTTTAATAAATAATCACCACCTGCATGGGATTGGGAGGGTATCGACTTGTTAGGGGAGGGGCCATGTGGGTTGTTTTTTATTTTATTTGTTAATCACGTGTTTGTATGGGTGTGCAGCAGAAGAAGGGGCACTGGGCTTGAAGTTCACACACACCTGGGTTCGGAGCCCACAGGCTGGTGGCCTTGGGCGAGTTACATCATGCCTTGAGCCTCAGTTTCCTCATCAGTAAAACTGGGGTGATGATAGTACAAACTGCAGGGCAGAGGGCTGTTGTAAAGACTGAGTAAAAACATGCTTGGGGAGCATTCAGCTTGGTGCCTGGCACCTTCTAGGCACTCCGGAGATTTCAGTTAATATTCCAGTGGTGTCACTGTGCGTGGACTCTGTCACACGTAGCAAGGCAGTTCAGACGCAGCGAGAATAAGACATGATCTGCTCATCCGAGATCTCCTGAGCTCCCGTCATGTACCAGGTGCCCTTCTAGGCACAGGGGATGCTGCTGTGAACGAGATACCCAAGGGTCCTGCTCTCATGGAGCCGAAGGTGCTGGAAATCCCATTACTGTCACCCACAGGGGAGCTGAGAAAAGGAAGGAGAAAAGGCGTGATCATCCTTGCCTCCTGTTTGCTGGGGAATGAGCTGGCTCTGGGGGCGACCAAGAGAGGGAACTCTGAGCCGGGTCTTCCTGGACCTGGAGCCTGAGTGAATCGGGGAGGCCGCCAGGATCCGCCTCCACACCCAGAGCAAGAGTCCAAACCCCTGGAGTTGTAGGTCAAACTTTAGGCAAACATGACATCCAGAAAGCCATGCCTTGGAGGGCTTCATAGAGCGCCCCCTTCAGCTCCCACAGACCCCACCCCCATCGTGGCTGGACCTGCAGGTGAAGGGGTAAAGGCTGGGGAGGGAGAGAACCTGGGTTTCTCACGGCAGTGGAAAGAAAAAGCACAGAATCAGCCTGGGTCTTCGTCCTGGCACTACCTGTGTGAATTTAGGCTGCTGTTCCTCGTCCCAGGGCCCCCGTTTCCAGAATGCAGGGTGATGTCACCCTCCCCCTGGGCGGTCTGTCTGAGGATTAATTGTGGCCCTTCCTGTGTGAAAGCTCCAAGAGGATGGCACCCTTGGAGCCCTTGTTCCAGGACCTGGGGTGTAGCATCGCCCCCTCCCCAGCCCCACCGGGGTCTTTCCTTCCCTGACAGCCAGCCTGGAGGCCCTTCCCCCCCGCCTCTCCCAGAGCTGACCCCATATTTCACCTGCCACCCGCCCACAGCCTGCAGGGCTTACTGACCACCCTCCCTGTGTGCTCGCTGACTCCTCTCCAGGCCGCCTGTCAGCAGGGCCAGCAGCTGCCTCCCTGCTCAGCTTCCCAAAACAGAAGGCTGGCCTGACCCAGAAACGTAGCAAGCGCCCGGGCGGGAAAGGATGACAGGCACGCGGGAGGATCGCCAGACAAGGCCTGGGCAATATTGTCCCATTCTGGTTACCGGGGGCTCCCACATCCCACTGGCTCGAGTTCCAATCCTCAGCCAGCTGTGTGGCCCGGGGTAGGTGGCTTCACCTCTCTGAACTACAGGGATTCATTGAGGCGATGAATGAAAGTGCTGGGCACAGGGCCTGGTACACAGTCAGTGCTCAATCACTGTGAGCAGTGACTATGATTACAAGAGGCAGTACAGCAGAGGGATCAGGAGCCAAACTTCTGAGGTTCAAATCCCAGCTCTGCTACTTAATTGGGCATATAGACAGGAGCAAGGCACATCCTCTTGCTGTGCCTCAGTTTCCTCATCTGTTAAATGGGGATAATAAAAGTCCCTTCCTCATGGAGTTGTAGGGAGGATTAGCTGAGTTAATACACATAAATTTAAAGTGCTTAGAACAGAACCTGGCACATGGAAAGTGCCAGATAAATGCTAATGATGGCTGTTGCTATTTTCTAGCTGCACAGCAGTCTCTTCCCTCCTGCGGGCCTGAATGCCGCAATCATCCCTGAAATGAGAAGGTAGGTGAGGTCACTGAGCGTGTGTTCCCCACCCCCTCCCCAGGCTTTGTGGAAGGGAAGCCTGGGAGGAAGGAGAAGCAGCATCTTCTAGAACACACCCACCCGCAGACTCGCCCTTAGGAAGGCGAACACTGCCCCACCCGCGCGGGAAACAAACACACAACAACTACACCCACTCCAGTCCACACACAAACTCACTCCCTCGGGAGGAACCACCCACCCCCACCCCTGCTCGGAAACCTCTCCCGCCCCTGCTCAGGTCGCAGGCAGGGCCAGCTTTCTTCTGTGTGTCATGCAGCGATTCTCCCCATTCCTGGCTCCACAACCAGCCAGCCTCGCCCTGCTGTAATTACAGAGAGAGCTGAGGCCTCGGTGCCCAACGTGACGTCAGCCTGAAGCTTCCAGCACGATGATCTCACCCCAGTCACTTGGGATGGGGGCGCCTCCATCTTTCCCTCTCAGCCCCAGGAGAAGGCAGCGGGGTCTGGGTCTGTCAGCTCAGCCCAGACTTGCAGGTTCCCACCCAGGCCCTGCCGCCCCCCAGCGGTGTGCACAGGCCACGCTCTGCACCTCTGTTTCCTCACCTGCAGGATGGGCATGGTGACAGCACCCACACTGCTGTTGTGAGGGTTTAGGGTGATAACATCAGCAACTGCTCACCGCCGTGGCAGGTATGCAGGGAACAGTAAACGATGGTGGTGTTGTCACCCTCCAAACTATTATTTTTAGCAAACTGCCTCATGTGCGCCCTGCTTAATACCAAACGGATATCTCAACCGATGACTCACTGAATTCCTTAGCACCCCCCAAACCACCCCAGCCCACAAGGAAGGCAGGGTCCCGACCCTAAGCCCATAGAGGGAGCATAGCACGCCCCAAACTGCACACCTGCTGGGGACAGATGAAAGATGAACCCAAGCTCGAGGGGCCTTTAGGTTAAAGGACAATTTACAGACTCATTCTCTGAGCTACCTGGGAGAGGCAGGGAGGTCTAGAAAATAGGTCCTCTCTGGGCTTGGAATTCCAGACCAGACACTCTGCCTGAATAGAGCACCTTTGGATAATTATCATTATTAACTGTCATCATCATAATAGAAGCTACCATTGGATAACACTTCCTATGAGAGTTTCCTCATCTGTAGAATGGGGATCATCGCACTACTCTTACCTCACGGGATTGTTGGTGAGGATGAAGCAAAGCTAATGTTTGTGAAGCATTTGGAACAGGGCCTGGCATGTAGCAAGCGTTATGTAATTGAGAATCAACATTGAAAATATAGAAGTGATGGTTTGCTAAATGCTTAAGGAGGATGACCTCATGATACATCCCTGAGGAGGCTACTATTACATCCATTTTACAGGTGGGAAAGCTGACAGCTCAGAGCCACCTGGGGAAGAAAGTGATGCCCTTCAGAAGGCGCAGAAGGCAAGCTCTGAGAGCTTGAGGATGCTGGAGGCTTGGAAGGGGGGATTGCAACCCAGGGTCACCTGCCTTCCAATCCACTGGCTCCCGTCTCTCTCCTCCCCTTCCGCGGGTCCCCACTGGGGAGGCAGGATGCTGCAGGCTCTGGAGAAGGTATTTCAGGAGGGTGATCTGAGCCCTCAGCCAGGCGAGGGTTATTAATAGCCAGGCCTTAGTGCCCCGCTAGGGGCGGGCAGGCTCTGGGGGGAAGGGAGCGGGAGGGAGGGCGGAGCTGAGCCCAGCCGAGCTGGGGGAGGAGAGTCCGGAGAGGCTGGCAGAACTTGGCCGTGAAGGCCCCTCCCAGCCCCCCGGGAGCCCAGCTGTCCCCTCCGCGGATTCTCTGGGGCTGGTTCATCACCTCTGAATACTCCTGTGACAGGAGGTGCTTGCAGAACCCGCCTCCAGCCCCAAGCAGGAATAAATAGAAGGCACCCAGCCCAGGAGAAGCAAGAAGTTTCTAGACCTGCGTTCCCGGCTTATTAAGCTCTCCGCTCCACTCAGCGGCTCTGGCTGAGAGCCTGGACGGCCTGGGTGGACGGTGGCTGGCTGATCTCCGGTGAGGCTGTGTGGAGAGGGGTCCTTGAGAATTCTGCTGCACCAGCCAAGGGTCGCCTTCGGTGGCTAGAGAGTCTTGCGGGGCTGGGACCCCAGCCTGGTGTGTGCCTCCGTCCTTGGCAGTGGCATTTTCCGAAGCTGAAGAATAAGCTCGGAAGGCCAGTGCACCCACATCACCTTGCTGTGTGACCTTGGGCAGGTGGCTCCCTCTCTCTGAGCCTCTGTTTCCACTCCAGCTCAGCAGCCGCCATGGCTGATGGTCAGATGCCCTTCCCCTGCCATTACACGAGCCGACGGCGCCGGGACCCCTTCCGGGACTCATCCCTGTCCTCCCGCCTGCTGGATGATGGCTTCGGCATGGACCCCTTCCCCGACGACTTGACTGCCTCTTGGCCCGACTGGGCCCTGCCTCGACTCTCCTCCGCCTGGCCGGGGACCCTGAGGTCGGGCATGGTGCCCCGGGGGCCCTCTGCTGTGGCCAGATTTGGGGTGCCTGCCGAGGGCAGGAGCCCGCCCCCCTTCCCCGGGGAGCCCTGGAAAGTGTGTGTCAATGTGCACAGCTTTAAGCCGGAGGAGCTGATGGTAAAGACCAAGGACGGATACGTGGAGGTGTCTGGTGAGTGGGGGGCAGGGGAGGGGGTGTAGACCTCAGACCCGGCAGAGCCAAGAGAACGCTCCTTTGGAGGGGACGCTGTGGTCGCATGACACAGGTGACTTCAGGGCTCCGGAATGCAGCCCATAAACGTTCTCTTTACAGAAAAGCTCTCCTCTTCCAGTTCCTAGGGGGATTTTTAACCTGACTCAGCTGCTGGGGCCTTTGGGTGCTGCATCAGCCAGCCAACAGGCAGGGGAATAGAAATCACGTTGCATGTCTGTCCTAACAGAGAGAATTTAATATAAAGAATAAGTTTAACAGATATAGGAGTAAAAAGCCAAAAAAGAAGTGAGGTTCATGCACCCAAGCATCACGACACAGTCCAGAAGGGGGTGTTTGATGCTGTGTAATGATAGTGTTAGTAACTAGCTCAGGTTTCAAGAGAAACACCTTCCCTTGTCCCAGATGAGGAAACTGAGGCATAATTGTCATTATAAGGCTATGACATGGTAACCCTGGTTGAGCGCTTACGGTCTACCAGGCACCGTGCTCAGAGCTTTACCTGTGGCATCTCAGTGAACACAAGCAAAAGGGCTGGGGCCTGTCTCCTCTTTTTTACAGATGAGGAAACAGGCACAGAGAGGTTCAAGTAACCCACCTAAGACCACCAAGGATTCCACCCCCGGCTGTCTGGGAGTTGGGAGGCCAGAAGCAAATTGACAATTTGTTGAGCACCTACCAGGTGCCAAGGGCTACAGCTTTTATATTCCTGCTCTCAAATAATCCTCACTCCAGCCCTGAGAAGCAGAGGTGGCTAGTCCCATTTTGCAGCTGAGGAGGCTAAGGCCCAGGTGGGCACTCGTCCAAGGTCACGCCGTGAGTTAGCAGCAGGCCGAGTCTGGGCCTGCCCACATCCCAGCCTGGGAGAGGGAACGTTTTGGGGAAGAGGAAAGAGGAAATGGACGCTCAGTCCCTGCGAAGCAGGGCAGCAGGGGAAAAGCTTTCTGTCCCTTCCCTCCCAATTAATGTTCCATTAAAAAGCATGTTCCTGGCAGGCTCTACCGGCTGGAAAATCAATAAAAGCCATTGCAAACAGGCTGGGTAGGGACTAGCCCCAGCAGAGCAGCCTTCAGGGGGAGTTTCAAAGGCTCCCAGGGCAGAATTATAAACATCAGAGGCTCCGGAGGGTGTGGTGGGCCAGGCGGCATTCTGGGGCCTTATGTGGGTGGAGGGAGATGGCCAGGGCGCCAGACGCCTGAAACCATTTCTCTGGGCTTTGTTTCCTTATGTGGAAATTGGGGTTCGAATGGCTACACGGCCTAAGGATTTTTGTCTTAGATGACGCATGTAAAGTGTGTACTTAGTGCCTAGAACACAAGGGATCGGCATTGTTTTGATGTTACTAGAACGCTAAGGCCCCAAAACATACATACATACATACGTACATACATAAATGCTAGATGTTCTTTGAGACCCGGGTTCAAATCCCACCACCGCTGTTCAATCTCTGAATGGATATGGACAAGACAGTCTTTTCACTGCTCTGAGCCTCAGCTTCCCCATCTGAAGAGTGGAGATCATAATAATATCCATCTTGCAAGGCTGCAGGGAAGATTAAATGTGTGCAGACAATCCATGAGAATAAATGCAGACTGTCTGTGAAACGGAGCTAATACTAGTGTCTGCCTGGCACTCTGCAAACAAGGTGATTATTATCACTGCTTCTCCTGTCTTTGTTTTAATTAGGGTTCCAGAGGCTTCCACCCCAGGGTGGAGGGTGTCCCATGCCCTGTGGCCCCTCCAGGAGAACTCTGTCCAGCCTGGAGAGCTTTTTCCTCCATCCTCCTTTCTAGGTGGGGTCTGGCAGCTCCAGGCTGAGATCCCAGCTGAGTACCTTACTAACCCAGAGGCTTCGAGTGGGTCACAGAGCCTCAGCTTCCACATCTGTAAAATGGGGTCATTGGGGGCTTAAATAAGACAAAGACAGACAAAGCGTTTTCAGGTTGAAAATGCCTCACAGATGTGCACTTAGCAACGTCGGCTTGACAGAATCCAAATCCCCCAAGAATACATCCAGAGATTTTTATAACAGGGATTTAAAAAATCAAATCGATTATCAGGGGCTCCGTTTAAAAAGCAACTTTCAAGGGACGTGGGAAGTCAGATCAGTCTCCCATCCTACCTCACTTAATGACACACCCATTCTTCCTCAAGCTGTTTGTGTAGGGCACTGTGCTAAACGCAGCTATATGTTGGTTCACTGGTTCCTCACATGGACTTCCAAGGAAATATGCGTAGGTTTGTTGCACCCATTTTACAGATGAGGAAACTGAGGCCCAGAGAGACTAAGTCACCTGAGATCACCTGCTTCTCCATGGCAAGGTCTGAAATTCAAAGCCAGGCCTGCTTAGATAGTTCCAAGTCAGGATGGCTGGATCTGCTTCTAATTGAGTGGCCTGGGACAAATCCTACCACCTCTTGGGCCTCAGCTTTACCCTTGGTCTTATGAGGAGTTGGACTAGGTCAGTATTTGCCAAATGGTGTGTTTTAAGATATCACTGGGCATCTGATAAATGCAGGTTTCCTCACTGCAGGACTTATCAGAGCCTTGAATTTGCTAATGGCGTTTATGAATCTCTGAGAGGTAGCCCTGTCTTATCTGACCACATATGAGTGTCTAGGCCCAGGGAAGTGTTTGGAAAATGCTGGACTAGATGGTTTCCATCATGCCTCACATATACCCCTCCTCCACCCTGCAGCCACCAGCCAAGAAATGTTCTCTTCATGGGCCGCTGGCCCAGGCCCTGGCCGAGGAAGGGACTGGAAAGCCAGAGGCTTTATTCCACCCCCTCTCCTTAATCCCAGGGCCTCTGCCTCCCCTGGAAACAGCACCTTCTTTCTTCAGCTGGGCCAATGGCTTTCCCCGAAGTGCTGATGCGGCTTCTTGGCACCTACATTTCTCAGTGGCTGTGAGGGACCTCTAGCTTCCCCTGGCCTCCAGATGGGTTAGTTTTTTTTGTTTTTTTCAAAATAATTGCTTTTTTGTTTACCAACATAAAATATTTCCATGGTAGAAAATGTAGACAGGAAAGCAAAATAAGAAATTAAAAATCAGTCATAATCCTTAAGCTGCCCCAGTAAATAGATATCCAAATAACATGCAAATTAAGCTTCAGCAGGGGCCTCCTAGCAAAACCCTCTTTCACCCAGCTTAACCCCCTCCCCCAAGCCCCCCTTTACGGAGCTGCCTTTGCTTAGAGATCCTCCCCCACAACCCCAGTACCTATTTTCAGAGCATGGACGGAGAGGTTTAGCTTCTGAGGATCAGTTTTTTCCCCCAGTATCAAAATAAACCACAAGCATTCACCTTCACATGGTATTTTTACAACTTTCAAAGCAATTCTGTGACTCATCGGCTCCTAGGAAGTTGTTGTCATCGCCATTGTAGAGAAGAAGAGAGATGTGCTGGGAAATGTCAGAGCAGGGACTCCAATCCCCAACCCACATCCCTGCCTTGGAGTCTTTGCTCCAGCACTTCCAAGCTGTGTGACCTGGGGCACATCACTTAACCTCTCTGAACTTCCATTTCCCCATCCACAAAATGGTAATAATAAAAGTACCTGCTTTCTAAGGTTTTTGTGAAAAATGAACAGTTGATATCGGTAAGGTGCTTAGAACAGTGGCGGACACCAAGGAAGTGCCGCAATATAAGAGTTTGCTATTATTATTCTGACCATCACCATCATTATCATTTACTATTGCCAGGACACCAAGTGTGCAAAAGGGCTGAGTCAGAGGCACTGGCCTGTCCCCAGGGGAAGCAGGTCTCCGGAGGCCCAGGCTTTGGGAAGGGGACCAGGGGACAGACAGTGTTCCTTTGGCCACAGGCCTGTATCAGAGCTGGTCAGCTGGTGGTCACGGACTTGGCAGGTCAGAATAAACTCTCTGAGCTTCAAGAGGCAGCACGTTGGCAGAATAGTATGTTCTGGTTAGCCAGACACTCCCGTTGAAAAACGAATTCCTGTAAATGTACCCCTTTCCGCCCAGCTGGTGGGAGACTACGTTAATGCAGCCTTTCCTAAGGGAAATTTAGCAACATATAGAGCAAGGCTTCGAAATTCTAGAACTTGGAATTTATCCTAGGAAGTCATGAGGCCGGGTGTGAAGATCTAGCTACAAGAATGTTCAGTACAGTGAGGTTCTTTCTGATGTCAGAAACCCTCTCAGTGCCCCAAAGCCGGGGATTGGCTAAATGAACTTATATCTCCCTGCAGCCATTAAAAGTCAGGTTGGCAGTGAATATTTGCTATAATATGGAAAAATAATTATAACGTGTCAGTAAGAGAGAAAAACAAGTTTCAGGTGTAACATACAATATGATCTCATTTGATAAAATGGGTGATATACGTCTATACTATATAACATGTATGCATTTCTAAGTAACATAGAAAAGTCTGGAACATATACAAAAATGTGGTTTCCTTGGGGCGATGGAATTATGGAGGGTTTTGATTTTTTTTCTTTCTTTTCTACATTTTCAAACATACACATGCGTTATCTTGTAATCAGAAAAAAAGTTATTAATAAAGGAATAATGAATAATAAAAAGGTAATGAATAATGTAATCACCTATAAATTATCAGCTTAAAATCTTGACTGCAGTAAGACACCATATTACACAAGGTTATTTACAGTCTAGATTCCAAAGCCCCTCAGAAGGATGTCCATGGGTAAATGAGGGTTCTTGGCCCTGGAATGTGGTGCCACAAATGAGGAACGAGTAATAATAGGAGCCTAATTGCTCTGCCAGGTGCTAATCCGATTTGTTTAAAGAGAAATTAGAGATACTCTCCCCATTTAAAAAAAAAAAAAGTGGGGATGGGCCAATGGGCTCAGAATTTGTTACATAAATTGCAGACGACAGCCAGTTTGCGCCTAAGCCTTCTTGTAATTTCATATTTTTCCTTCCTAAGGAAAGAAAAAAAAGCCCTCGCCTGCCAGCCTGGAGGAGGGGTGGGTGGAATTTCACATCCATGGTGACTAATGTGTCATTTCTCAGGGAAAGCCCCCTTTGGGTGTTGTTTTCTTTTAGCAGGTTGAAGCATTCTTTCCAGGCAGTTCTTTCAGGACTCAGTACAGATAACGGGGCCCAAATAACTAACTAGAAGCTGGAACAGGCGGAGGGGCATCGGACCCCAGCTCTTGGCTTCGATTCCAAGAGTTGGTTCTGAGACTGGGGCTGCCATGCACTTGCTGGGTGCCCTTAGACCCATCCCTGGGCCTCAGTTTTCACATCGGTAACTGAGGGAGAAAGAGGCCCATCCTCAGAGCTGGGAAAGGGCTCTGTGCATTATAAAGCCAGCTGGGTGGCAAACTAGCCCCACTTTTTTCCTCTCACCCATTCTGGGATGTTGGCCTCAGGGGTCTCCTGGCTGGTTAGGAGAGAGGGGTGAGACGCAAGGCTTCGAAGATGCCGTGCCACATCTTAGAAGACAGGAGATAGACTGTGATTTCCTAAGTCTAACGCATAATCATCTACAAACCACGGTCAAGGCCTCCTGACCTGCCTGTTGTCTTACTGCATCTTCACGACAGCCTGGGAGGTGGTATCAAGTGGGTCCACTTAGCAGATGAGGGACCAGAGGCTCAGACAACTGGAGCCTCTAGACCAAGCCCTGAGCCACACAGCGAGGCCGGGGCAGGTTTTACATCTGAGCCTGAGTCCTGAATGATGCCTGAGGGACATAGCCGCTGACACATGGCTTTCTTCTCCCTTCCAGGTAAACATGAAGAGAAGCAGCAAGAAGGTGGCATTGTTTCCAAGAACTTCACAAAGAAAATCCAGTAAGTAACCTGGCAGTTGGATTTCAGGGTAGGATTGGAGTGGAAGTGGGGATGCCTGGGACCTGAGATCTGGGGTCTCTCCCTCTTGGGCATCTCTACTTCAAGATACACCCCCCTGCCCCCGGGGCAGGGAATTGAACCCTTGCACCTAAAGGGGAGAAGGTATCACAGCAAACGTGCAATAGGTTCCCAGAAATGGGGGCGCATAGATTGTGCCAAGTCATCTGCTCAGTGCCCCGTGGGGTGGGATTAACAATCTCATTTTGTAGGTGAAGAATCCGAGAATAGGAAAGGCAAGATGACTTGTCCACAATTCCACGAAAATCAGGGCACTCGCCCACCCATGTGATATGATGCCCCAGATTCCCAAATAGAATCTTTCGAAGGCTGCTTGTTCTAAGTCTCCCATGGCCAGGAGAACGTGCGCCTTCCCTAGAGCATCCATATGAATTAGGCTGGAAGGTGTCCTGCTGTCATCACTACTCACCACCTAGAGGGGTTTTCAGGCTGAGAGATTGGGACAAAGGAAAGGCCAGTTTTGCTGAGGGGAGTGAGAAGGGCTGAGGCCGGGGGATTATGCAAGTAGCAGGAAGACCAGCAGGCTGAGCCAATGAGTCAAAGCCACACTGAGGCCCTGATGGCAACAACTGTAGCGAGAAGAGACTCACCTTCCCCCTAATCAGCATCCTTCCACTATGTGCACTTCTGGCTCCAAAGTCTTTTCCCAGTCCCATTTCACCTTTGCAGCAAAGGTATGCAGTGGGGAAAAGAGACATTACCCTCCTTGTATTATGGGGAAACTAAATCTCCCAGAAGTGAAAGGACATACCCAAGGTTCTTCAAATTAGCATTTAGAACAGCCCAAACAGACCTTTGAACTCTGAGTTCACCGTGTTCATTCCTTGAGCAAGGAATGCCCTTTCCTCACCTGTAAAACGGATGGATGCTGATTCCAGCCTTGCCGAGTTACCAGCTGAAAAGGAAATGAGATCACTGCACTGTGATGGGCACACAGCAGGTCCCCATAAGTGGTGGTTTGTTGTTACTATTATTGTTGTTGTTACTGAATCTTAACTCCTCCCCTCGCCCTGGCAAAGATATCCTGTGTCTGGAGAGATTGCACAAGCCGAATTCTGAGGCTGCTTTCAGCTTTAGGATTCTGTAGTCCTGTCTCTCCTGCCATGTGCCCATTCCTAACCCACCGGGCGCCTCTGGAGTACTTAAAAGGCTGCAGCCACTTCCTGATAGGGCAAACGCCAAACTGTTCTTCTCCGCGCTCCCTGGCTCGCCTGCCATCCCCAAGACCCACACCTTTCCCTAGTACCGCAGCCAGCAGGAACAAACATTGCTGATGGGGGAGAGAGGGAGGGAGGGAGCTGATGTTTCTTTCTTTCTTTTTTTGTTTTTAATAAATTATTTAATTTATTTATTATTTTTGACTGCGTTGGGTCTTCGTTGCTGCGTGCGGACTTTCTCTAGTTGTGGCGAGCGGGGCTAGTCTTCATTGTGGTGCGCGGGCTTCTCACTGCAGTGGCTTCTCTTGTTGCGGAGCACGGGCTCCAGGTGCGCGGGCTCAGTAGTTGTAGCTCGCAGGCTTCCATAGTTGCGGCTCATGGGTTCTAGAGCGCAGGCTCAGTTGTTGTGGCGCACGGGCTTAGTTGCTCCAAGGCATGTGGGATCTTCCCGGACCAGAGCTCGAACCCGTGTCCCCTGCATTGGCAGGCAGATTCTTAACCACTGCGCCACCAGGGAAGCCCTGATGTTTCTTTTAAGAGACTGAAATAAGGTCTCAGGATGGAGTCACAGACAGGGCAAAGCTGTGAAAGGGACTGAGCCGGAAAGAAGTCAGCAAATTCATCATCTCTAAGAGACAGCCATTTCCATGGATCTCACCATCTCCGAGGCCTCCGGGAAAACAGCTTGCTGGGAGTTACTTGACCAGATAGAAATGCCTAAAGCTGCTGGAGGCTCAGCAGCTGAGCTGGGGTGGTTGTTAGGACACTGGACTAACATGGCCAGAAGCCCCCCAGAGGCTCTCCTTAGTCAACGAGCCATCCCGACCCTGTCCCTGGACCCTCCAAGCCTCCCCGCATTCCAGCGACTAAAGGGCCCCCAGGACCCTCCTCCATCACTTCGGCATGGATCCATCCATTCTGGTTGGTCCAGCTGTGCCAGTTGTTAAATATTTTTGAACCTCGCCTCTGAGTGTAGGGAGTCCCAGCTCCATGACTGAGTGGGTGACTTGCAGCAAAATGCTGAACTACTCTGAACTTCTGTTCCTGTATCCCTCCTTCCCTCAGGATGGGGAATGAGAGGATGTGTACAGACTCAGTGCCCAGCCCATGGGAATTAAAATTATTAAAGATTCCACAAGGCTGGAATCACACAAGAGCAGCTGGGAGTCCTGGGACCTCCTGGGACCTCCTGGCTCTGCCCAGACTCCAGACACCAAGCAGTGGGACTGGGGTTTGGCATGGCTCTAGCCCCATCTCAGAGGTCTCATTGCCTCTCCCAGGAAAAGCTCCAGTCAGTAGAGGACAGGGAAGCTCCTTCAGCCAGGCTGAGATCCTTCCTTGGAGAGATCCTCCCAGACAGGATGCTCCAGCCGTTTGCCTCAGCCACGGCTAGGAATTCTTCTCAGCACATACATCCCCATGTGAAAAACCCCGTTTTGACTACATGAGGGAGAGAGGGAGAGGTCTTGGAATTTGCCAGTCAGGTTGGGTGCAGGGCAAAGCCTGGAGATGGAGGTTTTTCCACACCCAACTGGAGTGAGAGGCCAGGGGATGCAGGAAGTCATCAATGGAGGATGCCCAGAACCAAAGCAGACTTGAGTGTCTTTGCTCCACATCTTCCCTGGTGTCTGTCTGATCTACCATTTAGTGACCCCGGTGGTGTGTCAGGAGTCATGGTAAAAGATCTACATCTAGAGTTTTAATTTTGTTTCATCTTTAAAAGGATGCTATAACCATAAACAAGATGAAAAGATAACCCTCAGAATGGGAGAAAATATTTGCAAATGAAGCAACTGACAAAGGATTAATCTCTAAAATTTACAGGCAGCTCATGCAGCTCAATATCAAAAAAACAAACAACCCAATCCAAAAATGGGCAGAGACCTGAATAGACATTTCTCCAAAGAAGATATACAGATTGCCAACAAACACATGAAAGAATGCTCAACATCACTAATCATTAGAGAAATGCAAATCAAAACTACAATGAGGTATCACCTCACACCTGTCAGAATGGCCATCATCAAAAAATCTACAAACAATAAATGCTGGAGAGGGTGTGGAGAAAAGGGAACCCTCTTGCACTGTTGGTGGGAATGTAAATTGATACAGCCACTGTGGAGAACAGTATGGAGGTTCCTTCAAAAACTAAAAATAGAACTACCATATGACCCAGCAATCCCACTACTGGGCATATACTCTGAGAAAACCATAATTCAGAAAGAGTCATGCACCACAGTGTTCATTGCAGCTCTGTTTACAATAGCCAGGACATGGAAGCAACCTAAGTGTCCATCGACAGATGAATGGATAAAGAAGATGTGGCATATATATACAATGGAAAATTACTCAGCCATAAAAAGAAGGAAAATTGAGTTATTTGTAGTTAGGTGGGTGGACCTAGAGTCTGTCATACAGAGTGAAGTAAGTCAGAAAGAGAAAAACAAATACCGTATGCTAACACATAATATGGAATCTAAAAAAAAAAAAAAGGTTCTGAAGAACCTAGGGGCAGGACAGGAATAAAGACTCAGATGTAGAGAATGGACTTAAGGACATGGGGAGGGGGAAGGGTAAGCTGGGACAAAGTGAGAGAGCAGCATTGACATATATACACTACCAAATGTAAAATAGATAGCTAGTGGGAAGCAGCCGCATAGCACAGGGAGATCAGCTTGGTGCTTTGTGACCACCTAGAGGGATGGGATAAGGAGGGTGGGAGGGAGACGCAAGAGGGAGGAGATATGGGGATATACATATATGTATAGCTGATTCATTTTGTTATAAAGCAGAAACTAACACACCATTGTAAGCAATTATACTCCAATAAAGATGTTAAAAAAAAAAAAGAGGATGCTCTAGAGTAGGTATTATTAAGCTCATCTTGTGGATGAGAAAACTGAGGCTCAGAGGATGATGGGACTCAGGTAAGGTCACTAGCCAATAATGAGCCGGTCTGGGACTTGAACACAGGTCTCTCCACCTTCCAAGCCCATGACCTTCCTACTTGGTTAGGGGAAACCAAATGAGTGGTTCACGAACCATCTTCAACTATTTTTTGCCTTCTATGCTTACGTTCCCATACTATTATTTGCTCACGACTTTTTTTCTTTTCGATCAACTCGCTTTTGATAAGGTTCAGTTCTCATCAGTCAAACGTTCACTGAAGGAGACAATTGTAAAATAAATCCAACGAAAGCAAAATGTGGTTAAATTCTAACTAGGCAGTGTTGCCTGCCTGAGGGTCTAAGTCATAGATTAGCTCTTTCTTTGTTAAAAGAGAGAAAATAGCAAGAGATAGAGGCTAAGGTGTTAAAGGCATGTTAACACAGAGCTGAGACTTTCCCTTAGATGTAAATGAAAGATCTGCAAGAGGATTGAGGAGGAATAGCTCTCCCACCACGTGTTTCAATATAGAGGTCACCTGGTGAGAGCCCTTGAACAAGTCTCTTCCCATCTCGGGGCCTCAGTTTCCTCGTGTGTAACATGAGAGCATCGTCCTGGACAGTCGAGATCCTTTCGGGCTCTGACATTTCATGGGTCAGTGATTGTGCTAAAATAGTCACAGCTGGGCTTCCCTGGTGGCGCAGTGTTTAAGAGTCTGCCTGCCAATGCAGGGGACACGGGTTCGAGCCCTGGTCTGGGAAGATCCCACATGCCGCGGAGCAACTGGGCCCGTGAGCCACAGCTACTGAGCCACAGGCGCGTCTGGAGCCTGTGCTCCGCAACAAGAGAGGCCGCGATAGTGAGAGGCCCGCGCACCGCGATGAAGAGTGGCCCCCGCTTGCCACAACTGGAGAAAGCCCTCGCACAGAAACGAAGACCCAACACAGCCAAAAAATAAATAATGTAGTCATTAAAAAAAAAAAAAAAAGTCACAGCTGTCAAGATGCTCACTCGTACAGCCAATGACTCCAATAACAATGTAGAAGGTGAGGCTGACTGAACACTTCCTGTATGCCAGGCACTGCGCTAAGCCCTTTGCTTTCATTATCCTACCTAATTCTCACACCACCCTAAGAGATAGATGCTATTTTTAACCCCCTTTTCCTATAAGGAAATAAGTTCAGAGAGGCAAGATCACTAGCCCAAGGTCGCGCAGTCAGGAAGAACCAGGATTTGAACTCAGGTCTGCCCGCCTGCAAAGTCCATGCTTGTGGACCATGGCTGCCCTGTTATATTGTCCCAGGTGTTCTGTGGGTTGGCGTGCAAGGGGTTAAACAGAGTCAGCCCATCCCCAGCCCAGAGAGGGAGGTCCAAACTCTTGGCCTTGTCTCTACTTCAGAAGTTTGGCTTGGCAACTGCCCAAGTTCCCTTTCTCTTCCATTTTTCCCTGCAGGTCCCTTGGTAATCTCTGTGGCTCAATTTGGCAGGAGTCTCCCTGATAGAGGAAGTTCATGTGGCTACAGGTGGCTGTTCACAGCAAAAAACTCCCCAACCCCTCCAGGAAGGGTCCTGCCCATGACCAGAATGGGCTCACCTTACTTCCTGGGTCTTTCATCAAGACCCCTGCATTTACAATAGTCAGAGCCAGCCTGGACCAGTGATCTATGGGGATTGAACCTTCTGGCTTTCCCTACTGTGGACCTGTTTTCAAAAGTCTGGCGCCTGGGGAGACAGAGGAGCATCATGATCAGCTACTCTGAGTGTGGAGACCTGGATTCCAATTCTATTCCCATCTGCTGCTTGCCGGCTGTGTGACCTTGGGCAAATCAGTTCACCTCTCTGATCTCAGTCTCCTCATCTATAAATTGGGGATAGTAGTGGAACTTGCCTGCTGGGATTATTATCAAAATAATAATCCCACCAGACAATATCGAAAATATTTTCTTTCAAATGAAATGAGAATGTCTGGCTATATTAAAAATAATAAACGAATCGTGTGTTTCTCCTAGGCTTCCTGCAGAGGTGGATCCCGTGACAGTATTCGCCTCGCTTTCCCCAGAAGGCCTGCTGATCATCGAAGCCCCCCAGATCCCCCCTTACTCACCATTTGGAGAGAGCATTTTCAACAACGAGCTTCCCCAAGACAGCCAGGAAGTCACTTGTACCTGAGACCCCAGTCTTGGCCCTCCCTTGTTCCCTCCCCAACCCCTGGGCTTCTTTGATTCCAGGATACATTACTTTAGCTGAACTCATAGATTTAGTGCGACTGAAATGTTGGGGGTCAGGGTGGATTGACCAGATTCCCTGGAGAGTGTAATAGTAGGTTTTTCCGCAAGATGACGCAATTGGCAGGTCGTGTTCCGCTGCATTAGGCCAAGATGCTGGGATTTTTTCTTTCTTTACGTTTTCTATCGTGATGAAAATGTTGCACATTCTACAGCTGCAAAACAAATAAAAGGGGACATAACATTTCACATTGTATCTTACCTTGCAGCTAATGCAAGAGTTGCTTTTCTCTGGGGACCTCCCCATCACCCAGGTTCCCATTCTGGGCTCCCAGTGTCCATGCCTGCCCCAGGGTTTGGTTGACGGAGCCCAGTTGCTCACACCACTGTGTTTCTGCAGACCTGGTTTACACAGGGTTATAGACAGGTCTTACATCCCCATATGGGATTTATCCAACAACCACATGAAAACAAACAGTGCCTTCTGCCCTCCACCCAGACATTTATAGCACGTTCCCAAGCTGGCACTCCCCAAGGACTCTGGAAGCCCCTTAGTTTATTCTCTGGCTAAGGTCCCCCCTTTCTTGTGTCTCCTATGTCCATGTCGGGATTTTTACAGAGGGGGCTGTCTCCAGACAGCTCCACCAGGAACCAAGCAAAGGCCAGACTGCCTGGCAGGCAGACTAGTGGTACTGTGTATATCGGTGGGACATGTGTGTCATTGTTATTTGAATTGTGCTGTTGTTTAGGGGAAAATAAAAGTAAGTAATAATAATAATAATAATAAAGGAGCTGATGTTCTTAGCCTTGTGTGTCGTTTTGATGGGAACTAAATGCAGTACCACTTAGATATGCCGCATCAATTAGGGATGCTTGTGGCAGCAAATAATAATGCCCAATGCATAGTGGCTTAAATGACATAAATATCTGTCTAACTTCACAAGAAGTTTAGATATGAGTGATTTCAGAGTTACTTTTTCAGCTGTTATGCCACCAAGAACCCAGAGTCTTTCTATCATTTTCCTCTGCCATCTCTGACAAGTCTACAAGTTCTGTCCTCATGTTTGCAAGATGGCTGCAGCAGCTCCAAGCATCTCAACCTCGTATGACAATGTATAGGAAGAGAAGGCAAGGGTAAAAAAGTCTTTTTGTCTGAATTTCTCTTTTATCAGTAACATCTTTCCCAGAAGCTCTCTCTCAGCAGATTTCTTTCTTTTATTTCATTGACCAAAACTGGGTCACATGTGTATGCTGCAGCCAATCCCTGGCAAAGGGAAAGGGATGCCGTGTTGGGCTTAGATCAATATTGATTTGTCCTTTGAGGCCAGGAACATTGCTGCCTGAAAAAACAAGGTTCTGTTAGGAAGGAGGAAAGGGGCAATCAACAATTCATGGATGCCCCACACTGATGCTGCCAGGAGCCCAGAACCCTGAAAGTAGGGTGGTGGGGAGCAAGGAGGCTGCCAGAGTGCATCAGTTAGAACTGTTTCTGTGCTAAATGCTAGGAAACCCCACTCAAACCGATTTAAGCAAAAAGGGGTGTTTATTGGGCACAGCTGTGAAGTCCAGGTTAAACGCTGCTTTCAGGTCTCTAATGATGTTAACAGAACTCAGCTTGTCTCTTGGTCCTGCGGTGTCGGCTCCATTCCCAGTCTCCCTGTTGCCTCCCACCTCCCCTGCTCCTAGTCTTCCATGTCCCCAAGTCCTCGCAAGTAGTCACAAGACAGCTGCAATCACTACAGCCCCACAGCCCCACATTCCAGTCCCCAGCGAGAAAAGCCACTCTTTTCTCATCGCTTCTGCTGGGAGTCATTCTTATTGGACCAGCTTGGGTCACATGACCATCCCTGAGCTAAGCACAGCCCAGGAAATCAGTGCTTTGATTGGTAAGGCCTGGGTCACATGCTCCATCCCTGGAGCCAATCTCATTTAAGCTTCACGTTAGCCCAGGAAGTAGATGTTCAATTTTACGACGAAGAAGCTGCGTTTATGGGAGGTAGCTCAGGTAAGTCTCACGGTGATGGTAGAACTTGAACCTAGACGTTTGCTTCTGGACGAGTTAATGAGGAGTTGCTGAGCTGCTTTTTAAGAGCACCTCCAAACCCCGAAATGACAGCAGGAGCCAGTGACTATTTCCTGAGCACCTACTTATTTTGGTCCCGTGCTGGGAGCCAAGCATATAGCAAACAATTAGCCACGATTCCTTCCCAGAGGAGCTCAGAGAGCAGCAACACGGGTAGGCAGATAATAGAAAGCCCGGCCCTCACTAAATCCTCACTGTGTGCCAGACACCGTGCTGAGTGCTTTATATGTATTAATAGATTTAATCACCCTACAATTCTTTGAGTGTTACTGAACCAAACTCGGGTCCCCTGGCCCACAGGCAGTAAAGCCAATCTACTGACGCCAGGAGTGGTGAAGGAAAGTGCAGCGTTTACTGCAGGGCAACAAGCATAGAGTCCAGGCAGCTAGGGTTCAAAATGCCTGAACTCCCTGACAGCTTTCAGGGAAAGGTTTCTGAAGACAGGGTGAGGAAGAGGGTTGCCGGGTGTTTGGTCAGCTCACGGACGTTCTTCTTATTGGTTGGTGGTGAGTTAATTGGGAGTCATCATCATCAACCTTCTGGTTCCAACAGGCTCGCGGGGTGTGCGTGCTTATTCTCAGCATGTAGTTAACGTCTTCCACCTGGGGGGGGGGGCGGGTTTCAGTATCTGCCGAACAGCTCTAAGGATTTGCCTCGGAATAGTATCTATAGCCTTTGAGAAGGAACTAAAGGTCCTTGACTTTGTTTAAAGGCTAAACTATTATTATTTTGTCTGCTTGACCGTTTTCCTTTGTTTCTGTCTTTTCTCGCTTCTCTGATGAAATTTATTCTTTGGAACTCGGGGAAGGCCTAGGAAGCTAAAGTTTTACTAAGAACAAGAGGCAGGTGGAGGACGGGGAGAGGGGGCGGGGAGGGGGGGGTGGTCTGTCCCCGGAAGGCCCCATAGGGTCCTGCTCGCTTACAGGAGGAAGGTTCGGTTCTTATCTCCATTTTACAGATAAGAAAACTGATGCATGGAAGGGTGAGTGCATGGCCCCAAATCACCCACCTGCTAAGCAACAGGCTTGGAGTCTGACTCTACTATTACCTATTACCCTGTTCTGCCTTTCTCTCAGCAAAGCAGAACGTAAGGGTGTCTTAAGTGAGTCCGTCCACCTTGTGGGAAGAGAAGTGATCTTTCAAATCGGGACATTGCAGGGGGGTGGGGATAGGATTGGCTTATCAGAGGAGGCGTCGCTCCACGGTTGTCAGGCTTGAGCACACGAGGCTGGGGTGGGGAGGTGCCTCACAGGCACAAGAAAACACAGGAGCCAAAGCGAAGGGTATGTCCCTTTTAAAAGCTTTTGATGGTTCTCTGTTGTTCAAAGGATTGAGTCCAAGCTTCTTTGCAAGACTTGCAAGGCATTATGGGATCTTCCCCTGGATCACTGCTCTCCACCCTCCCCTAACCCCCTCCCTTCGCCCTGCAGCCCCATCTGACTGCCCTCTGCTCCTCTAACCAGACAGGCCCTATCTTGCTCCCAGAACTTTGAATACACTGTGCTCTCTCTCTCCAGTGCTTACTCCCCCAGCCTCTTCCTTGGCTAATTCTTTAGGATCTCAGCTCAGACTCCCAGCAAGCTGGCCAGAGCCCCCTCACCATTACCCCCATCCCAACCCAGCACATCCTGTAACAGCTTGGGCATTTGTGTAGCAGAATAAATAATAATAACAATCACAAACACCAAAACTCATCCCAACTGCTCTGCTTTTAAGGATGAAAGGAGAAATCATTCAAGTAAAGGGGAAAATCCCTACTCATTTGATATTTGTTCAACAAATACTTACTGGGCACATACCGAGTGCAAGGCACCGTGCTGGGTGTTGGGTTACCCTTTCTTTCCACTTTGAGAGCCTGGTGAGGTAAAGAGAAAAACAAAGCTTTCATTTCCACGTTCCTCAGTTCTGGGTCGCTGAATGGTGAGACCCTGAGCGGGTAGAACTGAGAGCCCACCCACTGGAAATACATATGTATGGAATGGACGAATGAAGGAAGGAATGGTGAGTGTGGGTCTCCCTGGGAAATCAGGCCAAAAACATGATCTCAGACCCCAGAAAGCCAGCTCATTTCAGTTCTGAGAGCTTCCAGCTTACAGACGCAAGCCTTGTCGTCAAAACGGATGACTCGGCCCCTCCCCAGAGACCTCCAACGAAATGACAGAGGAGCATTGTTCCGGAGCCCTCACTTTGATGATGGTGCTGGGACAGGGACCGCCTAGAACCTGCTACCACGCTCTGCTCCCTTGACCCAACTCCCTGGAAAGTTTTATCCTCAGCCCATCCCCACCCCCTCCTAATTGCCTGCCAGCCAGTCACTGCCAGTGGTGATATATGGAGATGACTTGATTTGACCTTGCAGGAAAGAAACAAATTAATGTGTCTTGAAATAAATTCCGGGAATCAGTGGCTGGCTTCTCCTCCACCCCCTCCACTTTGCACCTGACAAGTTGTGCATCATAATGTGAAAATCAATACTGTCTCATCCATGAGTGAACGCCTGGAGCGGGCGGGGTGGAGGGCTGCTGGGAGGTCCCCTCCCACCCAACGCCCTGGGCCCAGGAGTTGCCAGAAGGGGTGGGAGGCTCAAGGCTTATTGTGGGCTCTGCTCTCCGGTTGCTGAGAGCTGGCTGAGTCACCCTGTCTGCAGTGAGAGCAGCCCACCTGACCACCAGCTCCACGTCCTCCAAGTACGAGCAGATGGGGGCTCCCTGGTGGCTCCCAAGGAAAAGAGAAGGGCAGCCGTGTAGAATGGCACTGCCATGGCCATTCTCCAAGGAGAACTGAGATGTGGGGAGGCGAGGAGACGGCAGGCCCAGCCCATACAATTCAGCCACACGATGTATATTTACTGAGTGCCTTTCTTCAGGCTCAGCACCGATTCAACTGTATGCCCAGGTACAATGGAGCCAGGTGTCCAAATATTGAAATACTTCAGTACCACTTGACAAATAGCACTGCCTCTAAGCTGCCCCCAGTGTCTCAGCCTTTATTAAGCATGTCTTTTTATTCTGGTGCTTTGACTACTGGGCGCCTTGCTGACCTTGGAGGGACTGCCCCTCGCAGAGATAGCCTGCAAGCACCCCTCTCTTATGATGACTAATCCGGAGACCCCACCCCAACCTTTGTCGCACTCTTTCCCTCTGAGCCACCACCCACCTGCCCAGATCATTCAAGGTGAGGTACCAAACAACTAGGGACAGCCGCTGTGCCCCAGAGCTAACTGAAGTTATTTGTACTAGCCCATTCTAAGTCTGTTTCCCCCACCTCCCCTGTTCCTTCCCGCAGAGACCACAATAAAGGCTCTTGTCCACATTCCCTCTGCCTCCTGACCAAACCTGGTGCTTCCCCGTGTGGCCCCCATGACGTGACGAGCCCCCTCCTCTTGGCATCTGTGAATGTAATGAGCTATTTTTTCTATGGCAATCGTCTCCTGATCTTTTAGCCATGCCATACCTGAATAATGATGAAATCTACATTTTAAAATCTAGACACCTTCCTCCCCCTACCTTCTCCCAGTTTTTCTAGGAATCAGCAGCTCCCTTTGGACCAGTGGCCATTCTGAATAGCCAGTGCCCTGGTCCTGCAAGTTGTTAAAGATTTTGAATATTGCCTCCTTTCCCCAGGCCCATTATGTATGAGGTACCATGCTGGGCCCTGGAGAAAAAGACAGACACGAGGCTCTGTCCTTGAGGGTATAATGGGGATCTTGGGCCATACGTAAATAAGCAAAGAGAATAGCAGGGTCCAGGGCAGAGCTAAGTGTGAGCCCCGAGATCGGGGAGCAGCAAG
This sequence comes from Eubalaena glacialis, assembly GCF_028564815.1. NCBI lineage: Eukaryota > Metazoa > Chordata > Mammalia > Artiodactyla > Balaenidae > Eubalaena > Eubalaena glacialis. Next base: position 83,460,010 of record NC_083730.1, read on the forward strand.
GCTATGAGGGATCTGACTTGTGATCGCAGCCCTGCTTCTCACCCTATATGTGACCTTGTCACTTGACCTCTGTGGGCAGGCATTTGTTTTCTTATCCACAAAAGTGGGTGATGGCAATGCAGGGCTGGTGTGGGGATTACACAAGTGTGTGCCAAGTGCTTGGCCCACAGGTACTAACGCAGAGTGAGTCCACAGTAAATGGGGAGCACTGGGTGGTCTCAGCCCGAGCCCAGCCTGGAAGGCGGAACCTAGGGTCTGCCAGGGACCCATGGCAGGTTACTGAACCAGTGGCCTGAGTCTGTACCTGGAGCTGATGCTCTCCCAGCACCTGCCTCCCAATTCCCAAGGTCTCCATTAGGGACAAGAAGAGTGGGAATTAGGGGCATTGAGGGGATTTCAGTCTCCACTGTCAGAGGTCTAGAGGTAACCCTGATAGCACGTCTCTATCATCTTAGTTGCCAATCCCCACCCCCTGCCCAAGAATGAACCTATTTTTGTTTTAATTTTTATTTTATGTTGGAGTATAGTTGATTTACAATGTTGTGTTAGTTACAGGTGTACAGCAAAGTGATTCAGTTATACATATACATATATCCATTCTTTTTCAGATTCTTTTCCCATATAGGTTATTACAGACTATTGAGTAGAGTTCCCTGTGCTATACAGTAGGTCCTTGTTGATTATCTATGTTATATATAGTCGTGTGTATCTGCTAATCCCAACCTCCTAATTTATCCCCCCCCCCCCCATCTTTCCCCTTTGGTCACCATAAGTTTTTTTTCGAAGTCTATGAGTCTGTTTCTGTTTTGTAAATAAGTTCATTCGTATCTTTTTTTTTAGATTTCACGTGTAAGTAATATCACATGATATTTGTCTTTCTCTGTCTGACTTACTTCACTTAGTTTGATAATCTCCAGGTCCATCCATGTTGCTGTAAATGGCATTATTTCATTCTTTTTAATGGCTAATATTCAATTGTATGTATGTACCACATCTTCTTTATCCATTCCTCTGTCGATGGACATTTAGATTGTTTCCATGTCTTGGCCATTGTATCGATAAACAGTGCTGCAATGAGCATTGTGGTGCATGTATCTTTTCGAATTATGATTTTCTCCAGATATATGCCCAGGAGTAGGATTGCCAGATCACATTGTAGTTCTACTTTTAGCTTTTTAAGGAACTTCCGTATTGTTCTCCATAGTGCTTGTACCATGAACCTATTATTATTTTTTAAAATTTATTTATTTTTGGCTGTGTTGGGTCTTCGTTGCTGCGCGCGGGCTTTCTCTAGTTGTGGCGAGCGGGGGCTACTCTTCGTTGTGGTTCACGGGCTTCTCACTGCGGTGGCTTTTCTTTGTTGCAGAGCATGGGGTCTAGGCACGCGGGCTTCAGTAGTTGTGGCACGCGGGCTCAGTAGTTGTGGCTCACGGGCTCTAGCACGCAGGCTCAGTAGTTGTGGCACGTGGGCTTAGTTGCTCCGCGGCATGTGGGATCTTCCTGGACCAGGGCTCGAACCCATGTCCCCTGTGTTGGCAGGCGGATTCTTAACCACTGCGCCACCAGGGAAGTCCTGAACCTATTATTTTAAATCAGGAGAAACTTGCAAATACAACTTTGGAATCTGAATGATGTATTTTTTTATGGAAGAGGAGGATGACTTTAGCCCCTTAGCCTTCAGCACAGTCCCCAGAACATAGGAAGGGTTCAGAATATCAGCTATTACCATCACTGTTGTTTTTGTTGGTTATCCTACAAAACTACCATGGTGGAGAGAGTTAATTTTAAAAGAGAGCATGGCGGAAGGGAGAGGGCCAGACAGCAGGCTGGCGGTAGACTGCAGCCTTCTCCTCCCTGGAAGACTTGGAGATTGAGGAGAGATGCAGGTGGGCAGTGCTGCTTGGCTAGCCTCACACCTCCCTCCATCATGTCCCAAATGAAGGTGTCAGGATGCTCTCCCAGGCTGGAGCCCAGGCACCCAGTCTCCAGCATCCCTCAGTGGCTGAGGGGAAGGTCAGGTGCGGAAATACTTAGCTCATGCTCTAGAAATCCTTTGAGGGATTCTGATGTTATTGGTCTCAGGTGGGGCCTGGGCATGGGTATTTTTAAAAAGCTCCCCAAGGATTTCAATTTGCAGCCAAGGTTAGGAACCACTGGAGAATTGGTGGGGCGGTGGGGGGACGGCTGTACAGGAGGAGCCCAGGGGAGGCTTGGACCCAGCCTGGGTGAGGTGAGAGTAGTTCCTGGGGGCTTCTGGGAAGAAATGTTGTCAAAGTTGAAAGGATGAGCGTTAATAATAATAACGTTATTAAATGTTTATTAGCTGTAAGGCGCTGTCCATACTCTGCACACCCATTTTTCCATTTAATCCGTAGCCAAACTACAGTGATGCAGAAATGTGCCCAAGTTCCCACAGCTGGGAAGTGGCAGCGTGGCTGAGCCAGTTTTAAACTCAGGCAGACTGGTTTCAGACCAGTGTTAGCTAGGCTGGGGGGCATGTGTGGTGGAAAGAAGGATTAAGGGTTTCTGGAAGAGGGAATCATGCCAGAAAAAACGAAGCTCTTAATCCTCACTCAGAGCCTCAGTCCCTTCACCGATAAAATGGGGCTCGTTTGTCGCAGCCCTGAATACCCCCCAGAGGGTGGCTGGGAAGATGAGTGAGTTTGTAAATCAAACAGGACCATTGCTTAGTTATTATCACCATCCCAGCAGCCCAGTAAAGCAGGGAGGGCAGAGGACAGTCACAGACCAGTTGTCTTGGACATGTTGCCTAGTGACCTGATATCATGCGACAATTTCCATTTTCCTCTGCCTGTTTGTGCTCCATCAGAGCTGCGTGACAGCTGTGTGAATTTTGTTCTGATTCTGACAGTGAAAGCTTACAAAATCCACAGCAGACAGGATGACAGAGCTGACTGCCAATGGCTCCTCAGATCTAAGCCAGCAAAGACACAGTTGTCAGAAGACAAAGAAGGTCTCGCAAAAGTGCCAGAAATTGAGCATCTCTGGGTGTGTCCAAGATTTCACACTAGGTCAGCAGTTCCTAAAGTGAGTTCCGTCAGAAGAAAAGGGAATGGGTTGGGTTCTGCAGTCAAATAGTTTTGGGAAGTCCTGGGTTAGACAGAACTCAAACATTCTTCTTTAGTCTGGCGATGTGCATTGTGAACCTCTAAGAAGAAGGTTCAGCTGGTAGCTCTTGTTGCATCACAGATTAGCCTAGAATCAAGCAGCCTAAAACAATCAACATTTAATAGTTCACAGTTTCTAAGGTTCAGGAATTCAGCTAAGGCTGAGCTGGTCGTTCTGATTTGGGGTCTCATGAGGTTGAATCGAGATGGTGGCCAGGTCTGCAGTCATCTGAAGGTTTGACTGGAGTGGAGGGTCTACTTTTCTTTTTCATATTAGAGTAGAGTTGATTTACAATGTTGTGTTAGTTTCAGCCAAGTGATTCAGTTTTATATACAGTAAGTCCCCTACATAGGAACTTTCAAGTTGTGAACTTTCAAAGATGTGAACGTGTGTTCGCACATCCAATCACGTAAGTTCGTTCCTGTGTCTGGTGTACATTGTCACGTGCGTGCATCCTCTACAAGTGATTGTGCTTTTGTTACTTTACTGTACAGTACTGTATAAAGTACAGTATCTATATTTCAAGTCCAGGATGTCCGGAAGCAAGCGTAAAAGCAGTGGTGATGTAGCTGGTATTACTGTACTTTTCAAGGTACTGTACTGTAAGATTAAAAATGTTTTCTTTTTTGTGTGTTTGTTTTTTATGGATTATTTGTGTGAAAAGTATTATAAACCTATTACAGTACAGTACTATATAGCCGATTGTGTTAGGTGGGTACCTAGGCTAACTTTGTTGGACTTACGAACAAATTGTACTTAGGCGCTCTCGGAACGGAACTTGTTCGTATGTAGGGGACTTACCGTGTGTGTATATATATACACACACACACACACATACCACGTGGGCTTCTCCATGGGGCTGCTTGAGTGTCCTCATGGCATGGCAGCTGGCTTCCCTGGGAGCAAGCGATCCAGGAGAGAGCGTGAGACAAAAGCCCGATAGGTCTTTTGTGATCTATCCGTGAAAATGGCATGACACCACTCCTGCTCTACGCTATCGGACAGTGCCGCCAGAGAGGGACCAAGTGGGTCAGAATTTGTTCTGACCTGAGGCAAGAGGTCTGGGCTTTAGTAGTCCAACATCGGCACTCATAGGCCAAGGTCTACCTTAGGGACGGAAGTGGGGGAGGCAGATTCCCCCACGAGGAGGTAAACGTCAGGCTTTTGGACGCTGTGGCTTCAGTAACCCCCAGGGTGGTTCTGCAGATAAAAGTCACAGATGCGGGCCCACGTAAACAAGAGGACCCAGCAGCCAGGGGAGGTGTGCTCAGAAACAGGAAAAAGCATATGAGGAGATCTGAGCCGATCACCGGCAGTGTCTGCTGCATTTATACTCAGGGATAATTGGAAATGACAAAACGGCTCAACTAGAGCGGTTTAGTTGCACAGATGATGGCACTTCCATACAATGGGAGAAAGTATGCAGCCATTAACTACCACGCTCCTGAAGATGATGTATTGTCATGGTACATGGGGAAAGCCGGCCTCAAACAATCAGTCTGTATCATACTCCATTTAAAAGAAATATAAATTTGCATTTATATTTTAGTTGTTTTAAAGTGACACTATTTTTTTAAAAAATAAAGTGGATGTTCAAGTTATTTTTTTTCCTTTGTGCATTTCTGGGTTGTTCGAATATTCTGTCTAGAGAATGTCTTGCCTTTAAGATGGGCAAAGTAAACCTAGGTGCTACATTCTCGGGACCTCCCTGGCAGTCCAATGGTTAAGACTCCACGCTTCCACTGCAGGGGGCATGGGTTCGATCCCTGGTGGGGGAACTAAGATCCCACACTGCCAAAAAAAGATTTGATTCTCATAAGAGACCCTTTCAGGTAACATATTACCTGATGCACATTTTACTTCCCCTCTGACAACATAATGCCATGACAACATGGCATTATATGCCATGTAATCGTTACGTAATTGTTACACACACACACACACACACACACACACACACTCTCTCTCTCTCTCTCTCTCTCTCTCTCTCTCTCTCCAGAGCAGGACCACCCTGATTGGAATTGCTCTCCATCCTTTATTAGCTGGGTATCCCTGAGCAAACTTCTTAACTTCTTTGTGCCTCAGGCTCCTTGACAATAATGTAGAGGTGATGATACATTGCTTTGTAGACTTGTGCTGAGGAACCAATGAGTCAAGATACGTAAAACGCTTGGAGCAATCCTGGCATCTAGAGAGCACTTTGGCAGGGTAGACCTACCTTCCCCTGCCCCACCCTCATCCCTAATGCGTCTGAGTGGCTAAGGTCTTGTTTGCTCTTCCTCTTCTCATTAAAGCTATCCTGTTCCACCTTCTCTTGCATCCCTTTGGGATCCTGCCAGGTATAGGAGGGTAGTGATGGCAGGGTCATCATCCATCAGAGGGTAGTGATGAATTAATCAGGTTGCCTAATCACGGGCACCCGTGCTCAAGTCTCGCCTCCTCCAGGGAATGCCCTTTAACCAGTTTCGGAGGCTCCAGAGAACCCTGCGCCCAGGGGAGGCACACCTGTGGCTTCTGCCTGGCAGCTTCCATGTCCCTTTCCTCTGGTCCCAGCCCCTTAATATCTCTTTGGGGTATCCTCACCCTTGTGTGTGGTTTCATTGGGAATTGCCATCCCAGGGCCCTGTCCTTCCTTCACCAAGGGTGGGCACATGGCCCACGCTAAGCCAATCAGGGTCTCTCATGGGAATGTGAACCGTTAGCAGAGAGACGGGAGGATGGGAAAGAACTGAAGCTGATTCATCCCAGTGACGATGCCCTGAAGAGACGCTCATTTTTCTTACTCCCTAGGTCTCCAGCCCGACCCCCTTCCTGTCCTTCTGTTGCAGGAAGCGGCACCCTTCCCAGGGCCCAAGAGTGGGCTCTTGTTTAACATTCAGAGATAAATCGTCCGAGGAGACACACGTGCTGACAAAGCAGGAGATTTCATTGGGAAGGGGCGCCCGGGTGGGGAACAGCAGGGTCAGGGACCCCAGGAGAACTGCTCTGCCATGTGGCTCGCAGTCTCGGGTTTTATGGTGATGGGGTTAGTTTCCGTGTTGTCTCTGGCCAGTCATCTTGCTTGGCCCATATTTGGTCTGACTCAGGGTCCTTCCTGGTGGCGCACGCATCTCTCAGCCAAGTTCCAGCACGAAGGTGTCTGAGAGGTTGGCAGGACAACATTATGGGCTGGCGTCTCCTCCCTCCTTGTGGCCCCTCCCGAATCCTCCTGGTTAGTTTTCGGCAGCAGCACCGTGTTCCGTATCGGGACCTCCTGTTGTGAGACAACACATGCAAGTGGTTATGGTCGTGCCCGGCCGAGGTGGGCAGTGTAGGTCAGTGGTTCCCTAACACTTCCTGGGGTCCAGTGCTGAGCTTTCCTTTCAACTGTATGTGCTCTACCAAATCCTTTTCCCCCTAAACTAGATAGAGTCCATTTCTCTCCCTTGAAAACAATGAACACCAGCTGCTATAGCGAGAGAGGAAGAGAGAGAGAGATGCCGAGAGGTGCTGGGCTGAGCGGCATCTCCAGGCCACCTACAAAGGGGCGCCTGAGTTCTGATCCAGCTCAACAGCAAATTCCTTCTGTGACCCTGGGCAAGTCCTGCTACCTCTCCCTTTGCTCCTGCATCTCCTGGAAGCATCCCATCAATGCAGTGGTGCTCGGGACCCTGTCCTAAGCCCCTTCTGCTTCTCGCCGGGATCGTCACATACGTTCCGTAGCTCCAATGGCCACCTCTCTGTTAACACAGCCAATTCCTCTTTCCGGTCCAGATCGGCTCTCCAGAGCTCCAAACACCCCCTAAGCATTTTCACCCGAGGCCTTCTCAAGCTCCTCACGAGCAAAACCTAATTCAGTATCTCTTCCTGCACACTGCTCCCCTCCCTCCCTTTCCCCACTTGCGTTCATGGCATCAACACGCACCCCTCCCCCAGAAAACCCAGGACTCTCCTCGACTGCCCTCTCTCCTTGTCAGCCTGTCACTAGGCGGCGTCCATACTCTCTGAGGTCCTCTGTCATACGAATCCTCCTGTTTGTCTAGCACTTGTCACTTTACAACATCCATTATTCACCTGTTTATCACTTAACCCTCACAAGTCCAGGAGCTGGGTGGTATCCTCCCCACAGGAGGAAATAAGGAATCAGAGGAGGGAAGCGACCTGCCCAAGGTCACATAGGAAGTAGAAGGCAGAGCTGGGATTTGAACTCAGGAGTGTCAGAGCCCATAGCCCGCGTGAGGGGTTTAGTTGCACAGATGATGACACTTCCATACAATGGGAGAAAGTATGCAGCCATTAACTACCACGCTCCTGAAGATGATTTATTGTCACGGCCCATGGGGAAAGCCAGCCTCAAACAATCAGTCTGTATAATAATCCATTCAAAAGAAATATAAGTTTGCATTTATATTTTAGTTGTTTTAAAGTGACACTAATTTTTAAAAAAATAAAGTGGATGTTCAAGTTATTTTTTTAACTTGAGCCGGTATTCGCTCTGTCCATGGTGCCCGAATTCCGGAGGAGCAAGGTTTGGGCCAGCGTCTCTGGCCGGTTACTAAGGTCCATGGTGTGCAAACAGCAACAGTGTTGTTCGTGAGCTCATGGGCTCCCCCCAGTTTCTAATCTGGGCTCGTGACCTTGGAACTCATCTCCCAGACAACCAGAGCGATACAGCAAACAGAGGTGTAGCTGCCAACTTGGAGCTGAGCTGCCTGGGCAGGGCCGGAGGTGCAAACCCCGGATGTGTGCGTGCGTGTGTGTGGGGTGCGGTGCCGATGTCCACAAGGACCTCAGCCCACAACCCCCCGCTCTGTGTAGTTACACCGCATCCTCCCAATGAGCCAGAGGGATCCAGCACCCGTCCTGGCTGCGCCACCAGGATCTGGAAGCATCAGGAGACTGGGAGGGTGGGGTCCTGCGGTGAGCACAGAACACTTGCCGTGTGGTTCCAGGGCCCTGAGGTCCTGGGGAAGCAAGGTTCAGGAGACCTAGGTTCCATGCCTGGTCTTAATTCACACGTGTATCCAGCATCTGAGCCCCTCTCACCTCTTCGCCTTGGTCAGAGCCTCTGTTACAGCCTAGGCTATTTCCATCCTTGACCCTGCAGTCAATTTTTTTTTTTTTGTAAAATTTATAACAAAATTTACCATTTTAACCATTTTTTACCAGAGCACAATTCAGCTGCATTAATTATATTCACCGTTTGTGTAACCATCACCACTATCTCTTTCCAAAATTTTCATTATTTCAAATACAACTCTGCAGGCATGAAGCAATAATTACCCCCATTCCTTTCTCTCCCCCGTCCCTGGTAACCTCTAATCTACTTTCCATCTCTATGAATTTGCCTCCTCTAGATATTTCATAGAATTCGAATCATACAAGATTTGTCCCTTTGTGTCTGGCTTCTTTCACTTAGCGTGTTTTCAGGGTTCATCCATGTTGTAGCCTGTGTCAGAACTTCATTCCTATTTATGGCTGAATAATATCCCATTGTATGGAGAGATCACATTTTGTTTACACATTCATCTGCTGATGAATACCCTGCAGTCAGTTTGTCTGCAACAGCTAGAGCAGTCCTGGGAAAATACTACTCAGACCATGGCATGACTTTATTTAAACCCTCCTATGGCTCCTTAATTCACTCAGAGCTATGGTCCTTATTATGGCTACAAAGCCCTAAAGGATTCTCTCTCTGAATACACACACACACCCCATTACCTCTGTGCCCCTCCAACCTCATCCCTTCCCTCTCTCTCCACTCCACTCCTTGCTGTTCTGTGAACACCTCAGGCTCACTGTCACCTCAGGGCCCTTGCATGCGCTGTTCCTTCTGCCTGGAATGCTTTTCCCCGCCAGACGTCTGCATGGCTAACACCCTCGGCTCCCTCAAGTTTTTGCTCTGCTGTCACCTTCTCAATAAGACTCATTCTGAACACCCTCCTTAAAACTGCGACCTGTCTCTCCTCCATCCATCATTCCTGGTCCCCCTCGTCATGATCTAGTTTCCATAGCACTTGTCACTTCCTAACATATAATTTGTCTATTTGTTATCTCCATTGTTTATTATCTGTACCCCATCTCTAGAATGTAAGCTCTGTGAGGACAGGGATTTTTTTTTTTCTTTTTGCCTGTTGTGTTCATCACTATATCCGAAGCACCTAAAACAGCAGCTGGCGTGCAGTAGGCACTCAGTAAATACTTGTTACATGAATGAATATGAGTTGGGACAAGTTGCGCTTCTCTGAGCCCCTGTTTCCCCATCTGTGAACCAGGGATTGTGATCTGTCCCTGGGCTGGGGGTGTCACGGGGGGGATCGCATCAGATAATGTCTGTAACCTCCCTTTGCAAATTGTAAAGCATCGTGCAAGTGAGAGAGGGGTGGAAGAAACTGATCTTCACTGAGTCCTCTTGAGGCCTGATGCTTCTCATGATGTATCTCATTTTGTTATCTCCATTTGACAGATGAGGAAACTAAGGTTCAGGGAGGTGAAATAACTTGCCGCTTGATCACACAGTGTGACAGTGTTACGGAGTCAAAGCTTCAATCCAGCTGTCTGGCTTTTTCTCTAGGTTGCTTCCAGCTCTGGTATTTCATCAGCCTAGGAGAAAACCCCACCCTCTCCAGGGACCAGCTCTGAGCCCAGGGGAATGGTAATGAGGATGAAGATGTGAACAATAGCTGCCTTTTATTAAGAGCTTCCTACGTGTGTCAGGCTCACTTTACTATGTGCCAGGTGCTTTACATATGCTCTCCTCACAAGAAAGCGGGAAATAGATGTCTTTATTCCCTCATAACAGATGAAGAATCTGAGAATCCAAGAGGTCAGACCGTTTGCTTGGGGCCGCACAACTAAGAAAGAGCAGAGCCAGCATTTGAGCCTGGAGCAATTCCGCTCCCATGGCATCTTGAAAAGGACCTTGATCTTGGAGATGTGGTTTCTTTAATGCCACGTGAGCTGCCCCCCCCCGCACCCCCATGACCATCCCCAGGGACCTCCCCGCTCCAAGCCAGCCCTGGAGGGCATCTTTGTAGGTGGGGAGGCAAGCACACCGCCAGCCCCCGTGCCTGCCCCTCCGTGTGAGCGGCAGGATGCAGGAGGAATAAGGCATCAGTGGGAACCAGGATGGGGACCCCACAAGCCTGCATTGCCAGCAGAGACAAATGAATAGACCACTCAGCAAACCAGGGCACTTCCATCCCAGAGCAGAACTTTCCCTGATAAATAGATCATCGAAGCTCCACGCCGGACGTGCCAATTTCAGCGGGAAAAGATGAGCGCATTTACCTGCCTGGTGACACCCTGGCTGTCTTCAGGAGGTGATGGGGTGTGAAAATATTGCCAGCATGCACTCTGCCCGGGGCTGTTTCCAGGGTGGGGGAGGAGGGTCTCATTACAGGAATGGTGTTTGTCTCAGACTTCCCGTGGTTGCCCAGATGCAAGGTCTAAATGCTTTCTATGCTCCCTTCCTTCCTTCCTTCCTTCCTTCCTTCCTTCCTTCCTTCCTTCTTGTGTTGGGTCTTCGTTGCTGCGCATGAGCTTTCTCTAGTTGTGGCAAGCGGGGGCTACTCTTCATTGCGGCGAGCGGGCTTCTCATCGTGGTGGCTTCTCTTGTTGCAGAGCACAGGCTTTAGGCGCACGGGCTTCAGTAGTTGCGGCGCGTGGGCTCAGTTGTTGTGGCTCACAGGCTCTAGAGTGCAGGCTCAGTAGTTGTGGCACACGGGCTTAGTTGCTCTGTGGCATGTGGGATCTTCCCGGACCAGGGCTCGAACCCGTGTCCCCTGCACTGGCAGGTGGATTCTTCACCACTGCGCCACCAGGGAAGCCCCTCTATGCATTTTTAAGGGATCACAATCATAGTAATAGCTAGCATCTATTGAGTGCTTACTATGTACCAGGCACTGTGGTTTTTTAAATATACATTATCTCACTAACTAGCTAAAAATCAAATACTGTTGAGGAGTCTCTGGTGCATAGGGGAATGACTGCTTTGAGGGTGTCTATTAATTCTTTCTTTTTTTAATTGAAGTGTAGTTGATTTCCAATGCTGTGCCAATCTCTGCTGTACAGCAGAGTGACTCAGTTATACACATAGAGACATTCTTTTTCATATTCTTTTCCATTATGGTTTATCATAGGATATTGAATATAGTTCCCTGTGCTCTACAGTAGGACCTTGTTGTTTATCCATCCTGTATATACTAGTTTGCATCTGCTAGTCCCAAACTCCCAATCCTTCCCTCCACCTCTGTGCCCCCCCCCCATGGCAACCACAAGTCTGTTCTCTGTCTGTGAGTCTGTTTCTGCATTGTAGATGGGTTCATTTGTGTCATATTTCAGATTCCACCTATAAGTGATATCATATGGTATTTGTCTTTCTCTTTCTGACTTGCTTCACTTAGTATGATCATCACTAGTTGCATCCATGTTGCTGCAAACGGCATTATTTCATTCCTTTTTATGGCTGAGTAATAATATTCCATTGTATATATATACCACGTCTTCTTTATCCATTCATCTGTTGATGGACATTTAGGTTGTTTCCATGTCTTGGCTATTGTGAATAGTGCTGCTATGAACAGAGGGGACGCATGTATCTTTTTGAATTATAGTTTTGTCTGGGTATATGCCCTGGAGTGGGATTGCTGGATCATACAGCAACTCTATTTTTAGTTTTCTGAGGAACATCCACACTGTTTTCCATAGTGGCTGCACCAACTTATATTCCCACCAACAGTGTAGGAGGGTTCCCTTTTCTCCAAGGGTGTCTATTCTTTATAATTATTCTCAAGCAGCAAATAACAATACAAGGTGGTCCAGCCCCAGGTCACCTCCCAAGGGTTTCATTAACTCCCCACCCCTGGCAGTAACATCCACCACAGCAAGCTTCTCCTCTCTCTGTGATTAGACTCTGGAAAAAAAAAAAATAATAAAAGACAACTGGGAATAAGGAAGGGAGACCAAGCAGGAAGCAGAAGAGGAGGACGTGGAAAAGCCAGCCGGTGGCGAGGGGAAGGATGCTGAGGCCCAGGGCACCGTGACCTCAGAGCTAAGCTCCTGCCATTCAGAGGCGCCTGGTCATGCTGTCCAGACAAGTTCTGCTGTGCCCTGACAAAACGTTATTGTCTTGGTGGAACGAAAGCTACTAAAATCCATCGTCCTTGGGAGGGATTTCCAGAAGCCTGCTGTGTCTGTGGAGGTGTCTGCGTTGGATCAGTGGAGTAGAGAGGGTCAAGGGGGAGGCGCTGGGCGGGCACTTTGCAGGCTGATGTAACACAATTCTCAAAACTACCCCACTTGACAGAGGTGGGGTTCTGTCACTTGTGGAATATCATTGTAACATCTCCCCAGATGTTTGCCATCGGAAGTTCCTGAGCCCTGACTGGCTGGAGGGAGCCATAGGTGGCCCCTCCGCAGAGACCCACCCACCAACACCCTCCTAAGTCCTGTCGGAGGACACCTTGTCCCACAGCCAACACCCCAAGTAGCCCCCAAAGCCTTCTCCATCTCTTACCTCTTTGGGTTCAGGGAATAAATCATCAACAATCAGAAATCTGCAATAATAAAAACGATGTGAAGTTGTCTTCATTAATAAGATCATAATAAATTAAAGGAATTAAGTTACAAAATAGCATGTGTAATATGATCCCATTTAAAAATTGCATAAAAACAAAAGCCCTGGGGAAAAATATACACCCACTGTTAACAAGGAGTGTTTGAAGTAGGGGAAGGAAGATTTATGGGTGATTTTTATCTTATTTTAGCTTATACATACTTTTTGATTTATCAACAATGTACATATGGTGTGCATCTCACTTGGAAAATGAAGAACAAGATAAAAACATTATTTTCCCCTCAAAAGAAAGAATGAAGCGAATACTTTGGAAAACTTCTCTGAAGTTGCTGCTGCGAAACGGTGCAAGCATCTCCATTAATGGCTAGCCTTGTTCTCCCACTGTGCTTTGTGCTTTGTTTTTTTTTTTTTTTTTAAGGTTTCAGGGAACATAATATAGCCAGATCTAGGCTCTAAGCAATCACATGACTGTGGAACAAGTAAAAAACACAGGTAGGTCATCAGAATGTCCATTATTTTCATTTCTACATGGCATAGAGAAAGGAAAAGGGGCCTGTCCTTGTGACTCACTATCTCCTCCTGCTTTGCCTGCAGCTTCTAATCTCCAAATGGAAATGCCAGCAAATTCCCTTATAGCTCCTGGCTTCCTTCCTTCTTCAAAGCCCCATCTACTCAGTCCCCACTAGCAGGTCCCCACTGTGACTATAGTTTCTTTGTTCATTGGTTCAGTGAAGCTCATAGAAGGTCATCTTTGTGTGAGGATGTACAGTGCACCAGCCAAGACCCTGGGCTCTGAAATTCAGCTACTAGAGTTCAAATTCTCTCTCTGCCTGAGTTCAAATCCCCACTCTGCCCTTGACCAACTAGGTGATCTTGCGCAAGTCACTTCACCTGTCTGAGCCTCAGCATCGTCATCAGTAAAAAGGGATAATTTTTATAACCAAGTCCTCAGGGTGATTGAGGGAAATCATGCTTACAAAGCCCTTGGAAACATGTCTTCTGTTTTTCCCTCTCATGAAGGTGACCAAAGGGTCAAGGTGGTGCTTGGGGACACAACAATGTTGTCTTCTCCTCTGAGGGTCCAAATGCAGCTCACAGCTTTCTAGTAAGACTGGCCTGTCCCACGTCTCCCACAGAATTGAGAGGAGCGTGGCCCCATGCTGGCGCAAGAGGCCTCAGACCAACACCTGGCTGAGCTGGGCCATCAACTCACCAATTTTCTGAATTTGCCAAAAATGTCTTGAAGACTACTAGCTTTCTTGAATATTTTCAATGAATATGAAAATGGTCTTCTTCCTAACAAATGAGTCTTGAATGTTTTCAGCAAATATATTCTTCTCAGCAGCATTTTAAGCTCAATTTGTCTGAAGCTAAATATCGTGGGAGCTCTTTAGCTTTCTTATGACGATCTTCTAATGAAGAATGTATTCTTGAATATCTTAAGTAAAGTTTTGAATATAATTAAAACATCCTGAATAAATTTTGGGATAAGAGTATTCAAGAAGTATAAATTCAATGAATATCATCATTAAGCGTATTAAACTAGCACATGTATAAGAGTGTAAGTCATTGACAGTCTTCAAGAGGAATGTATTCATATTCGTTAACTCTATTTGATAAGAATTTTCCTTAAATAAGGTTTTGGAAAATTGGCAATGTTGACTAATTTGAGCAATTGGTCATTGGCAACTTGATTTTTCAGAGATCTTTTATCATAGAATTGACTTTTGGTGGATTGGCCAAAGCCCCTCAAAGACCACTGGGGAAGATATCCAGAGCACCTCCTGGAGGTCAGAGGTAAGTCCACCAAGATTCGCCTCCAACTTTGGCTGGAGCCCTGATCTTCCAGCTCTGCCCTTGACCCTCTGGGGTGCCCCCATCCTCAGGGCTCTGAGGGCAGCCCACATTTTGAGAGGAGCCTGTCCACTTCATTCTTTTAACCCAGAAGCATTTATTTATGCTCCCGGAATGTGGATAAGGGGCTGAGAGCCAAAACTCAAACACATAACTCTAGCTTTGAATCCAGCTGTGTGGCCTTGGGCAACTAACAACCTCTCTGAGCTTTAGTTTCCTCTTGTGTAAACAAGGGTCAAACTCAGTCTAACTCTAGAGAGTTACCTGGAGGATTCCATGAGAGAATCCCATGAAGTGCTGAGCTTAGTGCCTGGCACGTGGTAAGAGCTTAATACGTGACAGCTTTATTTATTTATTTATTTATTTATTTATTTATTTATTTTTGGCTGCATTGGGTCTTCATTGCTGTGCGCGGGCTTTCTCTAGTTGCTCAGTAGTTGTGATGCATGGGCTTAGTTGCTCCGCGGCATGTGGGATCTTCCCAGACCAGGGCCCGAACCCGTGTCCCCTGCATCGGCAGGCGGATTCCTAACCACTGTGCCACCAGGGAAGTCCCGTGACAGCTTTTATGATCATTATTGTTTCTCTGAAAAATTCACTTCTAGTTTTGGACAAGTCTCTTCATGTTTCTAGCCCTTACTTTCCTCATTTGTAAAATATAAAATGGTAGAGGCAGATTAGATAGAAGAATCTGGGGGTGTTATGTGCCAAGCACTTAATATATGCTGCCCATTCACCTTCATTCATTCATTCATTCTACAACACATATTTAATGAGTGCTTCCTATGTGCCAGGCACTTTGCTGGACACCGGGGCTATAATGAGGAACAAGACACAGTTCCTGGTAGGGAAGAGACTGATGGAAGTATTCTCTGGGTGAAACAGACAAGACAGATCTTAGGATGGTCCTTATGAGGCAAGAGGAGGGAGACTCATGTGGGCCGGGAGCAGGGGAGCAGGAAGAGGAAGACAGCCCAGGCGAGGAAGCCAGTGATAGCAAAGCAAGGCAGTGAGGATGCTCAGTTTGGTTTGCCAGAGCACACTGGGCACTAAGAGAGAGACTCAAGCAAAGAATCCACGTGAGGGTATTGTGGGTGCACAGGGGATGAAGGTCCAAGCAGGTCATATAGTGATTCAAGAAGGAGGATCTCTGCCTGCATCAGTGCCTCAGGGAGAGGCAACCAGAATGGACGTGGGGTTATCTAGAAGATATCTCAGGCTCTCTCTCCAGATCTTAAAACATGTTCTTCCTTCCAGCTGAAACAAACTGACCTGCTCTCACTTTTGGCTTCATCTGCCTGACTCTCCTCACCCACCAGCACTCTGCTCCCTCTGGCATCTTGTCTAATGCCCATGGTCCCCAAGGAAGAGGTGATAAATGTCAAAGCATCTGTCATTGGATCATTCGCACCTGTTTTTCTCCCCAACTAGACAGTGAGCTTCTTAAGGATTAGAATGGTGTTTTATCTCCCATAGTATCTCCAGGGCATAGCTCAGAGCCTTCCATACCATAAGCATCATCATCATCGTCATCACCATCATCTTTATAATTGTCATCATAGCCATCATTTGGGTTCATATTTTTTCCACGACCATTTTACACATTTTAACTCTTTTTTAAATCTTTACCACAGACCCAGGAGGTATTGGGTGGCACCCTATGAAATTGCCATAGGTCCCAAACAATCAAATATTATCAGTTTCATGTGGTTCAACCAAATAGTTATTTTTTGTATCCTCCTTTGACAGATGAGAAAACTGAGGCACCAAAAGATAATTTATTGTCATAAATAAATGAATTCATGAAGAATCCTTAGAAATGAGGGAGCTGATCTTTGTTGAGCCTCTACTGTGCGCCAGGCATTTTGCAGGCATTATCTCATCTATGTCATGTGGCCTCACCCAAAGAGATTTTTAAGCAGGAGACTGATTTGGTCAAGTTGGGTGCAGATGCATTCCCTCAATTTAATTCTCACAGCATCCCAATGAGGGAAATAGGCAGCTTTCACCACTGTTGGACAAATGAGAAAATTGAAGTTTAGAGATGTAAAGAGACTTGCCCAAGTTCACACAGCCAGGCAGTGGCAGAAGGATTTGTACCCAGGTCCATCTGACTCCCTTCCCTCAGTCAGACAACCTATAAGGGAGGCCTCTAATTGTTTGTGTAGCAGATGGGAAACTTGGAGCCCCTCACCATAGAGAAAGCCTGTATTAGTAGGCTCAGGCTGCTGTAACAAAACAGTACAGACTGGGTGGTTTAAGCAACAGGTATTTATTCCTCAAAATTCTGGAGGCTGGAAATCCAAGATCAAGGTGCCCCAGATTTGGTTTCTGGTGTAACTCTTCCTGGCTTGCAGAGGGCTGCCTTCTGGCTGCATCCTCACCTGGGCTTTCTTTGGTGCAGGCACTGGGGGTAACTGGGGAAGGAGCTTGTAAGAACACTAATCCTATCAGATTAGGGCCCCATCCTTATGACCTCATTTAACCTTCATTACTTCCATTGAAGCCCCATCTCCAAATGCAGCCACCCCAGAGGTTAGTGCTGCTTCAACATATGAATTTTGGGGGACACAAACCTTCAGTCTGTAACAGAGCCATTTCCGGTTGTAACCACCTCCCTGCTCTGAATTCTACGATCCACACCCCTACTGAGAAAAAGTCATTCCTGGAGCAGAAGCCTGGGGACATCTACAGAAACACCACAGAGGAAGCCTAAGTGGGCAGCTTTTCCTCATTTTTCTCACAGGAGCTACATCAATTCCTTTTTTTCCCCTCTTATTATTATTATTTTTTTAAAATTTTATTATTTATTTATTTTTGGCTGCTTTGGGTCTTCATTGCTGCACACGGGCTTTCTTTAGTTGCGGCGAGCAGGGGCTACTCTTCGTTGTGCTGCATGGACTTCTCATTGCGGTGGCTTCTCTTGTTGCAGGGCACGGGCTCTAGGTGCGCGGGCTTCAGTAGCTGTGGCGCACGGGCTCAGTAGTTGTGGCTCGTGGGCTCTAGAGCACAGGCTCAGTAGTTGTGGCGCATGGGCTTAGTTGCTCTGCGGCATGTGGGATCTTCCCGGACCAGGTCTCGAACCCGTGTCCCCTGCACTGGCAGGCGGATTCTTAACCACTGCACCACCAGGGAAGTCCCTCTCTTATTATTTTTTAACTACATAAAAATATTTTATGAAAGGAGAATCAGAAAACTCAGAAGAAAATAAAAATCACCCACATTTCCTCTATTCAGAAAAGGAGATAACTGCTTTTACATTTCATTTGTTTCTTTCCTCTCAACATTCATGTGTTAAATATATAGACATTTATTATTATTTTATTATTATTATTATTATTTTACAGAAAGGCTCTCAAGCTTGGCTTGTATCCTCTTTGTTATCATATGAGTATCCTTCCATGCTGATAAACATTGACTCTGTTTTTGATGTCCGCCTATTCTAGTATTCCATTATATGGATGTATTATCATTTATTTAAGCACAGTCCTATTGATGCTTATCTAAATTGTTTCTAATCTTTCACTCTTATAAACAAAGCTGAGATAAGCATCCTGGTAACTAAATATTTGTACTCAGTCACTCTTCTGAGGGTAAATTCCTAGAACGAGTATTTCTGAATTAATGGGTAAGCATTGTTTTACTGGTATTGTTACATGTTCCTAAAATACATGCATATATATTTCACTATCAAAATGAAGGGGTTTCTTTTCTCCCTTTCCTTACCCCTTGTTGGGAGAGATCTTTGGAAAGACAGAGGGAGTAGTCAGAGGTTTTTAAAATATAATAACACATCAGTGTTATACTGGGAGAGTTCATTGATCATTAAATTTGCATCGCACCCCATATATTTAACTACCTTGAATTCAACTGGCTTTTATTAAATGTAAAACATCATCGAGTTTAAGGTACATCATTACTTTATGTAAAATTAAGAAATAAAATTTAAAAACCTCTTCCAATTAAGTTACTGCCCAGTGCCTTCATAGTCTTTTTAAACACCTTAACTGGTCACACCATCCTTTGTTTGAAATTCCCTTCATCTGTTTCAAGGGATTTGGCAATTTCTCTTACCTCTGTTGCCTGGCTTGGTATATGACAAGGAATCCTTTTGCACATATCTCAGTGACAAAATGCAGTATAGCTTCATCTACCGTGGTTTCTTCCTTTTTAGGGGTTCCATCAAGATTTGGTTGCTACTTTGCAAGAAACTATGAAAGTGGAATCATTCCCTCAAAGACAGGAATTTGCTTCACAATTACCTAATCTCCAGCCCATTACTCTGCTTGGGGGTCTTTCTGTGCACACAGAAACTTTCCATTCCACGCCAACTCGTATCATGGCATCATCTTTCTGAAGACATGTTAAGTGGCGAATGAAATCAACATATGGGGGCTCGGCAGTGTACGCAACGCAGTTGAAGTAACAACAATCTGAATAGCTACGACCAAGTTTGCTTGGGCACAGGGAGTAAAACTACATCACACCTGCTGGTTGGCTGATAGCAAACTGTAAAATGCATCTCGGTCTCAGGGATGTAAAAATCAGAAAAAGCGTGCATCTTAGAATGGATGCAGTAGGATTAGTGGGAGCCTCAAAAAGTTAAGATTAAAAAAAGAGATTAACACAAGTGTGCTGGTAATTATGCTCCCTGATTGCACTCAGTGAGTGTGTGCCCCAGGACAGGCATGAGATGGGAAACGTGGACCTAATGAATTCCCTGTGGGTGTCATTTCCTACTTGTCTCAGGGTTGAGGACAGCTTTGCCACACTGAGGGTGGTTCTAGAATTTAAAGATACATAGATACATATATTTCGATAGATAGATATAGATACAGATATAGATCAAGATCAACATGAAACCTAAACAGAAACCGAAGAAACAACCTTCTACTCCAATTTTGGAGGAAAACTTAGTGAAAGACAATGTGTAGGGGACTTCCCTGATGGCGCAGTGGTTAAGAATCCGCCTGCCAACGCAGGGGACACGGGTTCAAGCCTTGGTCTAGGAGGATCCCACATGCCGCGGAGCAACTAAGCCCGCGTGCCACAACTACTGAGGCTGCGCTCTACAGCCCGCAAGTCGCAACTACTGAGCCCTCGTGCCTAGAGCCCGTGCTCCGCAACAAGAGAGCCACTGCAATGAGAAGCCCATGCAGCGCAACGAAGAGTAGCCCCCGCTCACCACAACTAGAGGAAGCCCGCTCGCAGCAACGAAGACCCAACACAGCCAAAAATTAATTAATTAATTACTTAATTAATTTTTAAAAAAAGACAATGTGTAGTTCTCCAATATGACACCTCTTAAGGGATTTTTAAGGGCAATTTTGAATTTTGAGATTGTCACTTTTTGTGCTGATCCAGGATAGAGCTGGGACATGGGAGGAAAGGAGAAAACAGAGGCAAGGGAATGTGAACACAGGGAGAGAAGATGGAGAAAAACTGGGGAGAAAAGACCACACCCCACTGGACCACATCTGAGTGGAATTCTAGAGGGACTGAAAGGAATTCAATGGGAAAAATGTCATTTTTGCCTCAATCTTCAGACTCCCCATTTGTTTGAGACTAGCCATGTGTATGATTGCTTTTTTTTTTTTTTTTTTGACACCTATGTGCCCTTCCAGATGCTCTGACATTCATTAGCAAGATAACTTTTCTTGAATGGCCACCAGATCTTACCAAGATCCAGGCACTATGCTAAGAGCTTCCTCTGACTTCCTCACTCATTCAACCTTATGAATTAGGAATTATCGTGATTTCCCTGTTATGGATGAAGAAACTGAGACTTTGGGTGACCAAGAAACTAGCCCAAGGCCACATAGCTGGGAAATAGAGAGGCAGCTAGGTGAGGAGGAGACATGAATGGGGTCTAGAGCCAGGATGCCTGTTTTAATCATGTTTTAGTTATTATTGCTGCATCACACATTACCACACACTTAGAGGCTTATGGGAACTCTGTACTTTCCACTCAGTTTTTCAGTAAATCTAAAACTGCTCCAAAATTATCTATTAATTTAAAAACATATATCCTTGAAACCCCACCATGCCAAAACAACCACCGTTCAGTGGTTAGACTTTCAGTCTCGTTTCCATGCAAATACATTTATATATGCAGTGAGCCCTTCCTCAACAAGGGCATGCCCTTTTTTTTTTTTTTTTAAGGAAAAAGCTTTCTATTTCAGCATCTTTAACAGAATTTTTATCTTGAACTGGACTGCACAAATTACAGACAAGGAACCTTACATTTTTATTTGCACTGCAACCTGCAAATTATGTAGCCATCTCTGACCCTAGGGTCCCTCCAAGGCACCCCATTGGGTTAGGAGGGACGTGAGTACTGGTATTTGGGGGACAGACTGGCATGCCAGGGCACTCTGAGCTGGGGTCAGAGAGGGCATGCCCATTTTTCAGAGTTTCAATACAAGTGGTCAAACCCCAGAAAGCATGAGTGCCCTTCCCCCTGCATCCTGACCAACACTGGAACTCTGCCAGGTTCACAGGGAACCACATGCTTCTTATATTTGTCTTATTCCCTTTATTCCCGCAGCAAGTGGCAGGTGCTGAGGGATGCCTGGCCGGCTGCCCGCTGTACCTGGCTGTGCAGAGAGGGAACAGGAGATGGAGCTCCCCTTGGCTACAGCCTCTGAGCCCAGGGCCTGGCTGTCTCTCATGGACTTCAGCTGCAGAGAATCAGAGTGGAGGCCAAGAGGAGCCAGAGGCAGGTGAGCTTTGGTTTTTCGCCAGGATAACATTTGTCAATAAAGCACCTGCAAAGTCTAGTCAGGATAATGTCCCATGTCCCGCCATGTCTGCCCCAAACCCTGGCCCTCTGGAGACTGTACCAATCAAAGTCAATTCGACAGAGTCCCACAAATGATTCCAGCCCAAGGGCAAGACAGCCCAGGGGTGGAGAGGGAAAGCTGGCCATCAAACTGACACTTCAAAGTGCAGAGCTAATGGTAAGTGACCCTGAATAATCTTCCCCTAAACTGTAAGGTTAAAATTAGTCCAGACCCTGAAGAGCATTGGTAAGAAAACTAAAACAGAGTGATTGAGATGGTAAGTTCCATTGCTGACCTTCAAATTCCGACCCAACACTTAGCTGTGTCACCTGGAACAAGTTACTTAACCTCTCTGAGCTTCAGTTTCCTCCTTTGTAAAATATCATAACAGTGCTCACCTCATGGGATTCTTGTGGGGAGTAAATGAGATAATCTATGTAAAGTGCTTAGCCCGTCATAAGTCCTCCGTTAAAAAAGCTGTTATGAATATTCAAGAGCCATTAGGGACCAGTGAATGTTCCCCCTTCCCTACTGGTTTGCAAATTAGGTGACTGGGGCCCAAAGAAGGAAATGTCTTGCCCAAAGTCACACAGTGAGTTGCTGATCCTGGCCGGAAGTTTGGCTTTTGAAGCTCCAGTCCAATGCCCTTTTTGCTGGACCCCAATGGCCCCTCTTGCAGGATGCAAAGCGCTCAGATCCTGACCTTTTCCCACTTCCTTGGCTCTGTTTCGCCTCTGGGGGCCCTAATGAAATACGGGGCAGGTTCAGGCAGCATCTCAGACAGTTGCTCTCTATTTGGAACATTATTTAGGACTCGAGTCTCTTCAGCACGAAATTTAATCACTCCATCAATATTGTGACAAGCTTGTCAGAAAGCTGGGGACTGACTGGGAGGCACCCGGTTGCCAAGGATGCTTTTGTTTGTTTGTTTTCTCCTTTGGACCTTAAAGAGCCAATCCTAAAGTAGGAGGGTACCAGGGAAGTTTCCATTCCCTGTGTGGGGCATCTGGTCTCCAACATACAGCAAAACTTCCCCAAACTTTCATTTGCATTCCTCTCTCACTGCTCCCTGAAAGGAAGCCTAGCTCTTCATAGTCTCTGACGACCCCTTGTGCCGTCCCACCTCTGCAGCTTTGGTCACTAGGGTTCCCCCACGTGGAGAGTCACCTCTTGCCAGATCTTTCCAGCTTGTCTCTCTGCTTCCACTCCGACTCCCTCCTCCCCTGGTCCACAGACTGATCCCTGCATTGGGTGCTATGCTGCACTGACCAGCTTCCCCTTCGAGCACAGAGGGCTGAGCTTCAGTGAGAGCTACCTTGTCCCTTTCCGGGACAGCTGGTATAGAGACGGGGCATTATAAGAGGATGAAGACCCAGCCTCCTGGCCCAGTCTGGAATAACTCTGAAAACTTGTCCCTCGTTCAGGGCTCCCCGTGGGGGCCAGCTGAGCCCTTTGGTGGGATGCAACCCAGCTCATCTTCCCCCTCCTACCCATCCTGCTTCCTTCACTTCTCTTCCCCGAGTGTGGATCCCAAGAACATTCCCTAATCAATTTCCTACACATCGCTCTGTCTCAGAGTCTACTCCTCGGGAACCCGATAGCCAGAGCGATCCTTTTAAACAGATCCAGTGGTGTTGCTTCTCTGTTTAAAATGCCCCTATGGCTTTCTGCTGCACTTAGAATAATATTCAAACTCCTCACAAGGCTTGTAAGTCTCTGTTACTGCCCGATAGAACTATAATGCAAGCTGTATATGTATACGGTGCATTAAAAAATTAAAAAATCAAGTGTTATTAGCTTCAATAATTTATTTAACCTAATATCAAAAAGATTACCATTTCAACATATAATTAATAGGAAAATGAACATTTTACATTTTTTTTTGAATACGAGGTCTCTGAAATCTGGTGTGTAGTTTGCCATTATGACACATCTCAATTGGGAATTGCCATATTGTGAGCACTCAGTAGCCAACACTGGTTGGGTACTGGCTAATGGCCAGGGAAGTGGCCAGGGAGGCTCTGAATGATCTGGTCCCTCCCCACCTCCCTCCCACCCTCATCTCTACTATGATCCCTGGTGCGTCCCTTGCTCAAACTTCCCTGCTTTTCTTTCCATTGAATACACCAGTCCCATTCATGGACTTTGCACCTGCTGTTTCCTCTGCCTGAAATACTGTTCCCAGCACTTTGCACAGCTGGCTCCTTTTCTTTTCTTTTTTTTTTTTTTGGCCACACCTCGCGGCATGTAGAAGATTAGTTCCCTGACCAGGGATCGAACCTGGGCCCCCTGCCGTGGAAGCGCGGAGTCTTAACCACTGGACCAGCAGGGAAGTCCCAGCTGGCTCCTTCTATTGCTCAGGTCTCAACTCAAATGTCACCTCCTCAGAAGGACCTTTCCTGATGATTTTAGCTAGAGAAGTTTCCCTCCTCCACCATCGCTCATCAACAACTCGCCCCAGGTTATTTTCCATAACAATTATCACCTTCACAAATGATCATATTTAATATTTGTTCATGCAATGTGTTGTCTGTCTTCCTCCACCAAAAGCTAAGCTCCAGGAGGCTAGAGATTGGGAGCTCTTTTATTCACTGTCACCTCCCTGCCTGGGCCCAGGACAGTCTGTCATTAGTAGGAAGGAGGTTAACAGTTTTTGCAGATATGCATATGTGTCACATACATATGAACACCCACACATGTGAAATCCCCATCCCTGGAGCTTACATTCCAATGGGTGAAAAGGACAATAAAAAGCCATACACTTACACATGTATGCACACACACACACACACACACACACATCATTCATGTATATCAGGGGGTAAAGTTGCTATTTTAAATGGGGTGGCGTCAGGGAAGGCTTGGATGAGAAAGTAGCAGGATGAGCCACATGTATGTCCCGCGAAAGAGTGGTTCAGGCAGAGGATTTGGCAAGTGCGAAGGCCCTGAAGTAGGAGCGCGCCTGGCACGTTAGAGGAGGACAGAGGCTAGCGTAGCTGGAGGGAGTAAGCGAGGGGGGCTGTGAGAGGAGGTGAGGTCGGAAGTGGCTGGGGGTTGGAAATCATACAGGGCTTGGTAAACAGTTCCAAAGACTCTGGCTTTTACTCAGAGCATATGGGAGGCCCCTGGAGCATTTTGAGCAGTGAATAACTTTTTGCAGCACTTCCGGATGTTGCTTTCAGAATAGACTGAAAATCAAAAACTAAAATACAATTTTTTGTGCGATAATACAAATTCAAAGCTGGCTGAGCATAGTAGTCAAAAAATGTGTTTAATAGGTTAAGAAATCTATGGAGGGGGAAAAAAACAATAGAATGAAGGGATCAAGGGTGCAGTTGGGAGACTATTACAATAATCCAGTAAGAAACTATGGTGGCTTAGCCCAGGTTCAAGACTGCAATAGATACGGCCAGTTTTCTTACAATTTCCATCCTCCCTTTCTTCCATAGTAATAGCTGAGCACATGGCTGCTTAGCTGGGGACTACATTTCCCAGCCTCCCCTGGGGCAAGATGGAATTAACCAATGGAATGTGAGCAGAAGCAATGTGTTTACTAGTGCCACATTTTTTTTTTTTTTTTTTTTTTTCCGTTTGCGTTGTGTCTTCGCTGGTGCACGTGGGCTTTCTCTAGATGCGGCGAGCGGGGGCTACTCTTCGTTGTGGTGCGCGGGCTTCTCATTGCGGTGGCTTCTCTTCTTGCAAAACACAGGCTCTAGGCGCACGGGCTCAGTAGTTGTGGTGCACGGGCTTAGTTGCTCCCCAGCATGTGGGATCTTCCCGGACCAGGGCTCGAACCCGTGTCTTCTGCATTGGCAGGCAGATTCTTAACCACTGCGCCACCAGGGAAGCCCTAATGCCACATTTGCTTAAAAGAAAATTGTGCATGGCGTTCTTTTTCTCCCTTCCCCTGTATACAAAAGCATAGAGATGTGCTTGGATGCAGCCTAACCATGCAGACAAAGACAATGCTGGGGAAAGAGCCTGGGTCCCCGAATGAGGATGTGGAGCAAAGTCTGGCGTATTCCAGACCACACACCGTCAGGACTCCTTCACAAATAAGAAATAAACTTTTGTCTTCTTTAATCCACTGCATTTTGGGGTTCTTTGTTACAGCAGCTTAACCTTTACCTCAACTGATACACAGACTTTGTGGAAGATTTAGGGCTATCAGGAGTGAATTACAACACAGTGTGGAATAGGCAACAACCTAAAATATAATACTCACCATCTCCATCCTTAAAGCTCCTTAACTAAGACCTTGCAGGGAACTGTTCACAGATTGGCTTTCCCCTTAGGTCCCTTGCCTGATACCTTTTCTGTTTATGTATTCTCACTCCCCCTGATCTACACACTTTGCCAACTTCCCCAATACCAGAGAATACCTGCAAACTTTGATTTTATTTTCTTAAGCAAATGAATCTTTTCTCAATCTTTAACGCAGACAAGCTCCTGGACCTTCCTCAGCATCATTCAAAATTCTTGGTGGTACATCCTCACAAAAGAAAGACGCATGTAGCCCAGGCCTCCATCTTAACACTAGGAATTAGCAGAAATGTTGAAATCATGGTTTTCCTTTCATTTGTCTCATAGTAAATTTGTTGGTGGTTCTCCCTTCCCTAAAAAATACCCTCAATAAGGAGATAGCAGGGGGCACGGTGGTGCAGGAGAAAATATATCTCCCTCTAGCCTGAGAAAACCTTAGCATTTGCTCCTGGGGTTTTAGATTCCCTCTCCCATTTACTTGGACACAAATATTTATACAACAGGCACCCCTAGGTCTGCATCCCCGTGGCTCTTTCTCGCAGGCAGACACTCAGGCACACACGGACACGCAGACAGCTGAGTCGCGCAGCGTGGTCCCTGGTTGTCCATTCTGTTCTGTGTGGCTTTCCAGCGCCAGCTCTCCCAACCACACTTCCCTGGCTCCAGCTCTGTGTCCTTCCTGCTCACTGATCCTTTGGGTGCCTCATCAGAATTCACAGTGGGGACTTCATGCTGCCTCATTTCCTCCCGATTTTCTGGTCTGTTTTATTCATTAATAACACTGTGAAGCGAGTTGAAAAATGCATCAGAAGCAAGGCCTCCTCTTAAAGCCCCTGGAAGCCAAGCCCACGCTTCCAGGCTTTGATGTCCTATCAGAAAGGACCATCTTTTCCCCTGACCAGGGCTACTGACCGCAGGATGGCTGTGGTCTGCTGAGCGTCCACACCACCCACCAGCTCAGCCAATGGGGGAAACACCACACACGGGCTCTTGGAGAACGTCCCTGCCCAGGATGTGACCAGAATGAACCCCTGTTGCCTCCTGGGGTGTGAGGGGATGGACGGTATTAGTTGGGGAATTATATGTGTTTGTGTGCATGTGTCTGTATGAACGGGTGTGGATGCCTATTATGCGTTGACCGGGTGAGTTGTTATGTGCTTACAGTATAGATTAGCTACATAGGTGTGTGGATCTCTCTCTCTCTCTCTCTGTTTGTGTGTATTTATATGTTATTGGTCCCTGATCATTTCTCCAGCCCACCTCACACCATTCTTCTTCCATTCCACGTTCTAAACACATGCTCTTCTTATACTCCTAATTCTCTCCAATCTCTCTCCCTCTCTCTGATACCCTCTTTGCATCTTTCTTTCATTGTCTCTTACTGTTTGTCCCTTTCTCTCTTAACCTGCTTCTCTTTCCTTCTCCCTTCCCCTTCCTCCTCCTCCCCCTCCTCTCCCCCTTCCTCCCCCTCCCCCTCCCCTCCCCTTCCTCCCCCTCCCCCTCCCCCTCCCCTCCCCTTCCTCCCCCTCCCCTCCCCCTCCCCTCCCCCTTCCTCCTCCTCCCCCTCCCCTCCCCCTTCCTCCCCCTCCCCCTCCCCTCCCCCTTCCTCCTCCTCCCCCGCCCCTCCCCCTTCTTCTGCTGCTGCTTCTCCTTCTCTCACTCCCCCGCTTTCCCTCCCTCCTCCCCCTCTCTCTCTTCTCCATACACTAGTCTCTTCCACCACACCCTTCTCACCTGGCTAACTGCTTCTCCTTCGCTCCTCGCCTTATCCATCGCTTCCTTCTGCCTGAGCCCCTAGACAACGCTGGTCCCTATTGGGGGAGCACCCGCAGGCCTCCCCACTTCTCCTTCCGTAACGCTCACCGACTGTGATGCCACTCCCTGTTTCCCTCTGCCTTCCCTTCCCATGGTCACCTTACATCATGTCATCTTAGTTAAATGGAAACCTTTGCCCCAGATTCCCTTCCCTGTAGGGTTCTGTGTCCGAATGGGCCACGAGGGGAACTGGGGTGAGCTTTGGAAAGTGGGCACGAAGCAGCAGCCAGCTGCTGTTTATGCTCAGAGCATCAACGTCAGTTCAGACCCGGCTGCAACTCACACCGGCTGTCACGGATCTGGTGGTTCCCCTTGCTGGGGCCTTGTGGGCAGCAGACAGGCCAGACCTCCCCCTTTTCCTCCTCCAACTCCCAGGCCCAAATTGGCTGCAGCTTTGTGGTCCTTCTGCAGGACCTAGGCACATGTGATTGCAGGAGAAATCTAGCCTGAATCCCCATCTTTGGCTCTGCTTTTCGGGACCCTGATCTAGATATTATTATTATTATTATTTTAATTTGTTTAATTTAATTATTTTTGGCTGCATTGTGTCTTCGCTGCTGCGCACGGGCTTTCTCTAGTTGTGGCGAGCGGGGGCTACTCTTCGTCGCGGTGCATGGGCTTCTCATTGCGGTGGCTTTCTCTTGTTGTGGAACACCGGCTCTAGGCGCACGGGCTTCAGTAGCTGTGACTCGTGGTCTCTAGAGCGCAGGCTCAGTAGTTGTGATGCACGGGCTTAGTTGCTCCGTGGCATGTGGGATCTTCCCGGACCAGGGCTCGAACCCGTGTCCCCTGCATTGGCAGGTGGATTCTTAACCACTGTGCCACCAGGGAAATCCCCCTGATCTAGATATTATTGAACAAAACTGGAACCTCGGTTCTGTCTTACTACAAAGCCTGGAGGGTGCCTCCACATCCCACTGCATCCTCCCTTGGCATTTGTGTTACAATTCATGCTCATCTGCGTTGATTTTCCTATACCTTCCTCCAGAGGTAGCAATGAATAGGAATTGTTTGTTTGTCTAAAAGCAGAGTGGAAGCTAACTGCTTTAGACTGTGAAGCAGCGTAATGGACACTGCGCCTGTTACATTACATTTTATGGTTCTATAGCAATTACACTGAATTTTATGGTGTCATAACATATTACATTTTATGGCTTAATATCAGCTTTAATACAAGACACCATGGCCCAGAATTTTAACGAGGGGAGGCTTCTGGTGCGACGGTAGTGGGCTTTCCGCATGACTACGTGCCTTCCAGCAGGAGGCCCGGGGAAGATGAAGCTGGACCACATTCCCCTCCAGTCTCCATAGCACCCGCCATCGGGTGTCCCCTCAGTCAAGCCTGGCTTTCTTGCTAGGGGTCCTTGTGCAGACTAGTTGAATAGATGCCGCTCTGGGCTTCTCTCCTTCGTCCCCATTTTCTTCTCTGCATGACAGACAGGATGATCTTGAGCTGGCTGGAGAGTACAAGACTTAACTGAGCTGCTCACCTGGGCTGGAAGATGAAGAGAGGAGAAAGGGAAAGAGGCTTTGCCCAGGGCTCCTGCCTGCCTGTGTTCAGGAAATTGGTTGCAGATGTTGACAAATACATTCAGTAAAAAGCCTTGGAAATCTTAGCACTGATAGAGAAGTGTTATAGGGGGATGAAAACCGCTCTGGGTTAGGCATCAGGTTCCAGGCCTGACTCTGCCACTGACCTGCTGTGCAACCTTCTCTGGGCCTCGGTTTCACGAACTGTAAAACTAGGAGGCTGGGAAAGATGTCCTCAGATACTGTCAGGAGTTCGCAGAGTTCAGTGCCGGCCAATGAGCCGTGAGGGGAAATCTGCAGGAGACTTTGGGAAAAGTTTCCCCACTCTTAAGGAGAAGGCCAGTTCCTCTGGATGTGACCATTTCTAAACAGAACACCAGGAACTGCTGTATTTATGCAACATGTATGGTGAGCCAGGCCCTGTGCTAAATGCATTGTCACGTGATCCTAACAGCACACTTTGGAAGTAGTGATTATCACGATGCCCATTTTACAGATGAGGAAACTGAGATTCAGAGGAGCGAATGTCCTTTTCCAGGGTCACAGGGGTAGCAAAGCAAAAAGAGCAGAGATGGGATTGGAAGCCAGGTCTCTCTGACTGCAAAACTAGTGACCTTAAAAGTCCTCCTCTATACGGTCTCTGTGTTTAAAAAAAAAAAAAAAAAACTAGTCCAGATGACTCCCCTTCCTCTCACTGATCCATATTCATGCTGCTCAGAACCAAGTAATCGGGGCGGCCAAAGTGTGCCGAGAAGCCGTCCTAATGAGCTTGCTCAGCTCCTCTTTTGAATCGGCATCCCCTGCTGGGCTGTGGGGCCTCTTCTGTCAATATTGACGCCTGTCTGAGACTCTTGGAACCTGCCATGAATGGAGGGGCAGCTGCTGCTGAGAATTAAAGGGAGAAAGGAAAAGAAAATAATACAGATCCCCGTAACAACACTACCGCTTGACACTGCAGACCCAGCAAACCCCTGTGCATGTGGAGAAACTGGGGAAGAAAAGTCTAGATCAGATGCCAGCTGACCTGCAAGGTATGTGCCTGGGCTCCTCACCCAGTCGCCTGTTCGGCAGCACTGCAGAGGGCCGGGGAAATCTGCTCTGGGGAGGGGATGATGCTCCCCGGGGAGCTGAGATTTTAAGTTCTGCCGAGACTGCAGCCTCTGGAGGGGCAAAGTCATGCTTCTGGGGCGTGAGAAATCAGGGGTTTGGAAGAGGGCTTTTCAGGAAGGATGGTGTGGCTGTGGAGTCCGTCCTAGGTTTGAATCCTATAATAAGCGAGTTATCCTCTCTGGCAAATGGGGTTTATTCACTCAACAAATATCCATGCATCTAGAGACCAGGACAGTCCAAGGCCATGGGGATATAAGTAAAATGCCAAGCACAGAGCCTGAGCCTGGCACTTAGTATGTCCTCAAGAAATGCAGAAGCTCCAGATGGATCAGGCAGGGGTCACCACCCTGTGGTTCCCTTATCCACGGGGATAGCGTCATGCTGTGTAAGGAGGGCTTATCCACGGGGATAGCGTCATGCTGTGTAAGGAGGGCTTATCCACGGGGATAGCGTCATGCTGTGTAAGGAGGGCTTATCCACGGGGATAGCGTCATGCTGTGTAAGGAGGGCTTATCCACGGGGACAGCGTCATGCTGTGTAAGGAGGGCTTATCCACGGGGATAGCGTCATGCTGTGTAAGGAGGGCTTTGGAGGGACTTCCCTGGCAGACCAGGGGTTAAGACTCTGCGCTCCCTATGTGGGGGGCACAGGTTCAATCCCTGGTCAGGGAACTAAGATCCCACATATCACACCGCTTGGCCAAAAAAAAAAGAAGAGCTTTGGAGACAGCTTGTTCTCCAGCCCTGCCACCGACGCTGTCACACACCCTTGGACAATTATTCCATGTGATGGTTCTTTTTATGTGTCAACTTGACTGGGCCACTGGGTGGCCAGACATTTTGCCAAACGTTATTCCAGGTGTGTCTGTGAGGGTGTTTCTGGATGAGATTCGCCTCGAATCAGTAGACTCCATTTCAGAAGACTGCCCTCCCTGACGCGGGTGGGCCTCTGGGTGGTCAGGCTGTTCAAGATGGCTGTCCTCTTGCCCCCTGCCCATCCCCTGTTTGCCCAGCCCCTGCTTCACTCACATGACTATCCAATCCTCTTCATTGTAGGGCTTAGTCAGTAATTGCCTACATGCTTGCCCCCTGCCCCAGCCGCTGGTTTCCCTGGTAACTGACGAGCCAACCTGACGCCAAGTCCCCATATAAATGGTAGCCTCCGCCCCCGTGTAGCAAATGTTGCTCCCACGTCCTGCCTGCTGTCTGCTGTACGTGGAGGGCTGTTGTTCCCGGGCCCTTTGTTTCGGATGCGTAAGATCCCCTGTCTAATAAGTATTGATGTCTCTGTCGCTGTCTCCAGGCTCTCTCTGCGGTCTCAAAGCTGGGCTTGCAGGCCTGCGGGGTGCAGTCCAATAGTTGGCCAGCCAGGAGGCCGAGGAAACCCCCGTGAACACCAAGAGGTCAGGAAATAAGGATGGGGAATGGAAAGCAGCAGGATGACCCCAAGGTGGCCGTCCACTAGCACGTGCATGGAGCCTTGTGGCAGCTGACCACCATGGGAGGTGTCTTTTTCTTCCATTGTATTGAGGGTATCCTGTTCACCTTGGAGTCTCTTTCTAGTTTAAAAGGAGCAGCCCCACGCTCATGGCTCATCTGACTGCCCGGGGATGGCTGGTGAACACTGACAGGACGCAAGGACCTGGATCATCTATTACATACTTGGGTATTTTCTGGTCCGGGAAGACAAGCCTACCCCTGACCCACCACCGCTACACAATGAGAGTCACAGGCTTTAGGGATATTAACTCAGGGAAAGGCTTGTGAATTGGACGTGGCCAGTTATCCAAAATGTGGTAATGGCCAAATAACAAGAGAACCCTTGGGCTTCTGGTCCGGCTATGGCAGGGCACAGAGCAACAATATAATGGGATGGGACCACAGCTACATGCCGTCTACAATGCATTACAACAGGTGGGAGACGTTACAAAAGGCCAACCCGAGTCATCAAGCACCACAGAAAGACCACTATTGGGGGGGCCGTCTAGAACAGCTGTGCACAAAATAAGGACCCCCATGGACGTCAACATCGACCAAGGACCATGAAGTCCAGGAGTGGGCTGATAAAAATGACATCCGCTGGCATCTCCACCAGCCTTACAACCTCGCCGCTGCCGGGCTAATGGAAAAGATAAACGGAGTACTTAACGAGTGAGGCAGGAAACCTGTGCTCTCAACATGTGGGCCAGGAGGCT
Organism: Eubalaena glacialis; assembly: GCF_028564815.1. Taxonomy (NCBI): domain Eukaryota; kingdom Metazoa; phylum Chordata; class Mammalia; order Artiodactyla; family Balaenidae; genus Eubalaena; species Eubalaena glacialis. Next base: position 83,492,243 of record NC_083730.1, read on the forward strand.
GACTCAAGCCCTACGAACCGTGACTGAACATCTCAGGAGCATCGTCCCAGCGTCTATGTCATGTTAACCCAGAGGCAACTAGTCAACACAATCTAAGTTC